>NC_072386.2:127034418-127359974 GCF_028885625.2 Pongo pygmaeus
CGGGAAGGGGCTTCAGATGTACTTGTGTGACATGGCCCCAGAGGAGGCTGCAGCCCGTGCTGGGGATGGGAGCCAGAAGGTGTGTGAGGCTCCGCGGACGGGCGGCCCTGAGAGCTCAGGTGGGGTCACCGGGCCCGGATGGCAAGGACCGCCCGAGTCACTGTCCCTGCACTCAGTCTGGAGCAGCAGGCAAGAGGGAGCTACACCAATGGCGTTCCCGAGGCCTGCAGCCAGTTCAGGGGGCATTTGTGGGGGGAGTGTCTGACGCGGGGCTTCCCCGCCCTGGCCAGCACCACCTGCTCCGGGTCCCTGGCCGCAGCCTCTGGACCAGCATGACAGGGACACATGGGGGTGAAGTGAGAGGCAGCCCCTGAGTGTGGGCGGGCGGGCGGGCAGGTGGTCTTACCTCCTCGCAGAGGGGCTGAGGGCCTGGAAGGGGGCCACGCCTCTCTGCAGCCTTTTGTCCAGTTTCACGTCCACGTGTCCCTCCTCTGGGAAACCTTGGGGAAGGGGGCACCTGGCTTCACTCCCTGGTCAGCTGGGAGCATGGGACGGGGGACCCAAGCCATCACAGCAGGAGAGGCGCCTGAGCCACACCTGACAGGGGTGGGGGTGTGGGAGCCTCCCTGGCCCTCAGGCCCCTCTGCTGGAGGAACGGCAGGGAGGCAGCGGGGAAGGAGCCACGGGAGCAGCCTCACCCTTCCTCTGGCCAGAGAACAAGACAGGAGCAACAGCTGCTGCGGGTGCCACGTGCCACACAGGAGAGCTCACACGTCCCACAAGGAAGAGCCCACACACACCGCACGCCACGCGGGAAAGCCCACGTATACTATGCTGCTCAGACCCCCTGGACTGTTGTCCTCCTAGCCCCCTTTCCAGGAAGGAAACCAAGGCTCAGGGAGAAAATGGGGTCCCCCTTCCTCCCAGCCCACAGGACCCCCTGGCCACCCAGTGGTCACCGTGGCCCGGGTGCCGGCCTACCTCGGGGCTTGCTCTCGCGGCGGGCCCTCGGGCTCACACTCTGCTGTTGCTCCCAGCTGGGGCCCCATGGCAGTGTCTCGCCATCCAGGAAGTAGGTTGGGGGGAGAAGGGGCTGGGGCTGCACGCTCACCCATTCCCCAGGTGCCCCTCTGTCCCCGTTGGGCCCCAAGGCTCCAGGGCAGGCTTGGGCAGCGAGCGTGGGGGCGGCGAGCGTGGGGGCGGCGAGCGTGGGGGCAGCAGGTAGGCTGTGGGGGTGCGAGCGCAGCAGGCCCACAGCTGGGTCCCTGACGGTGTCCGGCGCCTCAGCACCCTGCAGCTTGGCGGTGAGGCTATCGACCCGCTGCTTGAGGACTTTGGCTGTGGTCTCTAGTGCCTGCAGCCGTGCCTGCTTATGCTGGAGGTGCAGGGAGCTGGAAGTTCCCAGGTGCTCAGCCTCCTTCGGGTCCAGGTAGATGCACAGCCCCCGGGGTAGGTAACGGGTGGTCAGGTCCTGGAGCTCCAGGGATCCCAGAGAGGGTGAGGCTGACAGCAGCACGGGGGCATCCCGGCCATCTTGGGGGCCCCCTTTCCCTGGGGACTCTAGGGTCTCAGCATGGTTCCAGGCTCTGTTCAAACACAGGCAGAAGCTGCAGGAAGAGAAACGCAGACAGATCAGCTCAGGCTTGGTCGCCCCAGCAGGGCATGGAAAGCACGTGTGTTTTGCAGGTGTGAGCATCACAGCAGCGTCTGTGACCGACCTACTGTCTGTCCTCAGGGACTGAGCATCACAGCAGCATCTGTGACCGACCCAGTGTCTGTCCGCAAGGACTGAGCATCACAGCAGCATCTGTGACCGACCTACTGTCTGTCCTCAGGGACTGAGCATCACAGCAGCGTCTGTGACCGACCCACTGTCTGTCCGCAGGGACTGAGCATCACAGCAGCGTCTGTGACCGACCTACTGTCTGTCCTCAGGGACTGAGCATCACAGCAGCGTCTGTGACCGACCCACTGTCTGTCCGCAGGGACTGAGCATCACAGCAGCGTCTGTGACCGACCTACTGTCTGTCCTCAGGGACTGAACATCACAGCAGCATCTGTGACCGACCCAGTGTCTGTCCGCAGGGACTGAGCATCACAGCAGCATCTGTGACCGACCCAGTGTCTGTCCGCAGGGACCAGGGAAGCGGTGACGGTAACCACACAACAGACCACACAGCTGCCGCAAAGAACAGGGCCAGGCGTGAGTGAGAGGACAGAGGAATTGGATCCCGGGCACTGCCGGTGGGGTGTAAAACGGTGCTGCCACAGCGAGAGGCAGTTTGGTCAAACATAGAACAACCACGGGTCTGGCAAGTCTGCCTCTGGCCACACACCCAGAAGAGCTGAAGTCAGAGTCTCAAAGACGTCACCCATGTTCACAGCAGCCTTATTCACAACAGCCAAAAGGTGGAAACCACCCAGTGTCCATCGAGGGACGAACGGAGAAGCAAAATGAGGTCCACCGACATGGCGGAATAGTATTCAGCCCTCAAAAGGAAGGACGTTCCGACGCAGGCTACAATATCACCCTTGGTAGAATAAGCCACAAAATGAAACTGGCCCAATGGTCCCCTGGAACTCACGTTTTCATGGTTTCTTTTGAATAAACTTAGAAATGAGCCTGGCCCGTCTTAACACGTGAGAAAGTTTCATTTGTCTTACCTAAGTTCCTTTCTCAGGAAACCTACCATCAGGCCTCCCACATAGAATCAAGAAGCTGAAACGCACCAGATCACCGCATCTGGACAATGAGACGCCAGACTCCTCGTTCATCACGCTTGCTTCCTTACCCTTCCCTAGTTCCCGTTTCCTGCACAGAGCTGCATTCTTTCCCTGATACGCAAGACCCCAATTTTAGTCAGTCAGGGAGTTGGATTTGAGACCGAGCCCCCATCTCCTCGGCTGCGGCACCCAATTAAAGCCTCTTCCCTGACAATACTCATTGTCTCCGCGATTGGCCTTCTGTGTGGCAAGCAGCAAGACTGAGACCAAACCCCTGGTGTTTCCGTAACAAAAAGGACAAACATGGTGTGTTCCTGCTCACATGAGGGCCTGGGACAGGCAAATGCATAGAGACAGGAAGTAGAACGGTGGCTGCCAAGGGCTGGGGAGGAGATGGAGAGTTAGTGTTTTATGGGGACAGAGTCTCAGTTTGGGAAGATGAAGAGTTCTGGAGAAAATAGAGATAGGGTCTCACTATGTTGTCCAGGCCGGTCTCAAACTCCTGGCCTCAAGCAATCCTCCCACCTCAGCCTCCCAAAGTGCTGGGATTACAGGTGGGAGCCACCATGCCTGGCTACAATTTTTTAGGTGGGGAAAAAAAAGGACAAGGACATGATGAAGTGAGATGAGGCCCTGCAGCTGCCTGAGACGACGAGTGCCAGCTACTCGGGAGGCTGTCGAGCAAACGGAGCCCGATGGTGGCCCGTGGGGGAGGGGCTGCCCTCGGGGAGGGGGTGGCCCGGTGGGGCCAGCATGGGACGGCTCACCCAGCGGCATACTCGGGGCCTGCGTCCTTGTCTTGCTGGACATTGACAGATGCAGCCCCTGGGCTGCCCTGTGACCCAGACTCCTGGGAAGGAATCCCAAAACGAGCGCCTTCAAGACAAAATGGAGCCAAAAGGAGCCAGAGGGAGGGGTCGGGTCCTGCAGAGAGGGGTGGGAGCTGAGCTCCCAGGGGCCAGCCTGAAGCCCCCAACACCAGCTGCCAAAGATACGCCAGGGGCAGCCCTGAGGGAGTCCAGGGTGGGTTGCTGTGGTGGGTGGGAGCCCCTCCCTGTCCTCTGAGACAGCTCCCCCTGCCCACTGGAACCCAGGGCATGCAGGAGGCCTGGCCGTGAGCTCCTCACAGGTGCCTAGCGTGAGGCCAGGCCAGAGAGTGTTTGCCACTGGCCTGAAGCTGGGGCCTTCCACAGCCCTTCCTGGGCGAGAGCCAGGCTGGAAACTGTAGTGAGACCCAGGCGCAACTCCCCCAAGCAAAGTGGGGGGAGGTCTTCAGACCCCAAGTGTGATTCACGATGCCCCTGGGGGAGGGGCCTCCAGAAATTAAAATACACGGTAGTCAAAGCAAAACAGAAACACAGAAAAGAACCGAAAAGTAAGCGCTGCGAAGAAGTGGGGAGATGGGGACCCTTGCGCCGGCCGGGGGATGGGAACCAGGGCGGCTGCTGTGGATAACAGGGTGCAAGTTCCCAAGAAAGCTGCACACAGAGGTGCACGTGCCCATGCAATTCGCTCCCAGGCGTGCACCCAAGAGAAACGGCTCAAGGGCCAAAGCAGGCGCCAGCACCCGTTCACGGCAGCGGCAGGTGGAGCCCGGGCATCCATCGGCCACGAGGTTGTGAAGAAAAGGTCACCTGCCCACAGCCGGGCATTATTCAGCCACAGACTCAATGAAGTTCTGACTCAAGCTGCAACATGGATGAGCCTGGAAAACGTTATCCTCAGTGAGAGAAGCCAGACCTGTACCTGGTGATCCCATTTAGATAAAATGTCAAGAATAGGCAAATCCGGGCGGGGCGCAGTGGCTCACTCCTGTAATCCCAGCACTTTGGGAGGCCAAAGCAGGTGGATCACCTGAGGTTGGGAGTTCGAGACTAGCCTGGCCAATGTGGTGAAACCCCGTCTCTACTAAAAATACAAAAAATTAGCCGGGTGTTGTGGCAGGTGCCTGTAATCCCAGCTACTCAGGAGGCTGAGGCAGGAGAATCACTTGAACCTGGGAGATGGAGGTTGCAGTGAGCCAAGATTGTGCCATTGCACTCCAGCCTGGGCAATAGAGCAAAACTCCATCTCAAAAAAAAAAAAAAAAAAAAAAGAATAGGCAAATCTGTCGAGGCAGAAAGGAGACCCCCATGGCCCCCCCACAAGGGCTGCAGGAGGGGCTGCCTCCTGAGGGTGGGGGCTCGTGGGGAGATGGAATGTTCCGGAACTCAGTAGAAGTGATGGTTGCACAGCACACGGTGAAGGTGCTCAATGCCACAGAACGTGCACTTTAACGTGGTGGATTCAAGTTTGATGCGACTCTTGGCTCCATGAGAACAAGCACAGTGGTGACCGCCTCCTCCAAACAGCCAGGTGGCACTGTGGGCAGGCAGGGCAGAGCCTGCCCCACCTGAGGAGCCTCTCAGTCATGAGGCAATGTCACGAGGACCCAAGAACGCACCCAGAACTGTTCTTGGCCCCCCCCACCCAAGGCCCCACCTGGCACGTGCAGCACCCGCACCTTCACACCCACCTGCCTGGGGCTTCCTGGCCCCCCAGCACCATGCCAGAGGTCACTTTGCTCCACTCCAGCACTGGGGACTCCAGGCTCCCGGAGGCTTCCAGGCCCTAAAGTAGAGGGCAATGCCATCAGAGCCCCCCGCTCGGGAAGACCACACGCCGCATTCTGTCAGCCTCAGAGCTAGGCCCTGACCTCCCTTGGGGGTCTCAGGCTGCTTCCCCAGAGCCTTGCAGGAATCGGGGTCCCATTTCAGGGGCTGTGAGAGGCAAGGGGGTCCCTCCGGAGCCCCGTTGCACCCAGGGAAAAAGGCGCCTGGGTCTGACCCTGCACCTCACTAAGGCCTCCCCCAGGGAGGCATCCTCAGAAGTGCTGGCTTTCTACAGGCAGTGGCAGCGACACCACAAAGTCCCCAGCCCCCAGCTGCAGCCCTTGCTCGCCCACTCCTTGGAGGACACCAGGGGGCTGGAGGCAGCACCTGAGCGCCTAAGCCTCGGGCCCATGGCTGAGCTGAGTCCCCCCAACCCACCCCCGGCACGTACCCCGGACTGTGCAGAACTGGGGACAAAGGTCACGATGCCAGGGGTGGTCCGGGAGACCACGGGGACCGCCCTGCCGAGGACGGCCTCCCTCTGCTGCCGGTAGACCTCCTGCAGCCTCCGGCTCCTCAGCTCCCGTGTGCGCAGGGCCGAGGCCTTCTCCTCCAGGGCCTGCCGCCGCCGGGCCTGCGCCTTCTGGCGCATGAACTCCCGCAAGGACTCGGAGCTGTGCGAGGGTCCCAGGAGCCCCCGGGACCTGGGGCAGGGCCGCAGCGCGTCTTTCACCTTCCCAAGTGGGTTCTGAGGCAAGCTCCCGGTGGGCCTTGGCAGGGCATGCTTGGCAGCCGAGGCAGGGGGGCCGATGCCTCTGCCCTTGCCCTGGGGGCCGGCCCTCTGCACGCCGGAGCTGCTCCAGGGCCGCTGGGCTGGAGGACTGGGCCTTTCCAGAGGGTTCCACAGTCTGGGGCCAGGGGCCTCCGAGTCTTCACAGGCAGTCCAGGCCCTCCGTGGACAGGGCTGTGTGGCTGCAGCACTCCGGGGCTGCTGGGGGAGGGGGCTCCGCTTTTCAGGGGGGCTCCCAGGCCTCTGAGAGGAGGAGCCCTGTCTTTGGGCCCCCGAGGCCCTCTGTGGATTGCAGGCCTGCCCAGCCAGTGCGCTCCAGGGCCGCTGGGAGAAGTGGCCCAACCTCTCATGGGGGCTCTCTGGCCTCTGGAAGGAGCGGTCCTGTCCTTGGGCCCCCCAGGCCGTCTGCGGACAGGACTCCCGTGCAGTGGAGGAGCTCCAGGGCTCCCAGGTGTGGAAACTCCTAGCCCTCTCTAAAGAGGAGAGCTTCCTCTCCGTCACGGCCCAGGGACTCTTAGAGAAGGAGCCCTGGGCACTGGGGTCCCTGCAGGGGCCCCTCCCTGCCACGTCCTGCAGCCTCCGCTTTGACGGCCCGAGCTCTTGCCCTCCCTTGCGGGCCTGGGCCAGCTCCAGCCCAGCCTGGATTTGCTGGCGCAGGTCTTGTAGGATGGCCATGGCCGTCTGGATGGTCGCCGGCTGGTCAAAGGAAGCCAGGTTGGGTGTGTTCCCAGACACCTGCTGGTCACTGTGGGCAGAGGTGGCATCGGGCAACTGGGCACAAACCGGTGAGCACTCGGCAGCTATGACTTTCTCGCTGTCTCCTGCAAAGACAGGAAGGTCAGGGGTGAGGAGGGGAGCGGAGGGGAGAGCAAAGCCAGCTCCTCCATCCGGGCTGGAGGCAAGGAGCGTGGGGGCGGCAAGGAGGCCCTCAGGTCCCTGCTGGGCAGAAGCCCTCTGAGGGTGGGCACCATGCCTGTGTGATGAGCCGCTGCTCTGCACACAGTAGCCAAGCACAGGTGGAGGGTGCCTGTGTCTGGGGAGCCCCTGCCGGCTCCCATCCTGCTTTCCTGCCAGGAGAGAGCCTCGGCAGCCTGCCTGCCCCGGGAACTGGCGATGGAGCCTCCCAGGGACAGAAACCCTTTTCTTAGGCTTTGAAAACACTTATTGCCTGAAGTCCCCAGTTGAATGGGTGGCAGGTTTGGAGGGTGTTTGCAGGCTGCTGTGAGAGGCGCCGACACCTCCTCCTTCCAGGTGGCCTGGAGCCTGGGTATCTCCTCCTCTGCGCCTGCCCCCAGATGCCACAGCAGAGCAGGACAGAGCCCATAGCAGAGGCACAGGTACCTAAGTCCACGGTGGGAGCCAGGTCTCTCGAGGGATCCTTGCTATGGTGCCTGTGGAGGACGGGAGGCGGCCCAAGCAGCGACCTCACCAGAGCTTGTCCCTTTCTCCAGGCGTAAACACCAACCAGCTCCGAATCTTAAACAGAGAAAACATACACACAGCCAGGCGCCCCATGGCCCTCTGGGCACTGGCCCGGACGGGGAGGTTGGTGGCTCTGCACAGCTCCAGGAGGCCACCTCAACATTCCCAGAAGGCACCGGGAGGTATCCCTCACGTCCAGGCCCGTGTTGGGCAGAGCGGGACCCTCAGCCTGCACAGGGCAAGGCCGAGTCTCAGGGCGGCCATGGGCAGGTGGCTTCCCTGACCCTCAGAGTCCTCTTCAGGAAAGTGTGGACAACAGGACCTGCCCCACAGCTCTGCCGGTGAAGCTCTCAGCACAGGCCGGGCACACAGCCCATGCGAAAGAAACACCGAGCAGCAGCAGCAGCTGGAGTGACAACCGCGAGCCAGCAGCCGCGTCCTCCGCTCTGCGCTGCACATTGGGCTCCATGCAGCACGGGAGGTCCTGTCACCGCTGGCCACGTGTGCAGAGCCACAGGAGATTAACCTGCTTTTAAGCCAGCAGAGCCAGCAGTCACATGGGTGGGCAGAGCTGAAGGCTCCCCGGCTGGCAGGACAGGGAGTCCCGGGCATCGCGGCAGCAAATGGCCCCACGTCCCGAGTACAAACGAGCCTTCGTGTGCAAACGGCATCACACAGTGAGTGGCGCTCATCCAGGTGGCACTTCACAGCCCAGCTCACGGCCACCGATGCCAACACCAGCCCCGCCAGCCCCGTGGGCCCAGCTGTGAGGGCCCTGGCAAAGGCCAGAAGCAGGGCCAGCCCTGGGGTCACATGCTCACTCACAAACACTCACATGCTCACACACTGTCACACACTTGCCCACACACACGCTCTCACACACCTGCACTCCAATGCTGACAGGCACTTGCACGCTCACATGCTCACAGACTGTCACACGCATGCCTTCGCACGTGCTGTCACACATACACATTCACATGCTCTCACATGCTCACTCATGCATTCACACATGCACACACACTTCACACTGACACGTGCTCACACATGGTCTCATCCTCTCACACACTTTCACACAGACATACATGCTGTCACACTCACACACACTACCACACACTCATGTTCTCACACACATTCATACAGTCTCATATGCTCTCTTACATGCTCACACACAACCACACACACTCACATGCTCATGTACACACTCCCTCACGTGTTCTCCCACACACTCACACTCATATGCTCATATACATACGCCCCCACATGCTCTCGCACACACACTCACACTCATATACACACGCCCTCACGTGCTCTCACACACTCTCACACACTCATATACACACACACCCTCACATGCTCTCACACACATTCACTCACACGCTCATATACACGTGCCCTCACGTGCTCTCACAGTCTCACACGCTCATATACACACTCCCTCATGTGCTCTCACACACACATTCACTCACACGCTCAAATACACACACCTTCACATGTGCTCTCACACACTCACATGCTCATATACACACGCCCTTATGTGCTGTCTCACATTCACTCACACACACTGCTGATTCCACCTGGCTCTGCAGGGCCAACACCACACATGCCATGGGTCCCTGGCCCCTACACCCCTTCCTTAGGCCCAGCCCAGGGCGGTTCCACCCCGTGGCCTGGGGTCAAGGCCACTGTGGTGTCTCAGCCGGGCTCACCCTGGCCCCCATGAAGGGGGACTTTCTGCCAAATGAGAGTGCCTTGGGCAGGGACCATCCAGAGAGCTGAGCACCCAGGGGCAGGCTCGTGGACTGAGTCAGGGACTTCCCTAGCACCCCCCAGACACGGCACCCTCCTCACACTGCCCTGACCCCTGGCCATCAGCCACAGGCCTGAAGCTACCTCTCCAGGAAGGTGAATGGGCTACACGGTCACACTCACCAGGCCATGCCCTCCCAAAGCCACGTCCCCAAGGACAGACTTCCCACAGCCATGGCCTCTCCAGGACAGGACCCAGGCCATGCCCCACACCCACTTTAGGGCAGAACCCCTTAAGGCCACACCCTGTTTAGAACAGGACCCCGAGGTAGAGGAAGGTTTAGGGCGTGGTCTCAGGAGTCTCAGACCTGGGTTTAAGTCTGGCTCTGCCACTCACCAGCCATGGGCCTCAGGCAAGTGATTCACTTATCCATGCCTCAGTTTCCCCCTCCGTAAAATGGGGTGCATATCTCACAGCACCTCCCACAGGGCCACAAGAACGAAAGGGCAGTCACGATCATTGCGGGAGTTAGGCCTGGAAGGGGGTCAGGATTCCGCTGGCTCAGGGTGGTGTCAAAGGCCGGAGTTGAGGCCAGCGTGACCCAACTGGCCACAGCTGGGTTTTGGGGGGACCCAGTGTGGAGGGGAGCCCCGGTGGGGTTTCTCCATCCTAGTCCCTACAGCTGCTCTCCCTCGCTGGGGTGCTGGGCCAGGGACCCGCCTGGGGAGGGGCTGCCTGCCTGCCTGCCCGGCCCCACCATCGCTGGCCGCTCACTTCCCCATTAGCCCGCCAGAGGGTCCCGCTCGATAAATGGGTCCTGATGGGCACATTTTTTCTTCTGCTGAGCAGTTTAATGGCAATTAATTTTTTTACGAGAGGATTTTTAATCTGTGGAAATGGATGAAGTCCCCAAGTGCCCTGTCAAAGTTCCGGGGCCGACCTAATCTATGATAAAAAATGCAAAGTGAGGTGATATAATCTGAAATTAAATATCAGGCTTCATTTTCCTTTGGCCCGGATGGATGAATATTTTATAACTATTGTGATTTAATTTTTTGTTAACTACAGCAAATTTCTAATTCATCCAATTCCCAAGTCCTGTGGCTCTGACCTCTGAACCGAAACTCATCTCTCCTTAGCCCAGCTGTGACTTCGTCACTGACAGAAACTAATGGTCAACACTGTCAGGGTGACACGGTGCTTACGATGATGAATGCGGCCGGTGGCATGCCCTCTGACCCAGTGTCAGGCAGAAAGCAGGTCATTTTTCAACTGAGCCATTAAAATAAGACAAACCAAAGACCTGGGGGAGGGAGGGGGTGATCATGCAGAAAATTGTTACATTGTACGCATGTTTCCACGGCCTTCCGGAACCTTCTTGGTGCCCAGGTCCCTAGATCGCCTTCCCCTCCTGCTCGGCCTCTGGCCCTGCTAAATGCACACGGTGGCCCCACGGCCCCGCTGAGCTCCCACCTCGCCCGCGTGTCCTCCCTGGGTGTGGGCACAGAGGCGTTTACTCTCGGCTGGAAGCTGCTGCTCTGCCTAGGAGCAGAGGGGCCGGCGACTGATGACACGGGACAGATGCTCAGGCACCTGGGCACGGACAGAACACATGCCACACAGTGCCCCTCCCCGCGGCCCCAGGGCTGTGATTGCACGCAGTGTGGAGAAACTGAGGCATGGAGCATCACAGGAGTGGCTGGTGAGCTGGCACTGCTCACACTTGGAGTGAGGGTCCCACAAAGCCAATCTCGGCCTAGTGGGTGGCGTTCACTCCACCGGGGGGCTCTTGCTGGTGTCTCCAAAACCCCGTGGTTCGGTGGCCCCAGAATCCACGCCTGGAGGGTGGCCTTGACAAGCTGCCCAGGCGTGGCCCCAGGTGCACACTGCTGGGCTTCCAGGTTAGGAGCACCGGCCTCGGGCTGGACGGGTGGGAGGCTCTGCCTCTGTGCAGCCCCGGGCAGGCTGTGGAAACTCTGTGAACCTCGGTTGCCTCATCTACAAAATGGGAGCAAGACTGCCAACCTCGGCGGGGAACCAGGAGGCTGCAGTGAGCCCACAGAGTGCGGGCACTGGCCATTCCCCTGACCTCGAAGACGCCCCAGAAGGAAGCCCCGGAGGGACTCTGCCTGCCACCCACCCGCTCAAGGGCAGGGGCCGCTGTCAGGTTCGCCCTGCAAGCTCTGAAACCCACGCCCGGGCTGGGCCGCTGGGTCTCTGCAGGGCACTGACACCTCTGCCCAGTCCTCAGTGGGGAGATGCCTGGATCAGAAATTCCTCTGTGACCGCTGGGATCCACCCATAGGATTACCTGACTGGACTCTCCGGGAAACATGCATGAAATTAATCGTAACACAAGCACATGGCTGACTCACACACCCCCTGTGCCTGCGCAAAGTCCCCAAGCTACTGGAGGGAGTGGGGTCTGCGGAAGACCCTTTCCCACCCCCAAGTGTGTAGATGGAAGGAGATGCCCTGGGCTTGCTCATTAAATGTGACCGTGTGAGAAAGAAAGCAAGCACGGCTCCCTCGGCCAAGCGTGCCCTGAGCTGCCCACTGCATGTGCACACATGCCAGTATCTGTTACTGCTCTGAAGAGCTGTGAGCTGCAGGTGGCGTGAGCTGTGGGTGGCGTAGGCTGTGGGTGCCATGAGTTGCAGGTGCCCTGGGCTGCAGGTGCTGTGAGCTGCGGGTGTCCTGAGCTGCGGGTGCCATGGGGTGTGTGTGCCCTGAGCTATGGGTGCCATGAGCTGCGGGTGGTGTGAGCTGCGGGTACCGTGAGCTGCCAGTGCATGCTACAGTGTGGTTGAACAGCTCGGTTTTTTTAGACTTGCCCAGTCTCCGGGTGTTGAGAGGACAATAGTGCCTGGTGTTTGGTGGACTTTCACTTTGTCTCAAGGGACACGCCCCTGCCCAGACAGGAACCGCCTGCTGCTCCAGTGGTGGCCAAGGCCACCAGTTGCCTGGGACACCAGCCCTGACGCTCCAGCCGGGCCTGCCAATCCCAGGTGCCCTGCAGGACCCTGTGCACATGGCAGTCCGGCTGGCCAGCCCCAGCCCCAGCCCCAGCCCCAGCCCCAGCCCCGGAAATGAAAGCCATCTGCCTACCTAGTGTGCCAGGATCATATGCACCTAGTGTGCCAGGGCCCCAAAATAGCAAACCTTACCTTTGTGTTTGTCTTTGGCCGCTCTTCCAGGGGAGGGCGACTTGGGGGTCTTCTCTCTTTTGCAAGAACTGCTCTTGACCCTTTTGGGTTTTTCCCTTAGAACTTCAGTGAGGAAGAGAAAGGAAGGAAGGGAGGGAGGGTGAGCAGTAAAATGACACACAGGCCCCCCACGAGGCTACCCTGGAGTCCTGTGCAAACACAGTTCCTAGAGCCATAAATATTGCCAGTCCTGCTCCCTGGTTGGCGAGAGCCAGGGTGGGCAGCTAACGCTGGGGACAGGGCACAGTCTGACTGTCACGTCCCCTGCAGTGCTCTGCCTGGGGACTCCTCCCTAGAGAGGCAGGCATACCTATTCAAATTCCCTCCCGAGTGTCTGGCGGCCTCCCCTCTAGGCCCAGAGGTCCTGAGGACATGAACCAGTTTCTCATCCCTGAATCCAGCACCCAGCTGGGGGCCCGGGCCATGGGCACTCAGGACTGTTCGCTGACTGAATGAATGACTGGACAGGCCAGGCCCCAAGTGAATGCACAGAGTGGCAGCGACCGGACTGAACATCTCTGTGACCAGGGCCAGGAGGAGCGAGGGCAAGACCTGGGGCGCCTTGGCAGCACGGGGTGGACCCCTCTGCTGATGGGGAGGAGATGGAGAGCCCGAGCGGGCGGAGTTTGTTCAAAGTCCCGCAGCGAGTGCAGCGGCCACCGAGAGGGCCCGCCTCCGGAGGCTGGCTGGTCATCTTTCCCTGCCTCTGACTTCCTTTAGTCTCTGCACAGCTGGGGTGGGGGCGTATCTGGGAAGCCGCCATGTGAGAACCTGCCTTGTCCCCATGGGTGGGGACCCACAGAAGAGGACCCTGGCCCAAAGGCGTCTGGGCCTCCAAACGCCACTTGGTCCAGGCTGGGCCTGTCTCTTGGTTTTCCAGGCCCCAACTCTGCTGACAGGAGGATCCTCAAGAGCCAGGGCCTCTGCAAGGGACATGGACTGTGATCCCACTCTATGTGGTCCCCAGAGTCACTAGGTCCTTAGAGACAGGAAGTAGGAAGGTAGGTGCCAGGGGCTGGGGGAGAGGGATGGAGAGTAAGTGGGGACAGAGCTTCAGTTTGGGAAGATGGAAAGTTCTAGAGATAGAGGCTGGCAATGGCTGCACAGTGCTATGAATGTGCTTAGCCCCACTGAACTCGGCACTTAAAAAAAGGCCTCCTCCATGCCTTCTTCTGGAGAGTTCTCAAACTCGGAGCATGAAAACGAGGCTGCCAGGAGCTGGTGACCGATAGGATGGGGTGGCTGAGGTCCCTGAGTGACCCATTGCTGGACCCTGAACTTGACCTGGGGCAGGGGCAGAGAGAGTGGTCACCAAGCTGATGCCTTTGGGGTCCCCCTGGAAGGCGGAGGAGGGAGGAACAAAGTGGCTCTGACGACGGGGCTCAGGCGGAACCGGATCTGGACGGACAGGAGTTCCCCGGCAACTGTGGGGTCAGGGAGATGGCTCTGTCCCCTGCTCTCCAAGGGACCAGCCCTGGACCCCGCCCTCATCTGCACTGGCTCACACACCACATGGGAAGGACACACCCAAATGCCTGCCTATGGCTGCTGCCCAACCAGACCTCATGGAGAAACCACCAACCTGGACCCACCCGGCCGGCACTGCACCGCTGGGATGGGCAACAACTGTCCCCACGAAAACGCACATGATTCCCCGTGCTGAGCCCGAAATGCCTCTGCTCCCAAGCTCCCCATCCTTCATTCTGGGCCTCAGGAATCTTGCTGGCGTCTGCCTCTCTCCGGACTCAAGAGAGCCTCCTGCATCCATTTTGCCCTGGCAGCAGAGTGAGTCTGCCCAAGCCCAGCTCACAGCCATTCCCCGCCTAGACCTTAATGGCTTCCTTTGCCCGGGATGAAGGCCACATCCTCCAGCCCCCAGCAGCAGCTCCTGCCCCCTCCATCCTACTCCTCCTATTTGTTGAGCAAATGAGTGAGCAAAATCCTGGTGGGGCCTTGGCCCCGGCCGCTTCCTCACGGGCCTGGGAGCCCGCCAACGGTTCAGCGTCTCCCCATCTGTGGGCTGCGGGGGCAGTGCCTCCCATCTACAAGACGGAAAAGCGAGCCCAGGAGCTGGCAGGGACCTGGAGGGCCCCAGACCCACTCCCTGTGGCTGGCATGCAGCCACACAGAAAACTCCTTGCCTATTTTGTGCAGGAGATCTCTCAGCAAAAACAAACAACAAACAAACAACAACAACAACAACAAAAAACGCCCCTGCTCAGCTCCCCTCCCCTGCAGGGCCTGCCTGGATCCTGCCCCACTGGAGAGGCAGAGGGTTAGAACACAGGCTCCAGAGAATGGCAGTCTGGCTCCAAATCCCCCCTTGGCCTCTTTCTAGTTGGGGTCCTCCCTGACCCTCAGTGTCTTTGTCTGTGAGGGTGGCCCAGCATGTGCTGCCCACATCATGGCCTGAGCATCTAACCCGGAGCACCAGGGCAGCCGGTCACAGAGCCGCTCACCAGGAACCTGGTGCTGGGAGACCCTGGAGAGCTTGCGCCCCTGGCCACGGGATGCCTTGGCTTCAACTCTGCGCTCAGCTGCACTCAAGATGCTGAAACCTGGAACAGGGTGAAAAGAAGAAGGCAGAGTGAAAAGAGAGATCCACAAAGAATTTCCAAGAAAAGGTTCCAGTTTGGCAGCAGCTCAAGTGCCTTTCTTTGTTTCTTTCTTTTTCTTTCCTTTCTTTCAGACAGGGTCTCACTCTGTCACCCAAGCTGGAGTGCAATGGCGTGATCTTAGTTCACTGCAACCTCTGCCTTCTGGGTTCAGGAGAGTCTCCTGCCTCAGCCTCCCGAGTAGCTGGGCCTACAGGTGCCGGCCACCACGCTTGGCTAATTTTTGTATTTCAAAATACTTTTTTTTTTTTTTTTTCTGAGGCAGAAACTAGCTCTGTCACCCAGGCTGGAGTGCAGTGGTGTGATCTCAGCTCACTGCAACCTCCACCTCCCAGATTCAAGCGATTCTCCTACCTCAGCCTCCCGAGTAGCTGGGATTACAGACGCCTGCCACAACACCTGGCTAATGTTTTGTATTTTTAGTAGAGATGGGGTTTCACCATGTTGGCCAGGCTGGTCTTGAACTCCTGACCTTAAGTGATCTGCCCACCTCTGCCTCCCAAAGTGCTGGGATTACAGGTGTGAGCCACTGCGCCCAGCCCCATGGCTAATTTTTGTATTTTTAGTAGAGACGGGGTTTCACCATGTTGGCCAGGCTGGTCTCGAACTCCTGACCTCAGGTGATCTGCCCACCTCAGCCTCCCAAAGTGCTGGGATTACAGGCGTGAGCCACCATGCCCAGCCTCAAAAACCTTTGAATAGCACATCTGACCAATGTTCCAGGCCTGAGAATGCGTCCAATGGGGCCCATCAGGACCTGCACCAGCGCTTGGCATGACGCAGGCATCTCGCACAGAAACGCCTCTGGCAGTGGCTCCACTGAGCCACCAGCGGTGAGCCAGTCCCTGCGCGCCCTCGTGCTGTGCCCTGGGTGGGATCTGGACCACGTAGCACCAGGAAGGAGGTACCACAGTATGGGCTTCAACTCCTGTTCTTGCAAAGGGAAGTAATGACTTAGAGGGGTGCACCCCAAAGTATTCACTCAGGCAGTTTGGGGGAGGAAGGTACATGGGGAATTGGAATGATTTTTATTCCATCTTATTCATTCTTTGTGCTTATTATACCTCTCCCCGCACGAAAACATGCACTACCTTAAAAAAACAAAGTCACAAAAGGACAAATTCTATGTGATTCCACTGATATGAGGTCCCCAGAGTCTCAGAGCTACAGAGACAGGAAGTAGGACGAAGGGTCCTGGGGCTGGGAGGGGACGGGGGTGAGTGTTTCATGGGCACAGAGCTTCAGTTTGGGAAGATGGAGAGTTCTGGAGACGGAGGGTGGTGGCTGCAGGACTGTGAATGTGCTCAGTGACACGGAATCGTGCACTTTAAAATGGTTAAGATGGTACATTTTATGTTATGCATACATTACTTTTTTTTTTTTTTTTTTGAGACGGAGTCTGGCCCTGTCACCCAGGCTGGAGTGCAGTGGCGCAATCTCGGCTCACTGCAAGCTCCGCCTCCTAGATTCACGCCATTCTCCTGCTTCAGCCTCCCAAGTAGCTGGGACTACAGGGGCCTGCCACCATGCCCAGCTAGTTTTTTTTTGTATTTTTAGTAGAGACGGGGTTTTACCGTGTTAGCCAGGATGGTCTTGATCTCCTGACCTTGTGATCTGCCCGCCTCGGCTTCACAAAGTGCTGGGATTACAGGCATCAGCCACCGCTCCTGGACTACATATTTTTTTAATCAGAAGTTATCTTAAAAATAGAGGAGGCTGGACACCGTGGCTCACACCTATAATCCCAGCACTTTGAGAGGCCAAGGCAGGCAGATCACGAGGTCAGGATTTCAAGGCCAGCCTGGCCAACATGGTGAAACCCCATCTCTACTAAAAATACGAAAATTAGCCAGGCATGGTGACGGGTGCCTGTAATCCCAGCTACTCAGGAGGCTGAGGCAGGAGAATTGCTTGAACCTGCAATGAGATTGCACCATTGCACTCCAGCCTGGGTGACAGAGAGAGACTCCATCTCAAAAAAAATAAAAAATAAAAATAAAATAAAATAAAGGAGGAAAACATCTTCCCTGTTTTCTTAGGAAAAGAGTTAAATACCTGGACACAGAGAATCCACAGGACTGGCTCTCAACATCACTCCAACAGGGAAGCCGTTTCCAAACTTCTTTAGTTACCCCTCCCACCCCTGACCCTCCCAAGGACAAGACCCCCCACGACACTCCTACCCCGTGTCCCTGCAGGAGGGAAGCTGCCAGACTTTCCAAATCCCAGGCTGACTTTTTAGGGTGCTCCTGACCTAAGTCCCCACAAATCGACCATGCAGCCCCCCAGGGCTACAGGGACAAAGGCACAGACTCTAGGTCCAGGGACCAGGCTCCCTCTTCCAGCGCCACAGGCCCTGTGTGCCCCTCCCTCCTGGGCGCTAGCATCTCCACCGCTCCCCTGCAGTCTCCAGGGAGGGATACTCATCATGGACCCAGCTCAGAAGCACCCCTTCATGACTCCTAATCCTCACCCCGGGGGCACGCTGCATACACCCGGCTGGCCCCCACCACGTGTCCAGCACAGCCCGATCCTGCCCGCTCTCCACCCTCCCGACAGCCTCGCAGCCCTCCTGCCCCTCTCTGGCAAAGCGGCCACTGACCTGAGCATTCAGGGGCTGGAGAGGGATTTTTTGCCTCTTGGGTTTTCCTCCTAAGCGCCAGCGCGGAGGCTTTATGGAGTCTGGAGGCGCTGGAGGGGGCTGAGGTGCCCAGGGACGCACAGCTCCCCTGCTGCCGCGCCTGGGCCCGGATCTTGTCTCTCAGCTGCTCCAGCCGCGGGTCACTCTTTCTGGGCCTCCGCTGGGGCCCCAACACCTGGGGCGGCCTCTCCTTCCAGGACACACACACTTCGTAGCCCCCCGAAGAGCACGAGAGGCGGCCCGATGACACCGAGCTGTCCCCATCCCTGGCCTCTGGGCCTGTGGACCACATGGGCAGGCTACAGGCCTTCCCGCAGGGGTCTGGCTCCTCGAGGTCGTCAGACCCGACCACGTGGGGAGCTGCCCAGGGTGGGTCCGGCTGCTGGGAGGGCCCGGGCCACCTCAGGGCTGCCACGTCATCCTCAGCTGCAGGTGCGTGGAGCCTGGGAGGGAACAGCAGACATGCTGGTCAGACATGCAGGCGCAGAGGTGCCGAGCAGAGCCGCTCAGACTGGCCTCACCTCCCCGGGCATTCCTGCTCCACAGACTGGAGGTGGAGAGGAGGGCCTGGAATACACCCCACCTTGAGGACAGCCCCAGCATTCTCTCTCGAGCCCTGACCACACCCCTCTGAGGTAGGTAATGTGATCGGCCCGATTTACAGACGGAGAAACTGAGTCTCAGAGAGGCCGGGCTGCCTGCCCAAAGGCATGCGCAGAGGCAGGTACGGCACTCTGACCCCACGCCCTTGTACCTCACACAGAGCCGCTGCCTCCAGGGGCAGGCATGGCACCTGTCAGCAGTGCAGCCCCCCACCTGAGTCCACGAAGATGCTACCTGGGCTTGGCAACAGCCTCCCAGTCGGCTGCTCTCCCTGGGGCCCCATGGGAGAAGGGCCCCTGCCTCTGGCTGTTCTTGTGGCCGGGCTGAGGTGTGTCCCCCAGGCAGGTGGGCAGCGTGCCCACGACCAGGGTTGGCATGGCCGCAGGGCCGAGGGGAGAGCAGGTGCAAGGCCAACCTGGCCCGCCCTGCCTGGGGTCGCTGCTGCCTTCACATGACAGCCTCGAGGCCTGCAGCCCCGCCTATGACCCTGCCCGGGATGGGCTGGCCACTGCCTGGCTCCGGATGCCCGCCTGTGCAGGTCCCCTGGCCCACGATGGAAACCTTCAGGTGGGTCATTGAAACTGGGCTGGCACGGTGGGCAGCCCGGCCCTGGGCTGGCCACAGCTGGGAGCCTTCCTAATGAGCTGTCTCTTGGTGGGGTGGGGGAGAGTTCCGGCTGGCCCCGTGACAGCATAATAACCTTGTCACTCAGCGACAGAGCCTCTGGCCTTCAGCTCCTGATGGGGCTCTCAGTGGCGCCCCACCCAGTCCGCCCAGGCCCAGAATGACATGCAGGGAGGGAATGGGGCCGGGCTGGGCTTGTGGGGTCAGTGTTGGGCAAGTTTCTGGTTGGTGGGGGCGGGGCCTAACCCCAGGTCAGGGTCAGGCTCAATTCAGTCTGAGGCACAGAGGTCCCAGCAGCTGTGGGGCCCAGCCCAGACATCCCAACAGAAACACATCAGCCACCATCTCTCAGTTCCATGGGGCTGGGCAGGGGAAGGGGCGCTGGCTTCTGGGCTCACCCTGGTGCAGGCCAGAAGACACCCTTTGCCCACAGTGACAGTGGCAGAGATGCCAGGTGCTGCCCCAGGTCAGGAGCCCCCGCTGGCCTCCTCGGCCCCTGCACATCCTAGTGGGGCCGTGACAGGGCAGTGTAGTGGGGAGGACATGGCTCTGCAGTCCCTGAGGGGGAACTCGGACTCAGATCCCAGTTCCCTCCCAGCTCCTTCCCCACCCCCACTGGCAGTGCCACCTCGGAGCCTGGGGACCCTCCCCCACTGCTCACCATTGTGAGCCCCTGGTGAGTCCATCCCTGAGGGAGGTGGCCGTGGCACGGAGCTGCAGTGATCATGAGCACAGATTTGTTCCAGGAATGTCCCTTAAGGTGCCCCTTCCCAAGTGGCCCCAGAGAAGGGGGGTCTGCGGCAAAAGACCTCTTAAATCTAGGAAGGCCTGAAGGATGGAGGGCTCTCCTCCAGGCTCACTCTATGGAACCTGTCCTCTGGAACCGCCAGGGAAACGCCTGGAGACGCCGCCCAAGCCCAGCCCCACATAGGCACGGGGCCCAGGGGAGGTTCCAAGCCGAACGGGGCCCTGGTCGCCGGCAGCCTCGGAGGGGAAGCAGAGAGGAGTCATCCAAGGGCAGGCAGGCCCTGCGTGTAATGTGAGGTGTGGGCACCTCTAACCCCACCTGGCCTGTCTGCACCCTCCTAGCGCCAGGGCATGAGCCCGTTCCTGTGATGAGGCAGGGACAAGGATGAGCCTCGGGCTGTTACACCCTGGGGAGCATGTCTGGGATGTTACAGGAAGCTTCAGGGAACCAGTGGTGTGACCACAGGGTCCCCCTACCGTCGGAGCCTGGACGGTTCTCAGGCACCCAGAAGGCAGCTCCACTTCCAGCCTCCTTCCATTCCTACAGAGCCTCGCCCTGCCCGGGGACTCCTCTGCAGCCTCTGCACCCCAGGGCCATCCAAGTGGTGCACAGGCCTGGCCCCCCTGCCGATGGGTTGCCGCCCCCCTGCCGATGGGTTGCCACCTGCCTGCCAGGCCTTTAGGCTCCCAAATCAGCTGTGGCCCTGGGCTCTCAGCCCTGCTCCCATAAAGGGACAGGGGCAGGGTCCTCCTGAGCAGAAGAGGCCAAGTCTGGTGGCTCCCTTTTTCCCATGAGCAGGAAAACCACCCAGCCACTCAGCAGCTGCCTGGAGGCTCTGGAAGAAGCTGCATCATAAATGCAGCGGCACAGCCATGGAAATGCATTGCTGTGACTAGGAACAAGATCATGACAGCAAATGCCTGGGAGCAGAAAAGCAAACCCAGTGAGCAGAGCATCGCGACGTCCTGCGAGTCGCCCCCACCACCGGCTTCCTTCCTGCTCCTCCCCACCCGCCCTGGGGCACAGCGGAGCGTCTGCCTTCCTGGCCTGGTCACCAGCTGAGGCTTCTAGACGCAGCTCTGAATCAGGAGACGCACGTCAGCTCCCGAAGGCGGGTCCACCTGTCCAGGACCCTCTGCGGATGTTGTCCGTGCCACAGGGACTGCTCACAGCCTGCACCGGCTGGCGCCCCTGCCCTGCCCCCAGGAGACTCACGCCTGCTGGGGTATGAAGCTTGGGGCTACTCTGCATGGGGTGGGCAGGAGCAGCAAGGCTCCGAGAAGGCCACTGGGCAGAGGCTGCAGCATGAGTCAAGGGGTATCCCCTGGGCAGGCCAGGCCCGCCCTGTCCCCAGCAGCACGGGAGCCCTGCAGCCAGGCCCAGCCAGCCACATCCGCACCCCACTCCGGGCCTAACTGGATCCGTACCCATTCAGACCCTGCACCTCGGCTCCTGGCCCCTCCGCAGCCACACTGCTCCCTCCACCTCCGCCCACCATGCTCCAGTCCGGCTCAGTGAGGCACATGCAGTTCCCCTCCTGGGACCTCTGCCACCCCTCCTGAGCCTCCCTCCCTGGGGGGACGGTCCCCTGGGGGCAGGAAGTAGCCTTGCCCGTGGCACACACTGGCGTGCAGATGCTTATCGCTGGAAGAGCGTTCCAGGGCCCCCAGTGCACTGGGCGCCGTGGCAAATGCTTGATGACTTATCTTACGTCGTCTCAGGGCAATCCCACCAGAGAAAAGCAGGTGCTACCCCCACTTAACCAGGGGATGAGGCTCAGCCTAAGTCATGTGTTCAGGGTCCCAGCAGGGTCAGAAGGCCGGGCGTGCCAAGCCGTCCCACACCCTCCATGTCCCCAAGACCAGAAAAGAGCAGCAGCCACCTGGGGTCCCAGCATCACGCAGAGCCACTGCATGGGGGTGGCTCCGCGGCCGGGAGGGGCTGGGATGAAAACCCCCCACAGCCACACACCTCCCCTTCCCAGCGACGGTGGGGCCCAGAGGCCAAGAGCTGTGACTGGCCCAGACACGCGGCTGTCTCCGAGGCCGGTGATGGCGGGCCAGTCGTTCAACCCTCTGGGCACGAGTCCTCCCCTCTGTAAAGTGGGCGGAGAGTCAGCCCTGGCTGCTAGGGCTCCTGGGGGTCAGAAGACACGTGGAGTACGCAGTGCTCACCCTGGGGCTGGGGCGGGGGAAGAAAGGAGGCCAGGGAGGGACCAAGACGGCACCTCTGTCCTCAAAGGGCAGCTCGGCGCCCAGGAAAGGAAAAGGGCAGGTTTCCAGGGCCCAGGAGAAGCCCTCCCAGCAGCACCAGCTCCCAGGGGTGACCCAGGTACAGGGAAATGACGCGCAGGGGTTGAGGATGCCTGGGCACTGTGGGCTCCGCACACCCAAAAGCACATGCCTCCCCATGATACACAACACACAGCACACACACACACGACACACACACAACACATAAAAGTACACACACACCACACATACTACATGCACCACACACAATACACATGCACACACACACCACACACAACAAAGCACACACAACATGTACACCACACACAAAGCACACACACACTGCATGCACCACACACAACACACACCATACACACAGCACACACAATACAGACATACAACACACACCAGACACACACCACACCACACAACACACACAACACACAAACACACATCACACACAGAGACACACAACACACACACCACATGCCATACACAATGCACAACACACACATCTTACACACACCACACAGACATACACCACACACAACACACAGACATACCACACAGATCACACAACACACACAGAAACACAACACACAGAAACACACGCCATACACATCACACAACACACAAACACACAACACAAGGACAATCCACATCACACACACGATACACAGACAACACACTTCACACAGACAACACACACCACACACAACACACAGAAACACACCAGACACATCACACAACGCACACACAATACACTTCACACACACAACACAGACAACACATATCACACACACCATACACAGAAACACACACTACACACATCACACAATGCACACACAATACACACTTCACATATCACACACAATACACAGAAACACACACCACACACATCACACAACACACACACACAACACACTTCATACACACAACACAGACAACACATATCACACACACAATACACAGAAATGCACATCACACACATCACACAACACAGACACACAACACACAGACAATACATGTCACACATACACGATACACAGACAACACACACAACACACAGAAACACACACCACACTCATCACATAACACACAGACACACAACACACACTTCACACAGACAACACACATTACACACAATACACAGAAACACACACCACATACATCACACAACACACAGACACACAACACACAGACAATACACATCACACACACAACACACAGAAACACACCACACACAACACACAGACAACACACAAACACATCACAGACAATACACATCACACACACAATACACAGACAACACACACAACACACAGAAACCACATACATCACACAATACACACACTTCATACGAACACTACACAGACAATACACATCACACATAATACACAGACAACACACACAACACACACAACACAGATACATTACACACATAACACACAGACAACACACGCACCACACACAACACTCACAAACACATCATATCACACATATACACAACACACATCACACAGACACACACACCACATGCAGACACACAAACTCACAGACACTCAACACACATTGCACACAGACAACATCATGCACACACACAAACAACACACATCACATCCATATTATACACACACCACACACACAGACACACAACACACATTACACACACAACACACACAGAGAACACACAACACAGACAAGACACATCTCACACACTGACAACATCCATTATACACACATTACACACACAAACACACACCACACACAGGACACACAATACATGGAAAAAACACATAACACACACACCACACATGCAGGCAATGTACACAACACACAGAGACAACAGGCACACCACACAACACACACAACACACACAACACACCTCTGCCCAGCTCCGTACAGATGTAGCCTGCAGGTGGCACCTCCCACGGCAAGTGCAGCCGGCTGCCGCCATGGAAGCCTGTTGGCTCTCCAGCCTGTGGCATATGCCGCGCTACTGCTGCGGTCTTGGCTGGTGGGGCTGGGTGGGTGGCAGGGTGGGGGGCTTCCTCCTGGAAGCTGGTAGCAGCTCTGCTCTAATTAGTGACACTGTTTACTTGGCACCGCCTCGCCTTAGAAAAGCAAACCCCGGGCAGGCCCAGGCAGGCCCGGGGGACGGAGCCAGTGGGCTGTGAAGGAGAGGTGCCCGCCACGCCCCTGCCTCGCGGGGCCCAGGGCTGGAGACCACAGAGCCCTCCGCAGCCACGGCAGCCGAGCACAGGCCTGGACATGAGCACGGCACCCAGCATGGCACCCAGCCTCCACGTCCTCAGCCCCAGCCCTGGGTGCCAAGCAGTGGCCCCCGGCAGCAGACACACCAGGCTGGCCGGAGGCTCCAGCCACCCTCAGCCATGCCCTGAGGCCACCAGGCGTCAAGGAAAGGGGCAGGTTTCCAGCGTCCCAAGAGAAGCCCTTCCAGCAGCGCCAGCTCTCCAGGGGCTGACCCAGGTGCGGGGAAATGATCCGCAGGGGACGAGGATGCCTGGGCACCTGGGGACCCATACACCCAAAAGCACATGCCCCCTGTGATATTCAACACACAGCACACACCCACACAAACACAACACATACATAGACACACAACACACACAGATACATACACACGCGGTGCACGCACACCACACACAAACACATACACACACAAACCCAACACACAGATACACACTCACAGTGCACACACACCACACACAAACACGACACACACAACGCACACAACACACACAGATACACACACACAGTACACACACACCACACAAAAACACACACACAGACACACAAACACAACACACACAGATTCATACACACGCAGTACACACACCACACACAAACACAACATACACAGACACACAACGCACATAATACAGATACACACACAGTGCACACACACCACACACAAACACATACACACAGAGACGCACAAACACAACACACACAGATACACAGACACACAGTGCACACACAAAACAGATACACACATCACACACACACCATGCACACACACGAAATAACACACAGGCACACGATACACAGACCACACATCACATATATACCACATGCACACATCACACAATGCGAATACCCAGACAAAACACACCGTACACACATTCACACACAACACACACACACACGCCTGCCCGGGTCTGCAGGGCAGGCAAGGCCAGCCCAGGCTGCTAGGGTGACTGAGTCCAGGCACCTGCCCCTCCAGCTTTGGCTGCCCCATGACGCTGTAGACGGCTCCACACACCAACCACTCCCCTGGGACTCAGCCGGGCATGGGGGGACTGGGCCACATGGAGGTGGCAGATGCAAGGGTGGGAAGGAGGTGGCACAACAGCCAGCGATTTGTGAAGACCCTAGGGGAGGGTGCCATGGGGGAAGCCAGACGGAAACTCTGAAAGGGGTGAGATGAGGTGGAGAGAAATCACAGGGAGAGTGGCCCTCAGGGGAGTGACAGGTAGGACCCGGGGTCACAGCTGCCGGCACCCCCCACCCTCTGGGCCCCAGCCCCTGCAACGCCCTCGGCCAGCCGCCAAGTGTGGTGAGGCAGCCCCTAATAAAAGGCCCTGGCCTACGGCACACAGGGGTGGCTCAGAGCTGCTGGGAGACACCGTCCACCCCCTGCCAAGGAGAGGCCACAGCCACGGCAGCAAAGCGTGAGGGCGGCAGTCCCCGCAGCAGGCCGCCCGGCACCCCCCAGGGCCGCTGTGGATAGCAACATCTCCCAAGCCTGCGTGGCCCGGGCACCCAGCCCTGTGCCCAGCATGTTTCCCAGGCAACCATGCAGCTGTGGAGCCTGAGACGCGGCAGCGGTCGGCATGGGATGCCACCAGGAGAGGAGCCACAGACATCCCCGCCTCGGGGTGCAGAACGGTCAGCTGGGCCCCCTTTGTGGGGGTACAGCGGTAAGCCTCCGTCAGCCAGCTGCCCCCACCTCTACCACACACTGCCCAGCAGGACCAAATGCAGGACCAGGCATCAGCCATCTGGGGCTGGGCAGTGTTTATCCCCATTTCACAGATGGGGAAACTGAGTTCATTACATGACCACTTCATCCCAGGGCCCCACGTGGGACCTGAGCCCAGAGGCAGGGCAGCCCAGTGGGTGGGGAAGGAGAAATTCCTCTCCTGGGGATAGCCTGGCTTTGCCTTGAGGAGGCCCCAAGCCCTCAGAGGGAGCCCCTAGGTGGGAAGACCCCCTCCCCTACCCAGGGGAGCTGGATGGAGGAGTGTGGGCTGGTCTCTCCCGGCTAAGTTCCTGGAAAAGGCAAATCTAAGCCCCTCTTCACCAGCCTGTCCCCTTTCAGCCCCATCCATCAACCCCGCTGGCTCTCCAGCCCCCGGCCTCTCTGCTGGTGCTTGGGAAGGACTGGGTGGGGCTCAGGTAGAAAGCCCCCTACTCACCCGCTGGAAGGCCCAGGCCTCCCTGTCCGTCATGGGAGGCACCTGTGACTCGAAGGCCACTGCCCTGAGCACACAAGAACCCTGGGACCTGGCACCTCCAGGGAGGGGAGGGACGTTGTTGCCAGAGAAACCCTGAGGCGTCTGTGCGGGCTCCTCCCCGGAAGTTTCAGAGCCCTGTGCAGCCCCAGCACTCACCAGGGGCCTCACCTGTACGCTGCCCTGCCCCCCGGCCCCCCAGCCCTGCTGTGGGCAGGATGGGGTGGGGCACACACCTGGGGCGCTCCACCCTGCTAGGCCCTGAGGGGCCGTGGGGGACAGAGCAGGGGAAGGGTCTCCAGGCAAAACCAATGACCCCACCCTGGCTGGCAAGGGGCAGGCACGCACTTGGGGCACCCCGCCCATGCCCCTGCTGTGTTACCCAAGGACAACAGGGGAGGGCGGGGCCATCAGAGTCCCCAGCAAGCCCTCCCAGCTTGCTGCACCCCTCATTTCTACATCCTCCCCAGGGACCCCCCCACCCAGCCAGCAGGGCCCAGCAGCTGCAGGCTTCCAGCCCGGAGCTGCTTCTGAACGTCGAAGCAGTTCTGTGAAAGGGGGCCAGTGGAGCAGCTCAGGCCTGGCCAGGGGACTGACAGAGGCACAGCCGAGTCCAGTGACACCAACCAAACTCAACCCTGAAGGCCCCTCAGCTGCTGGAGTAGAACCTATCTACTACCAAAAAAGGTTACAAATGAGCCAGGCTGGGGTGGTCAGTCGGGGGAAGACTAGTAATGGGAGGGCTGTGGGGGGCCCGGCTGCCGGCCTCCCTCTCCTGCTGGGCCCCACAGCCCCTACTCAGGGTGTTGGGTCCCTGGGTCCTTGGATCCCGAGCTTCCCCGTAGGCCATTAGGCCAGTTTTTCAACTAAGGGCACTAATCAGTTTGCAGGACAGGACGTGCTGCCCCCACTCCCTGTGCCACTCTCAAAGCGGGCACCTTGGGGCCCAGGGGTCCCCTTGGGGACAGGCAGCCTGTCTGACCCCTGAAAAAAAAAAATCCATGGTTCTCCCAGGGGACCTACATGGCTATGGGGTTGCCAGCAGGTGGCACCCTCTCCCCATCCTGGTGGGGTTGCCCACAGGGCTGTACTGCCTGTGGAGAAGGTGAGGTCCCTGACACTCATCACCTGCCCCCAAGAAAATGTGTCCCTCGGCTGGGTGCGGTGGCTCACACCTGTAATCCCAGCACTTTGGGAGGGCGAGGCAGGCAGATCACGAAGTCAGGAGATCGAGACCATCCTGGCTAACACGGTGAAACCCGGTCTCTACTAAAAATACAAAAAATTAGCTGGGTGCGGTGGCGGGCACCTGTAGTCCCAGCTACTTGGGAGGCTGAGGCAGGAGAATGGCGTGAACCTGGGAGGCAGAGCTTGCAGTAAGCTGAGATCACGCCACTGCAGTCCAGCCTGGGCGACAGAGTGAGACTCCGTCTCAAAAAAAAAAAAAGAAAAAGAAAAAGAAAATGTGTCCCTCCAACCCAGAAAATCGCCCTAGGAAAACAAATCTGTTGCCGAGAAACTCCTTTTGGTGTTCAGATTGGAGTTGGGGGCAAAGGCTGGGAGGTGGCCTGGTCTCTCCAGCACTCAGGGTGTCCTGCCCCTCTGCAAGCAGCTGGGGGGCAACAGTCCCTTGCTCCCCAGAGATTGCTCAATGCTGTCCCAGGCAAGGCCATGCTGCAGGCAGCCCCTATCCCTGGGCAGGGGGCTGAGGACGGGCAGCCCCTGCAGGAGCTTCTTGGACCCTTGGCCTGCCTCAACATGGCCAGGAGGTGTCCAAGTATCCCAGATGAGTCCCTCGTGGGTTTATTCCCACCCTGGATGGGCTCAGGTTTGTGCCGTCCTGGGTGGGCTTTTGGGGACAGCCTGACTTTGTCCATCAATGTCAGAGAAGCAGGGGGATGTTCACCTGGCCCGGGGCTGTGCACGGAGCCTGAGACCTGCAAGAGGAGGCAAATTCCTACTGAGTGTCCCGACCATCCCCTACCCGCGTCCCTTCACGCTGGGTTGTGGCCCCCAAGTGGACAAAATGAGACAGCAGTTCTGCCATGGGGACACACCAGTTCCTCCCTACACTCACCTGTTCTCTGACGAGAGGGAGCGGCCCCTGAGGCCTGTCTGGGGTGTTGGCTTCATGAGGGTTCACAGTGTTACCAACAAGAGCCTGCGTGATCACAGAGCTCAAACATCACCCAGCCCTTGGCAGGCCCCACTCCCACAGAGCCCTGGGGTCAGGGTTCCAGGTGCAGGCCGAGGGTCCCCATGCACTTCAGCAGTTGTGCCAGCCCCAAAGCAGCCTTCCTCCATGTCTACAGGTGGTGGCCCCAGCAGCCGGCTCAAGGGAGAGCTCTGGCAGGAGCTGTGTGTGGCTCCATGTTGCTCAGAAGAGAGCTCTTGGCTGGGCGTGGTGGCTCACACCTGTATTCCTATACTTTCAGAGGCTGAGGTGGGAGGATAGTTTGATGCCAGGAGTTTGAAACTGTCCTGGGAAACATGGCAAGACCCTAGCTCTACAAAAAAATTTAAAAATCAGCCAGGTGTGGTGGCATGTACCTGTGGTCCCAGATACTCGGGAGGCTGAGGTGGGAGGATCACTTGAGCCTGGGAGGTCAAGGCTACAGAGAGCTGACGTTGCACCATTACACTCCAGCCTGGGCAACAGAGCGAGATCCCACCTCAAACAAAAGGAGAGCCCTCCCTGCTCCCTGCCCTCCTGCTGTGGAAGAGGCTGCAGTGAGTCCTTTCCCACAATAGAGGGGTGTGATGTGCTTCCCCCTACCCCGGGGGCAGGGCAAAAAGTAGATAAATTGGTATTACAAGTGTTTTTGCAAAACAGCCAAATAATGCTATGGGGCTTCCTATGAAAAACAATCCCTTTCCCCTTTCCTAGGAGCAAGCACTCCCATTTCTAGCTGAATCCTTTGGTATTTACTCTGTGCCACTAAAAAGCACACTCCTATCGCCACTCCCTGACCTGTCGGGTTTAGGGGGTCCCCATGCACCCCCACCTCTTGGCTTGTCTGACCACATATGTCCCTCCCACCCTCCTCATAAACTCAATATTCAGAATTTACATGAAAACACTATTTACAGCTGACCCTGTAGGGTCTACAAATACTTTTCCTCTTGTTTTCCCCTTGGATTGTGTAATTTTGGGTGCTTATATTATTCAGCCTCAATTTTTCTTCCAATTGTCTAAATTTCCTGTGTACGTACAAACGTCTGAGGCAGGTATTATCACTTTAGTCTTCTGGAAGAAATTCCTCCAGAATCTTCTCCCCTGCTCCAAACTGGGCTGACACCAGAGAAAGGGTAGCATCCCAGGATCTCCCCAGCAGGGTCATTCTGGGGCTCCCAGTGCTTCTCCTCTGAGGGGAACCCCTTGTTCCCTCTTCTCTTTGTAGTTAGGCTCCTTTGTTTGGGGCACCACGTCCCTCAAGTGGCTCCATGAGAAAGGGCACATGCCTGAAGATGTCTTTATTCCACCTGCTGTGTGAGCACTGGATGGTTAGTTTGGCTGGGTATAGAAGTCCAAATTGGGAAACATTTTCCTGGAGAACTGTAAAGGCCTTTCCACATTGTCTTCTAGCTCCTGGAGTTGCTCTTGAAAAGTCCAAAGCATGCCAGCCTGGAAATACCATGAACTGTATGTCCAGAAAGATCCACCAAAGGCTTGTGCTCCAGGGTAGACCACTTACAATTGATCAAGGCCGCATGGCTGGCGCTGGTCAGAAGGACACCAGCACCTCCAGCGAGGTCAATGGGGACTCCCCTGAAGGCCAGGGGCTGTTACAGACAGCAATAGAGATGAGAAGATCCTAAAATAACAGACGCCAGAGGGTGACGCTTAACTGCTAGGAGGTTGCAAATGTCCTAATTAATGGCAGGGTCAGAGGGGCATCACCCTGGAGAGTTATGGAGATGACAAACATGGTGTCCCTGGGGCAGGATAGATGGGCAGTTGTCAACTTGTATTAGCAGAGTAAATTAAGGATGAGTGACTGATGGCAGTAGCCCCAATAAAAAGTCACAGTCTTTGCTGGGGTTTGGACCTGAGCCAGTCTTTAGACCTGGAACTGTTGACTGAAGAGGCTGCCAGGAAGGACATGCAATATGCTGGCCAGCCCTTCTCCACAGGGACCTATAGGACCTGCACTGGGATAGGGGACTGATGGACATTTGAGGACAGTGGGGTCAGGGTGACACAGATACCCAGAGACCCAGGATGTCATCATGCCCCCACATTGGAGCAGTCATTGGTGGAGCTCTGCCCAAGCTGCAGTTCAAAGTGGTCCTTACCCCAGGCTCTAAATGAGGGCTGGGATTGACATGTGGGGAGGGGGCCACTGGGGCCACCACATTGGACCCTTGGTCTGCAGGATAAGAGCTCTAATTATGATTTCATGGGGAAGGGCTGGGTGAGAAAAAGGCCTCTGGGATACACATGCATCCAACAGGGCAGTGGTCTCGGGCAGCAGCGGTGTGCCCAGCACTCATCCACAGTGCTACGATGGTTGAAAATCTGGAAAGATTCCGAGGCCTACCTCATCCATAAAGTATTTAGAGGGGCGGTGGTTGGGGTGTTGCTCAGAGGTCGGGGAGTTGCTCAGTGGTTAGGGTGTTACACAGTGGCTGGGGTGTTGCTCAGAGGTTGAGGAGTTGCTCAGTGGTCCGGGTGTTGTTTGGTGGTCAGGGTGTCGCATGGTGGCTGGGGTGTTGCTCGGTGGTTGGGGTGTTGCTCAGTGGTCAGGTTGTTGCTTGGAGGTCAGAGTGTTGCTCAGTGGCTGGGGTGTTCCTTGGAGGTCAGGGTGTTGCTCAGCAGTCGGGGTGTCACTTGGCAGTCAGGGCGTTGCTCGGTGGTTGGGGTGTCACTCCATGGTCGGGGTGTTGGTCGGGGTGTTGCTCGGTGGTCAGGGTGTTGCTTGGTGTTTGGAGTGTTGCTTGGTAGTTGGAGTGTTGAGCAGTGGCTGGGGTGTTGTGTGGTGGTTGGAGTGTTGTTTGGTGGTTGGGGTGTTGCTCGGTGGTCGGGGTGTTGCACGGTGGCTGGGGTGTTGCGTGGTAGTTGGGGTGTTCTTTGGTGGTTGGGGTGTTGCTCAGTGATCAGGGTGTTTCTTGGTGGTTGGGGTGTTGCTCTGTGGTCAGGTTGTTGCTCAGAGGTCGGGGTGTTGCTCAGTGGCCAGGGTGTTCCTCGGAGGTGGGGGTGTTGCTCGGCAGTTGGGGCATCACCTGGTGGTTGGGGCATCGCTTGGTGGCTGGGGTGTCGCTCCATGGTCAGGGTGTTGCTTGGTGGTCAGAGTGTTGCTCGGTGGTTGGAGTGTTGCTCAGAGGTTGGGGTATTGCTTGGTGGCCAGGGCGTTGTTCGGTTGCTGGGATGTTCCTGGGCCTCTGCTCCAAAGTGAAAGCCAGATGGTTGTCTCTGCACCACCTGCTGCAAGGAAAGAAGCACAGACCCTGGAGGCCCGTTGGGTTCTGGGAGGCAGCACAGCCACACCGAGGGATATGCTCTGACCCTGTCCCGGGTGGCAGGAGGAGGACACACAGCAGGGAAGGACTCGGCGGCAGGCCCAGGCTGAGGAGTAGAGAGCCCTCAGACTCGGCGGCAGGCCCAGGCTGAGGAGTAGAGAGCCCTCCCGGGGCCATCGCAGCTGGCAGACCGGCTGGTGTTGCCCACAGCAGGGATGGGAAACAGGGCCAGGGGCTCATGGCAAGGCCCAGCATGAGAATCTCGGCCCAGGCCCCGGGATTCTGAGCGAGGCTTTCATCTACAGCAGGGCAGAGAGCCACGCACTGCTACGGAGTGAATGTGTGTCCCACAGTTCATAGGTTGGAGCCTTCACCCCCTGCGTGGGCAGTCGGAGTAAGGAAGTGACGAAGGTGACAGGAGGTCCCAAGGCCAGACTCTGATCAGATGGGGCTGGTGTCCTAAGAAGGACACACACTAGAGAGCTCACTCTCACCACCCCAGGAGAGGCCGCATGAGGACACAGCACAGGGACGGCTCTCTCTCTGTCAGGACCCAGCCCTCGCCAGAAACCGAATCAGAGAACCTTGACCTCACACTGGCAGCCCCAGGGCTGTGAGAAATGAGCACTGTCATTTAAGCCGCCTTCCTATGGTGACTTGCTACACCAGCCCACGCAGACCAAGACACACAGCTTCTGAAAACCAAGTCCTGCTGGGCTACTGGACCCCAGTGGAGACAGACACCTGGCCAGGCATGTCAGGGTATGAGTTGGTAAGAGCTGCCCACCGTGAGCTGGCACAGCCAGTCCCACCCAACCCTAAGGTGGCATGCCCAGCAGAGTTCACTGTGCAATGGACGTGGACGTGTGAGGACAGACGTGGGGAAGGCAGAAGGCACCACAGTGTGGGCAGGTGCCCAGTCCCAGTCCCGCAAGGCCCACCCACCCTCGGGGGCTCTCCCAGGACGGCTGGAGGAGGGGTAGCTGGCCAGGCTTGGGTTACGGATGAATGGGCTCAGGGAGCACCGAAATGGGTGCAGCTGCACGCCAGTGCCTCTGGGGAGGCTCTGGAAGGCTGTGGTGCAGTCACCCTCAGGGGGACTCTGACATTGCCCCGGTCACCCTCGCATGGGGGAAGGGAAGTAGCCTGAGGGGAGAATAGAAATGGAGTCAGGGGCAGCGGCAAATGGCCTCTCTGGCTTGTTAGGAATCTACAAGAAAAAGATGCAGCCGTCAGGGAAAGGTGGCCTGGGCAGAGGCTTGTGAGGTGCGAGTGGGCTCCTGGGAGGCCTGGGCAGAGGTGTGCGGGGTGTGGGGGACTCCTGGGAGCAGAACAGTGCACGGTCTTTGTATCACAGTCTGTACCCTCCAGAGAGCATCTGCCGAGACACTGAGCAGCCGAGCACACGGCACTGTCCAGCCCGCTGGGCATCAGCCACCCCTGCTGGCCAGTAGTTCACCCACAAAGTGGCCATGATGGCAGATATGCAAACTCTCAGGGACCCAGCAAGCGGTCCAGCTCTGCTCCCTCTCTCTCTCCATGCTGCACTCCTCCCCAGCCGTGCAATTCCACAGCAGGGTCTCCTCCCTGGCCCCTGATCTCTGGGATGCACAGTTTGAGATGCAAACAAACTCCCTGAGTCGATGCAATGGGGTGTGCAAGGGGCTCAAAGCTGATGCACCTGCACAGGAAACTCAGTCTGCCCTCCCCAGACGCCTGTTAGGCTGACCCTGGAGGCCCTGGGCCCAGGGGAGAGGAGCCCCCGCAGCCTGCAGAAGTGGGGAGGGGCTGCTGCAGAGGTTGCAGGTTTTCATGGCAACCAGTAGCGGGTCCCTGGGCCCAGGGTGGAAACCGCTCAGCAGAGGCTCAGGGGAGAGACTCTGCGAGGGTGGGTGGGGCCAGGTGGGGGTGCGCTCCTTCAGTGTCATCACGGTCAGACAGTCCATCAGACAGACGCAGGGCGGGCGCAGGGTGGGGCCCAACTGAGGCTGGCACTGTGGCCTGGGAGGAGCCCCGCCTTGCACCCATGGCCATCTGGCAGGACATGTCCATTGCCAACAGTGAGCCCAGCATGGGCCTTGGAGGCCCAGCAAGGCAGACTCGGGGCTTCCTGAGACCACCTGGAGTAGCACCCACTCAGCTCCCAGGGTGCCCGGTCACCTCCACCTCATACTCCCCATAAGGCCCAGGCCAACCTGAGCACAGCCCCTGCTCTGCCCTTCCCTGGCCCTGTCCTCATGGTGAAGTGGTCCCAACACCTGGCATTGTCCTCCCTGCACTGCTGTGCCCGCTGCGGGACTGGAATGTACCCCTCTGGCCCACCTCGTTGCCCAGTGAGTGGCTCAGGATTGCAGGGTCTGAAGTGGGGGAAGGCTGGGGGCTGGGAACTGGGCCTTCTTCCTGTCTTGGGACCAAGGCCTCCACTTGTGAGCCGCTGAACTGGACCCAAGCCGACACCTGGCTGGCTGGCTGGACCCTTTATTTTTTATTTATTTATTTTTTTTGAGACAGAGTCATGCTCTGTTGCCCAGGCTGGAGTGCAATGGCGCTATCTCGGCTCATTGCAACCTCCGCCTCCCTGGTTCAAGCGATTCTCCTGCTTCAGCCTCCCAAATAGCTGGGATTACAGGTGCGTACCACCACACCCGGCTTATTTTGTATTTTCAGTAGAGATGGGGTTTTACCAGGTTGGCCAGGCTGGTCTCGAACTCCTGACCTCTGGTGATCCACCCACCTCGGCCTTCCAAAGTGCTGGGATTACAGGCGTGAGCCACTGCACCCGGCCCCCTTTCTTTTTTTAATTTAATTTAATTTTAAGCTCCAGGATACACATGTAGGATGACGGGTTTGTTACACAGGTAAATGTGTGCCATGGATACACGTTTATGTCCCACAATTCATAAGCTGGAGCCCTCACCCACCGTGTGGGCAAACTCGGAGTAAGGAAGTGACGAAGGTTACATGAGGTCATGAGGCCGGGCCCTGATAGGTTTGCTGTACCTATCAACCCATCACCTAGGCATTAAGCCCTGCATGCATTAGCTATTTTTCCTAATGCTTTCCCCCACTGCCCTCACCTGACCGGCCCCAGTGTGTGTTGTTTCCCTCCCTGTGTCCATGTGTTCTCATTGTTCAGCTCCCATATAAGTGAGAACGTGCAGTATTTGGTTCTGTCTTCCTGCATTAGTTTGCTGAGGATAATGGCTTCCAGCTCCCTCACATCCCTGCAAAGGACATGATCTCATTCCTTTTTATGGCTGCACAGTATTCCACGGTGTATACATACCACATTTTCTTTATCCGGTCTGTCACTGATGGACATTGCTGCAATGAACATACGCATGCATGTGTCTTTATAATGAAATGATTCATATTCCTCTGGGTGTATACCCAGTCATGGGATTGATGGGTCAGATGGTATTCCTGGTTCTAAATCTTTGAGGAATCGCCACACTGTCTTCCACAATGGTTTAACTAATTTACATTCCCACCAACAGTGTAAAAGTGTTCCTATTTCTCCACAACCTTGCCAGCATCTGTTGTTTCTTGACTTCATTTAATAATCACCATTCTGACTGGCACGAGGTGGCATCTCATTGTGGTTTTGATTTGCATTTCTCTAATGATCAGTGATGTTCAGCTTTTTTTCATGTGTTTGTTGTCTGCACATATGTCTTCTTTTGAGAAATGTCTATTCATATCCTTTGCCTACTTTTTAATGAGGTTTTTTTTTCTTGTAAATTTGCTTAAGTTCCTTGTAGATTGTGGATATTAGGCCTTGTCAGATGGATAGATTGCAAAAATTTTCTCCCATTCTGTAGGCTGTCTGTTCACTCTGATGCTAGTTTCTTTGGCTGTGCAGAAGCTCTTTAGTTTAATTAGATCCCATTCGTCAATTTTTGCTTTTGTTGCAATTGCTTTTGGTGATTTCATCAAAAAATCTTTGCCCGTGCCTATGTCTTGAATGGTATTACCTAGATTTTCTTCTAGGGTTTTTATAGTTTTGAGTTTTACATTTTATTACTTAACCCACCTTGAGTTACTTTTTGTATAAGGTGTAAGGAAAGGATCCAGTTTCAGTTTTCTGCATATGACTAGTCAGTTCTCTCAGCACCATTTATTAAATAGGGAATAATTTCCCCATTGCTTGTTTTTGTCAGGTTTGTTGAAGATTAGATGTTGTAGATGTGAGGTTTTATTTCTGAGTTCTCTATTCTGTTCCATTGGTCAATGTGTCTGTTTTTGTGCCAATATGCTGTTTTGGTTACTGTAGCCTTGTAGTATAGTTTGAAGTCAGGTAGTGTGGTACCTCCAGCTTTGTTCTTTTTGCTTAGGATTGTCTTGGCTATATGAGCTCTTTTTTGGTTCCATATGAATTTTAAAATAGTTTTTTTTCTAATTCTGTGAAGAATGCCAATGGTAGTTTAATGAGAATAGTATTGAACCTATACATTGCTTTGGGCAGTATGGCCATTTTCATGGTGTTGATTCTTCCTATCCATGAGCATGGAATGTTTTTCTGTCTGTTTGTGCTGGCTGGATGCTTTCTCTGGTGGTCAGGCCAGGACCTCCCTGCCGTGTCTGCGTGTCCCTGCATGTCCCAAGCCCCACCATTCTTCAGGATTGCTAGGCTGTCCTCTCGGTGACATTGCCCAGAGTCTCCACCAGAGGAGGAGAAAGTCCCAAGGCTGTCTGCAGGCCATGACTGAAACGTGCTGTCCCCTCAAAGGCACGGTGGCTGAGCCCAGGAGCCGGGTCCGTCACGGCCAGAGAGACGCACTTCCCCGACGTTCTAGACGGACAGGGCCCTCCCGGAAAAAAGCTCTCTCAGCGTTCAGTGGTGTTTGTGTGTCAGCCCTGGGCCAGGAGCTGTGGTTCTGCCCGTCTAGAGACACAGGTGTTCTTCCCGACAAGGGGACGGGAGAAAGGGGACAGCCTGGTGTCCACCTGCCAGGACCTGGCTAAATGACAGTGGCACATCCACAGCGTGAATTGGATACGGCCCCCGTTATGCTTGAGGAGACTTTTTAATTTGTTTTTTGAGACAAGATCTGACCCTGCAGGATCACAGCTTACTGCAGCCTCAAACTCCTGGGCTCAAGTGATCCTTCTGCCTCAGCCTCTCCAGTAGCTGGGATCACGGGCATGTGCCATCATGCCTGGCTAAATTTTTAAAGTTTTTTTTTTTTTTTTTTTTTTTTTGTAAAGACAGGATTTCCTTGTGTTGCTCACGCTGGTCTCAAACTACTGGCCTCAAACGCTGAGCGCTTCCCAAAGTGCTGGGATTACAGGCGTGAGCCTCTGTGCCCAGTCGTGAAGACCTTTCAGTGATGTGTTTCAGTCCGTTCCTGCTGCCATAACAAAACACCTGAGCCCGGGTCATTGACACACAATAGACATTTATTTCTCACGCTTCTGGAGGCTGGAAGTCCAGAGTCTCGGTGCCAGCAGCCTCGGTGGGAGTGGGGGCTGCTCTCTGCCTCCCAGTGGGTGCCTCTTGCTGCGTCCTCTCCCGGTGGAAGGTGAGAGGACAAAGGGGAGGGGGCCTCGATGGTTTCCCAAGTGCTTCAATGGGGACCCTGGTGACTTAATCACCTTCCAAAGGCCCCGCGTCTTATAATGATCTTCTTGGGTCTCAGGTTCCAACATATGAAGGCTGAGGACACAAATTCAAACCACAGCAGTGACACCCAGGAAAACAGTTGTAACATGCTGTGACAAAGGAAAGCCGCAAAGCCACACGTGTGGACCTGATCCAAGTTACATGACAGTCAGCGCAAAGGGGTGCACGGAAGACTGAGTGAGTGGTGATGCTGCCCCGGAGGCTATCCCTGGGAACTGTGCGTGGGGACTTATCTGGGGAAAGGGTCTTTGTGGATGTAATTAAGGACCTCAACATAAGATCATCCCAGATTAGGGGTGGCTGGAAATCCAATGACGAGTGTCCTCATAAGAGACAAAGACCAGAGCTTTGGGGAGAGGAGGAGAGGCTGCGTGGAGATGGAGGCAGAGATGGCAGCGACACGGCCACATCCCAGGAAGGCCTGCAGCCCCCAGAGCTGACCTGGGTGAGCATGGACCCTCCTCTGTGACCCCCAGATTCTGGGCTCTGGTCCCCCAAGCTGTGAGGAAACACATGTTGTTTTAGGCCACCCAGTGCTAGGTCATTGGTACAGCAGCCCCACGAGACTCCTTCGAGGCCCACAGCCCAGCACAGCCACGTTTACCGAGTGCCCTCTGTATGCCAGCCACGGTTCTAACTGCTCAGCCTCCCGCAACCCTCGGAGGTGGAGATGGGCGGGGAACGCGGAATGCGCCGGGCCTCACAGCTGGGGAGTGGAGCTGGGATGTGTACCTCTGCACTGTGCAGCTTCTCTCCCCCAGCGGGCTTCAGACTCACACCCGGCCATCGCACTCCGAAGACCGGAAACTCGCAACTCAAACCCCTAAAAGCGAAAGCTGGGGTGCATTTTCTGTTTGCCTTGGAAGGACTCCCTAGGATTTATTGGGGATGGCCGATTTGCCCTCCTCATCCTGTTTGGTTTGGGCTGATGTTAAAAGACTCGCCTCCTGCCGCAGACCCTGGGGGGACCTGGGGAGCTGCCGTCAGAAGCTGAGCAGCACAGACTCTCCCAGGCATGTGTGTACCTGTCTGTACATGTGTGCGTGTGTGTGTGTGTGTGCGTGTGTGTGTTTCCCCGGCACTCACAGCATCACCATCTGCCAGGCTGGGTGGGGCGCAGATGAGGAAGACCAAGGAAGTTCCACACGACCCGCCTTGCCATGATGAGTGAGTGTGAGCTGCTTCCTGTGTGCCCTGCCTGCCCAGAGACCCCGGGGACATCATCTGGCTGACAAAGCCTGCAGCTGCCAGCAATCAGCCAGGAATGCCACATGGCCAGGTGTCTCATACTGGTGTGGGTGTCGTGCGGCCTCACGCGGCCCTTGAGCTATTTCCAGGTGTGGGTATCATCAGCCAGCAAGGTGCTCAGCCCTGGGGTGGGACAGACCATTTCCTTCTGGCTCCCTGCAGAGCTTGTGGGCCCCTCCACCTACCCTGCCGTCCCCAAACTCCAGGGACTTGGAGGTCCCCAAAGAGAGGACACGGCAGTGGGAGATGCTGTCATGAGGGGACTTGGGCAATGGGGAGGGACACATGGCCAAGCTGTGAGGAAGAATAAGTTCATTCTCAGAGCAACGAGATTATGTGGACATGGTAAACCCAAGTGTTCTTTTTAAGTGCGATTACTGGGAAACAATGCTGAGACTGAGTGTTCTTTCTACGTGTGTGTGTGTCTATGTGTGTGTGTGTGTGTGTGTGTGTTTGGGTGTCCTTCACTGTCTCCCTCCCCACTCCCAGCCTGCTTCTTCCTTCCCCAGCTTGGAATCCACGGTTGAGGCTGGTCAGGAACCATCAGGCCCCAGCATGGGTAATGGCAGCTGCCGGTGCCCTAGCCCCCACTGGGTCCTGCAGTAGCTGCTTGTTGGGGAAGGGGCCTGGAGAGGTGGGAGCAGAAGGAAGCCAGGGTCTTGGGGCCGTGGGCTGCCACAGCCACCACAGAAGCACTCCAACTGCTCCCAGCCCTGGCAAACCAGTGGAGGCATGTGCTGGTGCTTTGTTCCTGGGGTGGCTTGGGGCCATCTGGCTGCCTCTCCCGAGCCTGGCCCTCACCCAGGGGGCCACACCAGCCTCGAGTGCCCGCCTCCGTCCAGAGCCCCAGCTCCCCACTCCTGGGGGCTGAGCCAAGAACCCTGTGGCTGTCCCACCGTCGCCTCCCAGAGGCTTGTCCAGCGCAACAGGTCAAGGAAGGGCTAAGGTTTAGAGTCGGCCCGATCAGGTGACGCCTGAGCTGTCACTGCTGTCACCACTTACACACAGGGTATGTGGACAAAGTGGTGCGTGCCAGGGAGGGCTGAGTGACCGAGAGCAGGCACGTGGCAGGCTCCTGAAGGTGGAGGTGGCGCTGACAATGGCCACCAGTGAGCAGGGCCCTGGGTGTGCTGGGGCTGACTCCAACCCCTTGGCGCTGCCATGCAGGGGCTTGGGAGGGCCCCTCCCCAGGCACATGGGAGGTGGCGCCTCCCTGACCACGGAGCCATCATGTCTGCAGAGGCCCACCGTGCGCCCTGTGCTGCTGCCTGGGGCCAGAAGGACAAGTCGATGTGAAATGGCTTTCTTTCCTCACGCCCCTTTGGGATTCACGCCCGTTACGGATGGAAGGGGCTGTGCTCCTGGTCCCCTGGGGGAGCGAGCTTCCCGGGCTCTTGGGGGGATCTGGTAAGGTGGATGGTGGGAGGCTCAAGGGTGTCCAGAGCCTGATGGGAGGGGGTGGCAGTGGAGGGTCATCCCCCCAGGGTCTCCCTTCTGGATGTGGACACCGCATGTCAGGCCTGTCACCTGACCTTGTCACACTCCATCTCCGGGACCCCTTCACAGGTTTTCTCGACAGGAGAATCAGGTCCCTGGATAGGAGGAGACGCCCCTCTGTGCAGTGTGGTGGGCATGTACCCCCAATCCAGCCAGGACCCACTGCAGGGGCCCAGCAGGGGCAGGCACGATGTGAGAGCAACGTGACCCCAGCAGCTCTCACTGTGTGCCAGACACATGGACACGCACTGCACAAACCCCACTGTGTGCCAGGCACACGGACAAGCACCGCACAAACCCCACGCCTCAGTGACCCTCCACACCCTGCAGGACGGGCAGCCCTCAGGTGACAGAACCGAGGCTCAGAGAGGGAAAGCAACTTGTGCCAGGTCACACAGCCTCGTAGCCCAGCTCGGCCTAACAAAGCCGGAGCCCTCGGGGGTGCAGGTTTCCCCACAAGTTCTGATATAATGTTGGGGCTCCCCCGGCCCAGGGACACAAGCTCCCAGCTCTCTGCATCAAGGAAGGTGACCAGGAGAAGCTCCCCCAGCAATGACAGCTATGAGGCCACAAATCCCTCCCTCCCTCCACCATTTGTGCAGTCATTTGTCCCCACTTCTCTTCAGCAGCCTCCCACCACTAACCCAGGGGACCCACAAGGGGCTCACAGTGTTGGTGTGGACCCTCTGTGGGCCTCCTGATGGCAGCAGCGCCTGGGAAAAGAGGGCTGAGCTGAGGCCTGGCACAGGCAGGGCCCCCAGCAGCCCCTGCCCTTACAATGACGCTGGCTTAGGTGCCCGAAGCCCAAAGGAGGTGGCCCAGAAGGTTGGAGCTTGAATCGAAGGCCTGTTCTCTGCCCACAGCCAGGCCCAGGGCTGTGGCAAAGGAGGGTGGTGCCCCAGCCAACACCACTGCCCCTGCCGGCCAGCAGCCTTGGCCCAGGCTGGAAGGGAGCAAGGCTCTGCCTGGCTCCTGTGGTCTTTGGGGGAGGGCACGTGGGCCCAGCAGGCAGCTTGCGCTGCACTCCAGGGCACAGATGGTTCTCATTCCCGTTGCCTCCCTTACACAGGAAAAACAAACCAGCCCGGGGCCAACAGACCCCTTTTTAACCTCGTGTTTATTTTCCTTCCCATGCTTGAAAACGCTAACTGTCCTGTGGGCGGCATCTGCTGAGGGTCTGGCCAGGGCGGCACTTTCCTGACCTCAGGGCAGCTCTCCCAGCGAGGGGCTGGGGTGCAAGGAGGGGCCCCGAAGGACTGCAGCCCATTTCCTGCTCTTGGAATTGTCCGGGTCATACCCGGGGTCACAGCTGCCTTTCAAGGGCCTGGAGTCTCCTGACACCGCCAGAAGGCCCAGGATGGTGTCGGGGGCAGGACAGAACCCGGTGAGGCCGGCCGTGGGCCTGGCTGGCTGCGGAGGACCCCTCAAGCCATCAGGAGCTGAGGGTGGGTGGAGGGGAAGCCACGTCACACTATATAGGCCCACAGGGCTCCAAGAATTCAGAGGAGGAGGAGGAGGCGGTAGCGGCTGGGGTCCCAGGACCCCGGGTGGGCACAGCCTACTGTGCCATCTGCATCCTCCCTAAGCCTGCACAGTGCCGGGGAGGAAGGAATGGGCAGGCTGCATCCCTATTCCGGGGAAGCTTGGGAGGGGGATGTGGCCACCCAGGGTCTCAGAGGTGGGGGGCTTACCAACCATCCCACAGGCCACGCAGAGCCTGTATTTGTCATCAGTGCCCCAGATTTCTCTAAAGCAGGCAGACAGCATCCCCACGGCATGCACCCCAGGGCCCGAGGCGGAAGTTTGGAGAAGGGGGCAAAGCCATGTTGGGGCTGCACAGTAGAGGAGGGTGGGACCCCCGAGGTGTCGGGTGCCCACCAAGAAAGGCAAGGAGGCCTCAGCAGCCCCTCCCCACGTGGGCGAGGCTGCGGGGCTCACCAGGCAGCCTGTGGATGAAAGGAGCCCAGAGGCCAGTGCGGCTGCACTGTGACCCAGGGACCCCCGCGGGCCCTCAGAAGTCCCCAGGGGAGCAGCAGCAAGGCCAGGCCCAGGCCCTCTCCCCGGCATTCCCTGGGGTGGGGTGGGCTGCGGCCCACACCCCCCACCCCCTCCCCCGGGACTGCCGGCCTCGCGGCGCCCCTCCCCCAGCGTCCGCCCCGCCCCCCGCAGAGGGAGGCACGAGGCGGTGGCCGCCCGGTCCGCGCCCCCTCCCCGCGCGGGCGGCGGTGACATCACGGCCACGGCGGCGGGAGGGGCGGCGGCGCCCCGCGCACATCACTTCCTCGGCGCCTCCCCGGGGGAGGACGGGCGAACGAGGCGCGGACGGACAGGCGGACAGCGGGGCGGACAGCGGGGCGGACAGCAGGGCGGGCAGGGGGCGGACGGCCACGGCGCGGGGGGCGCTCCCGGCTGCGGCTCCCGCGTCCCCGACCCATGGCGGGCCCGGCCCCGCCCGCGGCCGACGAGCTCCCGGGCCCGGCCGCCAGGCGCCTCTACTCCAGGTAGGACGGGCCGGGGCCGGGGCCAGGGCTGGGGCTGGGACCGGACCGGGCCGGGTCGGGACGCGGGGAAGGCTGCAGCTGGGAACAAAGGCAGCTCTGGCGGGCGCGCAGCGTGGCTGAGGACGCGCCCCTCCCTCCAGGCCGAGCCCAGCCGGCGGGCCGGCGTGTGCCCGCGTGGGCGTCCCCTGAAGCCCTCTTTCTCTCAAGCCAAGGGGAAGGGGGTGGGGGTCTGGGGGGCTGGAGGCGGGGTGGGCAGCTTCTCCAGCCTCACTCCCCTGGCACCTGGCAAGGGCACCATGGGATGCTTCCCTCCCGAGCCTGGCCCTGCCATGCCCGGGGCACTCAGGGGCATCATGGCCAAAGAGACCTGGCTGCTATGGATGGGGCTCTGCCCCTCACCAGCCCTCCATGATCCCAGTGGGATCCGGCTGGGTCGGAAGGGAGCCAGCCGGGTGGGTGTGTACCTGCCTCAAAAGGCATCTACCCACCGGGCACATTCCTGGGTGATCCCAGTGACTGGGCTCTGTGTCCCACGCCTTTGGGGATGACAGGGTGGCCCTGCCCCAGGTGGCATGACTGCCTGGTGACTCCCAATGTCCCCCCAGGGGGTGCCCTGGGCCCAGCCGGGCAGGTGCCTGGTGCCCCAAGCAAGGCTGGGTGGTGCCAGGCCTCAGGCAGAGCCACACGAGTGTGAGGTCCAGGCAGGGGCTTGCGAATGGGGGGCAGCCGTCAGAGGCAGGCCTGGCTCCCCAGAGTGAGGGACACTATTGTCCTCTGGACATCCCTAAAACCTGGTGACCTCCCTGATAGGGGTCCCAGCAGCTGACCCCTGGGGGCGCCTAGCCTGGCCCCCAAGGATTCTCTGGCCCCAGCCAAGCAGCAAGCCTCTGCCTGGGGCACCCGAAATTAGGTACTGGTGGCGGCAGCAGCGGACAGAGGCCTTGCTGCCTCCGGTCTGCTCTCTGCTCTGGTCCCAGACACAGCCCCATTGTGCCGTCCTGGATGGAGCACTGAGCCCCTAGCCTGGCTCCTGGGCCCCACACAGGGGAGGGGCGTGAGGGTGGTTTTGCTGGCAGCTGCTGCCAGGAGCCTGCCCTAAAGGATTTTCAAGGGCTTCCTCCGCTGATCTGATCGACTGTGCAGAGCCGCATGTGCTCCAGGGCGGCTGTGCTGTGAGGGGGATGGATAGCAGCCCTGGCTGGAGTGAGTTTGAGTGTGAGTGTGTGACTGTGAGAGAGTGTGTGTGGAGCTGTGAGAGAGTGTGTGTGTGGAGCTGTGAGAGACTGGTGTCCAAGACCTTAGCCTTGGGTGAGACCTGCACAGCTGACCACAGAGTTGGGCATTCTCCAGGCTCCAGCTAGAAGCCTGGGGTCCCCTGGGGACACGCCAGACAGGAGCCAGCCCTGGGCAGGGGCAGTGCTCAGAGGGACCACTCAGAGACACCCCAGACCCAGCCTTGCATCCCCCTAAGCAGGGAGTCCAGTTGAGCTCCAGGGTTGAGTCAGGCCCAGACTTGGGGGAAGTGCGCCAAGCCCTCCAGCAGGGCCTGTGATGAGGTCCCCCGGGAGTCTGGACCCCACCGTGTGGCCACAGCCCGGTTTGGGCAGGCGGTTCCTGGTCGGAGCTGGCTTCAGAGCATGGATGCCTAGAGGTGTCCTGGGCCAGTGGAAGCTGTGGGCTGGACGGGAGGGCCCTTTGCTGTCATGCTGGGGCTGGAGAGCAAGACAAGGAAAAGTCTCCTGTCTCCTGAAACCTGCGTGCTGGGGGCAGCCCACCTGCTGGCGTGGGCAGTGGGTACGTGGATGCCCTGGAGGTGGGCGGAATCCGTTTGGGCACTCCTCGCGTGGCTGTACTGGGGTCCCTCAATGTGGATGGGGCTCCAGGTTGGCCCAAGGTCTCCTCTGCCCTGTCTACCCCCTTCCCACACTGACATTCCTTCCTGGAGAGAGGAGATCCAGCTTTTAAAATGGGGAACTGTGCCTGGAAAACACACTGAGAGCGAGGCCCATGAACGTGCCCATAAGCCCACCAGGTACCCTGAGGGCCCTGGGTGCTGGGTCGGTGGGGACGGGCCCCTGGGTGCTGGGTCGGTGGGGACGGGCCCCTGGGTGCTGGGTCGGTGGGGACGGGGCCCTGGGTGCTGGGTCGGTGGGGACGGGCCCCTGGGTGCTGGGTCGGTGGGGACGGGGCCCTGGGTGCTGGGTCGGTGGGGACGGGCCCCTGGGTGCTGGGTCGGTGGGGACGTGGCCCTGGGTGCTGGGTCGGTGGGGACGGGGCCCTGGGTGCTGGGTCGGTGGGGACGGGGCCCTTGGGTTCTGGGTCGGTGGGGACGGGGCCCTGGGTGCTACAGTTAATGCTCAGAATTCTGGCCCACTTGCCAGGGGATCCCTGGCCCAGAGCAGGGCTTTGGGGTGAAGAGGCCTGGCGGGGACAGGCCAGTGGCTGAGAAGGCCCCGGAAAGTGGGGAAACCCTGGGTGGTCCTCTCCTGGCCTCCCAGCTGCATTAAGGCCAGCTGAGTGCTCCCCGGGGCTGGGACCGGGAAGGGGCAGCAGAGCAACCCACCTTGGGGTGACCCTGTTAGAGGTGCCCTCCAAGCAGCAGCCATCAGCTCCCAGACAGGACGTCCTCAGGTGTGGATTGGGCCCCCCCGCAACCTCTCTGGCCACATGGCCATGCTACCCCCTACCCTCACTCCATCCTTCCTCCCTCCCCTGTCCCCGTCCTTGGCACCATCCCTGGTGGGCCGCTGGGCAGCGACAGGCCCTAGGAATTCCTGGCAAGCCTGACCCCAGGTGCTTCCTACAGCTGGGTGACCTTCAGTCCCCTCTCCAGTGATTCCAGCTCCCGCTGTGCTCCCAGCCTGGTCCTGCCCCTCACTCTCTCCCCTCCCCGGCCACTGAAGGGGAGTCAGTGTGGTTTTCCCTGGGGCTTTCTGGCTGGGGGATGGGGCAGAGAGAGCCAGCTGTGAGCAGGGTCTCTTGAGCATCTGCTCAGGGGCCAGCATGTAGGTGACGGCCTTGGGGAGGGGCAGGTGCCAATTCTGTTAGCAGGGCTGGGACTGAGGGACACGGCTTTCGGGGGGCCGGAGGTAGTAGGAGTTACAGTGCTGACTTGGGAGCTGGCCTTGGTGGTGGCACCTCAGCCACCACGGAGGGTTTGAGGGTTCAGTCTGTTGACGAGGACTGGGCAAGGGAGAGGCATTCTAGGTCCTGCCCCACCCTTTGGCCAAGCTGTCCTGAAGGTGGACAAATGGCCCGGCCTGAGTAGGACCCCTGAGCCCACAAGGCCTCAAGGTAAAGAGGAGAGAGCCCAGGGCCTGAAGACCCCCACCTGTCCTTGGATTCCTGCCTCTGCTCAGACCCCGTGGCCGTCTCAGGGATAAGACCCGCCCCCCCCCAATCTCCCGCCTCTGTCAGGTTCCAGCCTCCTCATGGGCCACAGGTGGCTGGAGAAGCTGGAAGCCCAGCTGAGAAGGACGCGGGGAGCTTGGGAAGTTTGAGGAAAGGAGCCAGGCTAGGGGAACGTAGTCCATGCCTCCCAAGCCCCATGACCTGGGGAGCGGCATCCCCCAGGCCCCACGTGGCCCTGACCCCATTAGACCTGGGCCCCTGTTCGCACCTTGGCCAGTCAGGTGAGGGAGAGCACAGAGGGCCCGGCGGACGTGGGGCTGGCATGGTGAGGACTCTGAGCCCAACCCCGCTGCCCCATGCTGGCACCGTGGGCAGGTGCCAGGGAGGCTGGGGAGGGGGCCGGGTGGGGTTAGGGGTGGAGCAGAGGAGGCACAGGGGCCTGGAGAACCGGGAGGTGGCCAGGGACCACCACTGTGCAGAATTCCAGCTTTGCCCAGCCCTGGGCCAGGCCCGGGGGAAGAGGTGCTGGGCTGGGGGCACTCACACACTCTGGACGCCATTCCTCTTTCCATTCACAAACGTGCCTGGAGCTCCCGAGTGAGCCCAGTCCTGGGGCAGAGCAGCCTCCGCTGGGAACTGGATAAACGTTTGCAGAGGAGTTGGCGGGTGACTGACGGGAGGGCAATGCTGCTGGTCCCAGTCCCCGGAGGAGCACTTTGGACGGGATTACCCCCAGGGCTCCCCGCCCTGCTGCTGACGAGGCTGACCCAGCCTCTGAGCTGTCCTTGATCCCTTGATCCACATCAGGGCTTGGGGAGGCCCCTGAGCACCTGCTGGAGGACTGGCGGTCCCCCGCCAAGCTTTAAACCCACCATCCTGGAGGTCAGAGGGCAGGGAAGCCTGAGGCCAGCTCACCCCCCAGGACCCGTGGCCATGGTAGGGCGAGGGCTGGCTTGGGGGAGGAGGGCCTGGGGCCTGGCGATGCCATCTTCTGCTGTGGAGGGCCCGCCTCTGGCCCTGAGTTTGGCAGAGAAGGCCGTGTGCAAGGTGGTGTATGGCGCCCCCCGCCCCCGCCCGCTGCTGCTGCCCGTGGGCCTGGAGCTGTGGCTCTACGTGCAGAAGATGCGAAACCTGCAGAGGAAGAGGTGCGGCGGGCAGCGGGTGGGGTGGTCACGTGGGTGTGGGTGCCAGGGCATGGTTGGAGGCTGTCTTGGGATGAGTGGAGGGGACACCCCACCTGGTGCAGCTGCAGGTGGCTGGCTGCATTGCCTGGATCCCAGATTGGAGGTGCAGAATGACAGAGGCCCATCCGTGCACCCATCCCTGACTTTTAGGCCCGGGCCCTTCCCAGGCCAGAAGCCTCCTTCGCCTTGAGCCTCAGATGCCACATCTCTGGCCGGAAGGGAGGTGGGAGGTGGCTCCCATAATCAGATCTGCGGAGCAGCAGCGTCTGGGCTCCGCAGACACCCAGGCCTCAGGCCTGAAGCCCCTCTCCTCCGATGTTGCCTGGAAGGAGGGGGCAGTAAATCAAGTGAGACCATTTGACAAGCGGCTGGGTGGGGCAAGTGGGCCTTAATTAGGAAGCCCCGTGAGTGGCACTGGCCGCAGGATGGGGCTTGGCTGGTTGTCATGGCGACGGTGGGCTCCCGTGACCCACGTGGCATCCGGATGGCCATTCCCAGAGGGATGGGTGAGGTGGCTGTGAGGTGCCTGGCAGGTAGTGGGTGGGAGGTCCTGGCCCTGAAGTGAGAGGATCGCTTGAGCTCAGGAGTTTGAGACCAGCCTGGGCAACATAGTGAGACCCCCGTCTCTACCAAAAAAAAAAAAAAAAAATGAGCTGGCCATGATGGTGCAAACCTGAAGTCTCAGATACTTGGGAGGCTGAGGTAGGAGGATGGCTTGATCCTGGGAGATGGAGGCTACAGTGAGCCGAGATCGCACCACTGCACTCCAGCCTGGGCAACAGAACAAGACCGTGTCTCTATAAAAATAATAATAGTAACATAAGTTTTAAAAATGAAAAATGAAAGCAACAGAAAGCAAACAGGAATGATGGGGCCAGCCTGCAAGCAGCCGAGGCTGAACCCTTCCCCCACTTCTCTGAAATCAGGTCCCTCCTGGGCTCCAGCTGTGCCTGCCACCTCCTGGGGCCCCCCAAGCTGCGCCCTTGCTGAGTCTTCTGTGGCTCTCCAGGGGCACCCTGCAGATGGGGGCCCGCCTGCTCACACTGGGCACCCCATGGCATCTGCTGGGTGTGTCCTCCCCCCACAACCCTCCACCCGGGGCAGCGCAGCAGCCTGAGGTCCATGGGACCTGTGAGAGTAGGATGGAGGAAGACACCAGGCCCCAGAGCAGGCAGCAGGGAGGTGCGGAGCCGGGCAGCCAGGGAGTGACCCCACACTTCTCCCCAGCAGCTGAGTGCCGAGGGCAGCTCCCCAAGGCCCAGGGTGGGGGTCCCTTGGTGAACAGGGCTAGGGTGGCAGCTGACGCACGGGGTGCTTGGGGGTTGTGCAGGGCCCAGGGTGAGGCGTTTCTTCTCTGAAGTCCCTGCTCGAAGGTGGGGGACCACGGCCAGCCAGGGCGTTGGTGTTCAGAAGAGGGCCTGGCCCTTGGGGTTGGGTGGCGCTCACAGGGCGGAGTTCATCTTGGGATGGGGTGCCATCCACATCTTCCCACAGCAGCACTGGGGGTGGTGAGCAGCACGTGGGAACAGCGGGTTCTCAGGCCCGTCCTGGCTGGCAGCGGCGAGCACTTAGCTCTGTGAGTGGGGGACCAGGAGGAGAGGGGCTGGGACTGGCTAACCCACAGCCACACCTCAGCAGCACTGGTCTCCCCTGGAGACTTGGAGGCTGACTGAATCCCCAGGCCCCAGCTGGGAGAGCTTGGGGGTGGGGGTGGAGCTGAGATCAGATCCCCACCCCACCCAACCCCAATGTGGCCTTCACCAGCCCCCACTACCGTCTGGGAGCCTCAGTTCTTGGTGGGAATTAGGGGGGCCTCTCCCAGCAGCTGTGGTCGCTCAGGAGGATGGCGAGGGTGCCTGGCCCCTGCAGCCCATACCTCTGGGATTTGGGTGAAGGCAGGGTATGGGGGCCACACCCCCTCCAGCACCGGCCCCTGGGCCTGAGGGTCTTGCCGGGGTCACAAGCTCACACTTTTGCCCCAGTGGCGTCCCTGACCTTGGCCACACAAGGGGTGGATGGGAGGTGCTGGCAGAGGTGTGCTGGCTGGGGCGCCCTTGGGCCCCACACGTGCTTCCAGGCCTGTATCCCAAAGAGACACTTAGGTCTGTGAGCACAGATGTGGCGTGGGCCCTAGCCCACCCAGGGGCGTCGTCTGTAGTGAAGCCACGGAGGTGCTCCGGCCCCGGGACAACTTTGCCAGGGGTGGGCCATGACACCAAGTTCCTCTGCGCAGGATGGAGGCATCGTGCCTGGAGCTGGCGCTGGAGGGCGAGCGTCTGTGCAAGGCGGGCGACTTCAAGGCAGGCGTGGCCTTCTTTGAGGCCGCTGTGCAGGTGGGCACCGAGGACCTGAAGACACTGAGTGCCATCTACAGCCAGCTGGGCAACGCCTACTTCTACCTGAAGGAGCACGGCCGGGCGCTGGAGTACCACAAGCATGACCTCCTGCTGGCGCGGTGAGTGGGGCGGCCCTGCTGGCGGGTGAGTGGGGACGGCCCTGCTGGCGGGTGAGTGGGGACGGCTGTGCTGGTGGGTGGACGCTTCCTGTCCTCAGCAGTTACAGTTTGAGGAGGGGGACAGGGCAAGCAGGGTCTAAGGGAACGCAGCGGGGAAGCCCTCACCTGGAGGGCAGCCAGGGCTCTGGGAGCCCGGCAGGGAGCTGGGTTTCAGCTGACAGGCGTGAGTGGGTCTGTGTGTCTGCGTGTGAGAGTCTGGGCTGCGACCCGCGTGCTGGGCGTGAGCACTCGTGACTGTGCGGGGCCCGTCTGTGATCCTGTGTGGCTCAGAGCCCCACCCTTTCCCTGGCCCCAGGCCCCGAGCCCTGGGTCCACTCCTGGCCACTGCTCAGTGAGGTGTGGTCCTGCCCTGGGGGCTGTCCCTGCTTTCCCATGGACCCCAAGCTCCCACTCACAGCCTCCTTCCTGTCCGGCGTCATCTACTCCCCAGTCTCCCCAGCCCACTCCCCGCCGCCCCTTGGGGTCTTGGGGTCTCCAGTCGGGTCCAGCCCCCAGGCTGTGCCTCACGGAAGCACGCTTCCCTTGCCTCAGCCCTGTCCAGCGCCCTCCTCCTCAGCCCTGCAGCTGCCCTGACCTCTCAGCAGGGCAGAGCTTCTTGGAGCAACCCTCCCACACTGGCCAGTGAGCTCACACCTGCTCCTCATCACCCAGCCCAGTGTCTGGTGGGCATGCAGCAAATGTCCTCTGAATGAGTTAGCAGGCACCATCAGGCCCCCTAAGTCCTCCCCGGACCCTAACAACTGCAGACCCCAGCCCCCTGCCCCAGGCCCAGGCCTGAGGTCCTGTGTGTAGCTCCTGGCACTCTGCAGCCTGTGCGGTGATGGGCAGGAGCCTGTACCCCAGACACAGCCCAGCAGAGCCCATACCCAGGGCTGCCCTCGGGCCTCACTTGCCTGGCCTGTGGGCCCCTGCCCAGCATCGCCTCAGGGGATGCAGGCTCCTGTCCACTCCATGCTGGTCCCTGAGGCCCAGCTACCCCACCCCATGCTCAGCCTCCCCCCGGGCCCAGCGGCTTGACCAGTCCTCAGCCTGACCCCTCACTCCTCCCTGCCATCCAGGACCATCGGTGACCGCATAGGGGAGGCCAAGGCCAGTGGAAACCTGGGAAACACACTCAAGGTCCTGGGGCGCTTCGACGAGGCTGCTGTCTGCTGCCAGCGGCATCTGAGCATCGCCCAAGAGCAGGGAGACAAGGTGGGGGCTTGGTCCGGGGCTGGGTGCCTCCCACCCCTGCACCGGCCTGCGTCCAGATCCGGGATAGGGGCGGGCGGGTGACACACCACTCATCCAGCTCCTCATGGGAGGGATGACAGGGAGGTCAGTCCCCTAGATCCCGAGTGACTCGGGAGAGTGTGGGCCCCCAAAACAGGCCCCCCTAGCCCATGCTGACACTGCAGCCCAGGCCCCCACCTTCCACCCTCAGTTCTGCCGCCCCTCTCGGTGACCTCCCCCCAAATCCATCCACACCCCCAGTCACTCACTCCCTGGGGGGCCCAGCGGGAGGCAGGGGGTGGCTCTGGGCTGCAGCGGTGGGAGGCCGATTTCAATGGTGGTGGTGACAGCAGGAAGAGTGGCTCCATCTCTGCGTGTGCTGGACCCGAGACAGGCTTTGCTGACCTCCCTCTGGCCCTGTGAGGCGAGAAAACCGAGGCTGGGGGGACGTGACTTACCCGCCGTCACGCAGCTGGAGGTGGCCGAGGGGGCTTGAGCCTGCAGCATCTGGTCCCAGCTGGAGCTCTCAGCCTCGGGCATCAGAGGATAGAGCTGAGGACCTGGCACCCTGGCCACGCCAATCCGCAGAGGAGGGAGGGATGGCGAGGGAGGGCGGAGGCTGGCTTCCCGGGTGTGCCGTCCTCAGGCCTCCGCCCCTGCCTTAGTGTCTGTGACTCAGTGAGAGCCCCCAAGGCCCTCACCGTCAAGGGCTGGGACAGTGAGGACACCAGCGCGCCGGCTCTGCACATCCTGTGGGGGGCCATGGAGACACGCCCCCAACCCTCCGTGCTGCGCGCAGGTCGGGGAGGCGAGGGCCCTCTACAACATCGGGAACGTGTACCACGCCAAGGGCAAGCAGCTGTCTTGGAATGCCGCGAACGCCGCGCAGGACCCTGGGCACCTGCCGCCCGATGTCCGAGAGACCCTGTGCAAGGCCTCCGAGTTCTACGAGTGAGTGGGGCAGGGCCAGCCCAGGGACCGGGGCTGGTCTGTGCATTTCTGAGCTCCACAGACACTTCCAGACCCCCGACCCCAGCCCCACACCTCCCGACAGCTCCCAGGGCAGTGACGGCCAGGTCCGCCCACCCCCCCTTTCTCAGCTGCAGGCTCCCTCCCCTGAGCTTGCCCCTGTCAGGGACTGGGGGGACATGGCCAAGCCCTAGGTCTCAGAGCTCGAGGACCCTGGAGCCCACCCTAGCCACCCTCTTTCCAGGGCATGGCCCTGAGGGCCGCATGGAGGCCGCTGCTCAGCTCTTCTAGCCTGGGGTGGGTGAGGACATGGGCTGGGAGGGACACGGCTCAGAGGCACTTGGCCCCCAGGAGGAACCTGTCCCTGGTGAAGGAGCTGGGCGACCGTGCGGCGCAGGGCAGGGCCTACGGCAACCTGGGCAACACCCACTATTTGTTGGGGAACTTCACAGAAGCCACGACCTTCCACAAGGAGGTGAGCCGGGCAGGGTGACAGGGTGGAGGGGCCGGGCTGCTGCAAGGGCAGGGCTGAGCCACCCGCCTGGCAGTCACAGGGCGGGGTGGTGTGGCCCAACAGCAGGTGCACCCCACCGAGCCCTGGCCTCATCTGCGCTTGGTCCTGCAGCTCCTAGCTGCTCACTCGGACACACAGATCTCTGGCCCGCCACCTGGGCAGGGAGGCAGCCCCCGTCCACCCACGTCAGGCCCCGGGGCTGTGCCATGACCACCCGGCCTCCGGTCTGTCTCCGCAGCGCCTGGCCATTGCTAAGGAGTTTGGAGACAAGGCAGCCGAGAGGAGGGCCTACAGCAACCTGGGGAACGCCCACGTCTTCCTGGGGCGCTTCGACGTGGCTGCTGAGTACTACAAGTAGGTGGTCCCCACAATCTCCCAGGGAGACAGCAGGCCCGGGGGGGCTGGATACCAGGCCAAGGAGGTGCCCGCCCCAAGCTGGGAAACTGACTGCCGCCTCTCCCCTCCCCAGAAGCCAAGGTGGGGTTCTAGGCTGCCCCGGGAAGGGCAGACGGACAAAGCTCATGGGGAAAAAGGCGGAGGGGGAGCCGGCTTATGGGAGGTCTGGGCCATCTGCCTCCTGGCCTGAGCCACAGAGCAGTGCCTGCCAGGTGGAGCCTGGCTGTCAGCACAGGGTCCTGTGCCCAGCCCTAAACTTAACCCCATCTCAGCCTGAGCAGTGGGCACAGCAGTCTCAGGTCCTCCGGGGAGGAGTGGCGGCTCAGGGTGGTCAGGCAACTTGCCAGAGCCTGGCAGGACCCCCCGTCCCCCTGGGGCCAACAGTCCCGCTCTATGGCAATGTGAGGGTGGGGACGAAGCTGGACCCCAGAGAGGCCCCAGTGGGATTCCGGGGCAGGAGACCATCGGGCAGACTGCGTCCCCATTCTTACCTTCCACCCCTCACCCTGGAACCCTCCTCCTGGGGGCTGACCCTGCCACTCTGAACAGGAAGACGCTGCAACTGTCTCGGCAGCTCAGGGACCAGGCGGTGGAGGCGCAGGCCTGCTACAGCCTGGGCAACACCTACACGCTGCTGCAGGACTACGAGCGCGCGGCCGAGTACCACCTGCGGCACCTGCTCATCGCCCAGGAGCTGGCCGACAGGTGCGTGGGCGCGGACGCGGTGGGCAGACCCGGCCCGGCCCACAGGCTGAATTACCGCGACCCAGGCGAGGTGGCCTGGGTCCCATCCCCTGCTCTGCCACTGACCATGCTGTGACCCAGGAGTGGCCACGCCACTGTGGGGACTGAGCCAGACAGTGTGGACATTGGGCTGGCCACTGACCCCTGGCACAAGCGGGTGGGGTCCCCCTCCCATCCCTCAATTCGCCACCCTGTTGCCCCCACCACCCATGTATGTATGTAAATATCACTCTCTGGAGAGAGACAGGCTGGCAAACCACAGGCCCCTAAGTACTGTCCTGTGTGCAGGTCTGGGGTGGGTGGTGGCCGGAACAAGGGGCTCAGAGCCACAGGCCTGTGGCCTTTCACAGGCAGCGGAGAGGAGGGGTCTTTTGAAAGGCTGCCCTGCCTGGAGGCTTAAAAGTGGCCCAAGGTTTTCCTCTGTGGCGTGGTGATGAGAATGTTCTGGAATAGACAGAGGTGCCGGTTGCACAGCATGAATGTACAAAATGCCAGTGAATCATCCACGTGAAAATGATCAAATTCCTGTTAGACGCATTTCCCTCCAATATAAAAACAACTCCTTCACCCAGTGACTTGGGGGGTGCCTCTAAGGGGGGACAGAGTACAAGGAAGGAGGCTCGCCGGCCGCCAGGGGGCGAGCGAAGCCAAGGGCCCAGAAGCTGCCGGCAAAGGCAGAGCGGGCCACAGGCCAGGTTGCTTGGACTCTGTGCGCTAATCCTTTTAACAGGAAGGAAAAAGGCAGAGCTGATTGGGGCTTATGCTTGAAGGTGGCAGAATTTGTGGGAGGTCCGGCTGGGGACATTATCCTGCTGTCCGGTCGATGCCCCTTGGGCCTGGGGGCCCCTGATGACCCTCGAAGCCAGGGTCATGCTGGGGCCATGACCACCAGGGGAGGGGCTGGGGCTGGGGCTGGGGGCAGGCCTGGAGAGGGCAGGTATGAATCTGGTCTCCCTCTCTGGCAGAGTGGGCGAGGGCCGGGCGTGCTGGAGCCTGGGAAATGCCTACGTGTCCATGGGGCGCCCGGCGCAGGCCCTGACCTTCGCCAAGAAGCACCTGCAGATCTCCCAGGAGGTGAGCCAGGCCTGCCCCCGAAGCTCAGGGCACTGCCCAGCCCACTCCAGACGGGCCGGGTCCACTCTGCCCCGAGCGAGCGTTTGCGTGCCTGGGCCCCCCTCATCCTTTCAGGGCTGTTGCAGCTGCCTGGTCCTTCTGAGGCCTGGTGATGACATGTCTACCGTGCCCGGGGGTTTTTCCTGCAGCCCCCAGCTGGTGCCTTCCTGGGCAGCTGCGTCTCCTCCTCCTTGGAGAGGCTGCACAGGGTCTCTGTGGGCTCCGCCCATCAGCACCCTCCTACTGTGGTCAGTTCATCACAGATGAACTCTGGGCCTCCCGGCTCCTGGCCTGTCCTTACATCACCCACTCCCATGCCACTTCCCTCTGCACACCCCGAGCCTGTTCATGCTAAAGACGGTGCCAGCCCCTACTGACCACCATAGACCCGTGTGGGAGGTGGCTGGGTGGGGAGGCCTGCAGGTGCCCAGGTGAGGGTGGAGAGGGGCGGGCATGCGAAGGTCAGCAGAGCCCCCGTCTGAAGAGCTTCTCCACTGGCAGCCAGCAGGCAGCCCCCGTGTCCCTCTGAGTGCAGGCTACAGCCTCCAGGGCCTTCCAGGGCTCCATGTGGCCAGCCTCCAGGGCCTTCCAGGGCTCCATGTGGCCCTCCCCCCAACCCCATGCCACCTCTCTTCTGCTTGACTTAAGTAAACAGTTAGTCCCTGAGTGATGTGGATGTTCCTGGGAGGGTCCCCCACAGAGCCTCGGCGCACAAGGCAGCGGTTGAGAGAGGTGCAGCCGGGTGGGGCCAGGCCCCTCGCGCACCAGAGGGCACAGGCCCAGCCGCCTGGGACCCTGAGCATCTCTGGGGTGGGACTAGGGGCTGTTGAGGACTGTGGGACCACCTCACCTAGGGACAGATCCCCAGACTCCACCTCCGGGTCCACAGTGAGTCCTGGTTCCCTCAGAGGCCCAGGGGTCATTGACCGGTTCAGGTCACTCAGAAGGTCAGGGACAGGTGTACTGGGGGCCATTAAAGTCCCCTTGGAGCCCACAGCAGGGCCCCAGCCACACCTGCCCGCTCCGCCACCCCACTCGCCGCAGATCGGGGACCGCCATGGGGAGCTCACAGCCCGCATGAACGTGGCGCAGCTGCAGCTGGTGCTCGGCCGCCTGACCAGCCCGGCAGCCTCAGAGAAGCCTGACCTGGCCGGCTATGAGGCCCAGGGTGAGTTCCAGGGTTGTGGGGGGGTCTTGCTCGCCACAGGCACGGACCGCATCGGGAGCTGCGGAGGGGTGGGATAGAGTCCGGGCCAGCATGGCTGAGGTGGCAGCCGCCAGAAAATGGCACCTGTAAGCCAGTTCTTCTTGGCCTCAGGGACAGCACAGGCCTGAGGTTCACCCTGAGCCCCTCCCACCCCTCCTGGGTGGCGCCGCAGGGCTGCTGGATGAAGGACAGGAGGTGGTCGCCTGTTGCCCCGCTGGCTGCTCCAGGGCCTCCACCCCAACCTGCCCCTGGAGCACTCGATGCAGGGAGGGCTTCTGTCCTCAGACCCAAGTAGGAGAGGGCCGCTGGGAGGTGAGAGGGCATCAGCCAGAGGGCTGGGCTGGGCTGGGCTGGGCTGGGCTGGGCTGGGCTGTGGGAGCCCTATGTGCCTGGAGCAGTGATCAGGCAAGGCCCAAGGCCATGTGAGGCCACCGTGGTGACCTCATTCATGGACCGCTGGTCGTCCCATGCCAGTCAGCAGTGCTGCAGACACAGGACAGAACATCCCCTGCAAAGCGAAAAGACTAATAGGTGCCGGGGGGTGGTGCCAGGTTGGGCTGACTTCCTGAGGTGGCTGGCAGGTGGGTGAGGGGCAGGCTTGGGGGGAGCAGCTGCCCCACCCATGTGTCCCCCACCACCAAGGGTCTTGAGTTTGCCAGCCCCCGAGAAGGGATGCCTGCCTCCCAGAACGTACCTGGTGCCCCCCAGGCCTGCTAAGGACCAGGCTGGGAACACCAGGCTTGGACGTGGGGCTGGGCTGCCGGAGTTTCTTTTTCTTATTTTATTTTTAATAATTAAATGTTTTTATAGAGATAGGGCCTCACTATGTTGCCCAGGCCAGTGTCAAACTCCCAGCCTCAAGCGATCCTCTCATCTCGGCCTCCAGAAGTACTGGGATTATAGGCGTGAGCCACCATGCCCAGCCATCCCCTGGGTTTTTGTGCCACGGTGCTCATGGGTTTCTGACGATGACCTCTCCTGGGAAATTGGGGGTGCATGTCAGCCATCGCAGAGGTTGAAGACAGAGGAAGGAGCAGAGGCTCTGGGGCCCTCAGCGAGCCCGTGGGACCAGGTGCTGTGACCAATGGCAGTGCGTGGGTAGGGGATGGGCTGGAATGTGCCCCCCAGGATGTCCAGGCCTATTTCTACCCATGGCCGGGGTTTCCTAAGGGTGGGGAGCTCTGCCGAAAGCTCCTGCGGCACCCCTAGTAACCCTCCTGTGTCCCTGGCTCGCTACTGCCACCATCTGGGACCCCAGCAGCAACTGGCAGCAGGGCTGGGAGCAGCTCTGGAAAGGCTCCGCGGAGGCTGCGGCTCTGGGTCCTCCTGACGTTTTCTTTCTTGGAGCCAAGGAAAAGGGGGGCCGGAGTGGGAGGATGCTGGAACAATGCAGCTTCTGTCCCTCTCTGGCTCCTCTGTGCCGCCCCGAGTGCGGGACCCCTTCCAGCCGGCCCGACGCCTCCTCCCCCAGGGCTGGGGAAGGGTCCTCCTCCCCGCCCAGGGCAGCCCGGCAGCCTGGCTGGGGCCGCCGCCCCGCTGCCGCTGTGGGAGGCAGGCTGCACACCTAGAGTCTGGGCGGCCCTGGGTGAGACCCCCGCTCAGCTGAGCCTGGCAGGGACAGGGCCTTGAGGCCGGGAGTCTGGACCCGGCGCTGCGGGTTGGGGGCGCCACGGAAGGATCCACGCAGCCTCCCCATTGGGCAGGTGCGGAGAGCGGGGTGGATCTGCGAGCTGTGGGAGGGGGGCGAGGTGCAGAGCCGCGCTAGAGCCTGGCCGTGCGGAGGGAGCGCCAGTGCGGAGGGGGCGCCAGGGCTGGGGGCACAGGAGGGCGCTGCCCAGCGGGGTGTGGGCGGGGAGGAGGAAGTCGTCTGGAGGCGGGGCTTCAGCCCGGCGGGGACGTGATGGGGCGTGGCCTTGCTGTTGTGGGCGTGGTCCATGGGCGGTGGGCGTGGCAGAGGCTGGTGGGTTCGGTGTCCAGTTGATAAACACAAGGAGACTTACGTGCGGCTGGAGAACAAAGAGCCTCGGCGCGGCTCAGTCAGCGTATTAATCTCACCGCCCTCTGCCGGCCCCTCCCCAGCCAGCAGAGAAGCCCCAGAAGTGTGTCTGGGGGTCACCACCCTGCCAGCCACTGCACTTGTCCAGCTCCTCTGGGTGTGTGGCTTCTATGAGACCCTGACAGCAACCAGCCCCCGCCTCCCTGGCCAGAGGGCACAGGCCCGGGCCTCCCACACTTGCTCCTGGGCTGCCCCACCCCCCACCCCAGCAAGGGTGCCAGGCAGGACGGAGGCTCTGCTGCCACTCTTGTTGCCGGCAGCATGATTGGCATGTTGGGAGGAGGGAGCCGGCCCTGAGCCCTGCAGGACCGCTCCCTGCTCTTGGCCCGTCCCCGATGGCCCTGCCTGTCCCACAGGGTGTGCGACTGCCCTCAGCCCTGCTGACCGTGCTCCTCAGCCCTCCACCCTCTGGGCCCTGCTCAGGGTGTTGTGAGCATGGTACAGAGGAGTTACTGGGGGAGCATGCCACCAGCCTTCCTGGGAGAAGTCCCCTGAACGTCCCAGTGAGTGGCCTTGGGGTCAGGGATGTGCATGGCATAACATCCCCTGCAGTTTAGGCTGTGGGCTCCAGCTCTGGCCAGCTGATCAAGTGACTTGACCCACTTATGCCTCAGTGTCCCCATCTGGGGAACGGGCCCATCAGTAGTGCTGGGAACAGAGCTTGGCAGGAGTGAGAGGCCAGCGAGCCTGAGGGCCCATAAGCCTGTTACGTGCGGGCCCTGGGTGGACGAGGCAGGCGTGGCTGCAGCACCGTCCACCTGTTCCAGCAGCCCAGTGGTCCTTGGGCAGCCGCAGGGATAGAGGATGCACCCTCTGACCGTGTGCCTAAGAGGGCCCAGAGGGGACAGTGTGTGGGAAATGGCACACAGGGTCCCATACGCAGCAGATACAGAGTAAGTGCCTGCTGCTCCATCACCAGGCTCCTGCCGTGTACCAGGCACTGCTGGGGCCCTCGCTGGCACCAAGACCGCTGAGCCGCGTCCAGCAGCTGATAGGTGAGGAACAGGCAGCCCAGGGGTGAGCCACATGGGATGAGCTTTGGGAGAAAGAAAAGCCCAAGAGGGAGGTGTGGACAGGAATGGGGGAGGCGCGGACAGGAGCTGGGGAGGAGCGGACAGGAGCTGGGGAGGCGCGGACAGGAGCGGGGAGGGGCGCGGACAGGAACGGGGGAGGCGCGGACAGGAACGGGGAAAGCAGGCTGCAGCAGCTTCGGGAGGTGACCATCGTGGTCCGTTCCGACTGCCCTCACAAAGCACCGCAGGCCGGGGCAGCAACAGCAGATGTTTCCTCCTCACAGCTCTGGAGGCCAGAAGACCAGGGTTGGGGTGCCGTGTGCTCGGGCGCTGGCGAGAGCCTCTTCCGGGCTGGCAGACGGCGCTTTCTCGTTGTGTCCTCACATAGCAGAGAGAGCAAGGAAGAAGGGGGAGCTTGAGAACACTGGTGGCTTCTCCTAAGGTCACGCGTCATTATGGGGCTCCATCCTCATGACCTCATGTAAACCTCAGGACCTCCTAACACCATCCAATGGGGAGTTAGAGCTTTGATCATGATGCTGCAGCAAAGACTGGAAGTCAGAGAGAAACGAGCCGCAAGCTTAGACGGAGGAACAGCAGTCTGGGCAGAGGGAACAGCCTGTGCAAAGGGCCTGAGGCAGGGGCCAGCCTGGTGGGTGGAGGGATGGGAAGACTGTCTGGAGCTGACGGAGCAAGGAGAGGGCCTTGGCCGAAGAAGGGAGGGCCTCGTGGGCCCTTGTGTGAGACCCCCTCCCCAATGGGGCGGGACCCTCAGGACCCAGCAGAGAAGGGGCAAGGCCTAGGTCAGCCCTTACCAGCCCCCTGGTCCTTGCATGGAGAGGGGACTTAGAGGCAAGGCTGGGGCAGCAGGCAGGTGAGGGGCAGGTGATCCGGCTCCAGGGAGGTGAGGAGGGGTGGGACTCTGGATCTGCAGTGAGGCAGGGACTACCGGGATTTCAGACCAGAGGTGGACGTGAAGGAACAGTGGGCAGCTGAAAATTGGGGTTGCTGAGGTCTGAGCCAAGCCGGCGGGGCGGGTGCTGCCCTGAGGGGTCCGGCAGGCACAGGGGGCGCCAAGATGCTCGATGGGCTTGAGTTGGCCATTGCACATAAACGTCTGGAGCTGGGTGAGGACAGAAATGATGATGACAGTGTGACGGTCAGCGTCGGGTGACGGTCATGGGGCGGTGCTGGGAGAAGTTTCCAGACATTTCCCTCGTAGGCGGGAGAGACAGGAAGCCAAGCCAGTGGGCCGGGCCTGTCTGGGCAGCTCAGCCAAGGGCACTGGATTCACACTGAACGCCTCAGCCGACTACAGACAGAGGGTGCATTGAGCCGGGCACAGCGGGCCTTCCGCCCACCGTCTGTGCCTGGCCATGAGGGTACCCGCCCTGGGGCCAGACGCAGGCTGTGTCTCAGAAGGGCATTTCAGCCGCTGCTGCAGCCAGGGCCCATCCATGCAGCGTCCTGGTGGAAGGCCAGGCCTGGCAGAAGCAGCTGTGCCGGGCCCAGGACCCGGAGGATGCGGTGGGGAAACCAACTTAGGCCCCCACGGCACTGGGGGGCGGCGAGGGAGAGCCAGGCCCCCAGGCAGTGCACACTGGGAGATGGAGCGGGGCTCTAGCTCGGTGTGGTAAGTGAAGGGCCCACCCCAGCACAGACGTGCCCCTGTCATTTCCATGATGAGGGGAGCAGGCCCCGAACTGTGTGGGGTCAGGAGCTGTCCTCAGAGCTACCTTGCTAATCTGTGTGGGGGTGGGCAGCTGGTAGCCCTTCAGAGAACAGGCCGTTGACCCCAGCCCTGTTCTGTCCCTTCAGGCTGCACCACCCGAGGCTGGGGCGGCTCCACCTCAGTGCCTGGCCGGATCCTGAATGTGCCGGAGCTAACCCTGATCCCACTGAGCACTGTGGCCACAGGGTCGGGATGGGAGCCCTGGCCGGGGCGTTTGTGTTGGGAGTGGGAGGAGCAGTGGAGGGCCCCAGGTCCCAGCGTCCTGCTTAGGCCCCTGATGGGCCCCACGTGTGCCTCTGGCTGCACACGTTTCCATCCCAGGCCCCTGGAGAGCAGGAGCTCAGGGTGTGTCCTCGGAGCCCAGAGGCCAGGCCAGGGAAGCGCACAGCCCACACTCAGCCAGTTCCCGATCCCTGCCCAGCTCTCATGAAGCCCTAGGCATTCGCCGTGGGCTGCTCTGGGGCCAGCGGGCTGGAGGCAGAGGACCAGCCTGGGCCCCCAAGTCCTCGGCTCCCTCTGCTCCTGTCCCCGTCCCCCCAGCCGCGTTTAGGATGCTCACCATTTAAACAGGTCACATGGACAGACTCAGGAAGGGGCTGCTAGCAGCCAGGCCGGGCCAGGGGCTCCCCTCTGCCCCATAGGTAGCACCTTGCTGTCCACCAGGTGCCTTCTTAGCTGTCTGAAGCCCCCAGTGCATCCTCATCACTGCCATTCACTAGGTGGGAGCAGGACCCCCTTCCCAGTTGGGGGTGGAGGCTTGGACTCCATTTGGTGGCACAATGCTCCAACAGCAGCCCCCCAGCAAGACCCAGGCCTGTTCTCATCCACAGCGTGGACCTGTAAGGGAGACCCTGAGAGGCGCTGACACTCTGGCCCATTTCCTCCCTCCGTCATGGTTGGGGCCAGGCTCATATTTAAATCAGGGCCCCGCTGAGGCTGGGGTCAGGGGGATGTTGGCTAAGTGACCCAGCTGTGCAGGTGAGGCTGGGACGGGCTGTGTGTGGGACCCAGTGCCTGAAATGACTGAGTGACTGCCTGCCTGAGCCGGCTCTCTCGCTCTGTGGATGTTGTGTTCCCCGGCAGGGCCCAGAACCCAGGGCTAACAGTGGGGTCCAGGTGCACCTGAGGCCCCGGCACCCTGACTGGCCATTCGTGCTGCTAACTTTGACAAGTGCCCCAGCCCTGGTGGCTGTGCCCCCTGATGCAGTGGGGCCTGGATGGGGTAAGGGGGTGTCTGGGCCTGCCCCCCACATCTGCCTGATGCAGGCAGCCACCAAGCAGCTTCACTTTAGGAGCTGAGCCCCTCGGGGGGATGAGTGCGGAGGGGAACTGCCCGGCCTGGCCTATCCCTGCCGGCGCAGTCTGATAAGGGGGGCACTGAGCTCCGAGGCGTAGTAATGGGGCCAAGTCTGCTGGTCCGGAGGTGCCAGGACTGGATTCTCAGAATGCCCACTGATGCCAGGGCTGGCTCTGGCCCCGCCCTCGGACTCACACCGGGTGTGCGCAGGGCTCCTGGGCACAGCCCGTGTCCAGTGTGTCCACGGGTGGAGGGACGCTTGGTTCCCAGGAATACTGGGTAAGGGTGGGCATAGGGGGGTGGGAGCTGTGGGTGAGCAGGGAGGAGGGCCAGGGTCCTGCCAGCTGCAAGAGGCTCCCTGGAGATGTGCCAGGCATAGGGACAGCAGAGACAGGGTCCTCAGTGTCAGCCTCGTTCCGCTGTCATCCCCTCTGCCTAGAACGTTCTGCTGCCTTTTCCACAGCGGCCGTGCCCCCGTCCGTCCTGCCGCTGCCTCAGGGAAGCACCTGCAGACCCTGGCTCTCAGCCACAGCATCAGGTCCTTCCCACAGGGCTTCTTGCCTGGTTGAGGACATTCCCCACTTCCCAGATTCCATCCTGTTTTTCCGTTCGCCACCTCATTTCTGATCTGCCAGGTCTGTTGTGCCCTGGATACAGGCTCTTGAGAGTGCTCAGGGAGCGGCTGGGCTGAGATAGGGCCCACTCTCCCAAACTCCCAAATCCTTTCAGGCCCCACAGGGCTGAGCGACACCCGTCTCTGCCAGGGCCATGTTGGGACAGAGACTTGAAGGTGGGCCTGGCTGTGGGGCTGCCCAGGGGCCCAGGACAGGCACTGGTGGCTCCGCTGAGTCTGTAGCTGGCCAGTATTGGGTCAGGCAGCTGCGCCCCACCACCCCACTGCGGCTAGAGGAGATGGGGGTCCCTTGGGTGGAGACATGGCCAGTAGGGTGAGCCCAGGGCCAGGAGGGATGGACAGGAGCCCGGGGAAGGTCCCACGGCAGAGCTGGTCTGAGGGATTCATCTGAGGCCTTTGCCTCCCCGAGCCTGGCCTGGGCTGCCTGCAGTGAGCTGGGAGTGGACCCAGAGGCCTGCCCCACCTGCCTCTGGGGCACAGCATGATGCACCCTCAGGAGGGGGGATTGGGTGGCCTCACAGAGGTGGCCAGGGGCCACAGGAAGGGTGTCCAGGCAGAGGGAACAGCAGGAGCTGACAGGGGGAGGCCCTGTATGTGGCAGGGGAGAGGCCTGTCCAGAGCCAGGCCCTTCCAGCATGGGGAGCCAAAGCCAGACCCCACCTGGCCCCAGCCAGGGTGCGCCCTGTCTCGACACCTGTCCCCTTTGACTCTGACAGTGCAGTCGGGGAGATGCAGAGGACACTCAGACATGACACTCGCCTCCACAAGGGGGGCTGGCTGTCAGAAAGCCATGGCCGGGCTGGTCCTTGGCCCCCCAGAGACTCTGGCCTGGCCCACCCAATGCGAGGTGCCAGGGTGGTGCTGGGCTGACCGGGTCCCTCTGTCTTCAGGGGCCAGACCCAAGAGGACGCAGAGGCTGAGCGCGGAGACCTGGGACCTGCTGAGACTCCCCCTGGAGCGGGTGAGCCAGGGACACGGGACCGATGTCAGCACAGCCGCTGCCAGAGCACGGGCAGCGGGGTTAATGAGGCAGAGCCACCGCCACCCACCTCAGTCCCTGTCTGCTGGGAGATAAATGTGCCCTCCTCGGCCTGATGCCCTGCGTGGGCCCATCTGCCACCTGCTCACCCATGTCCCTCAGCGTCTGGCCAGCTGTGCCCCAGGCGAGGCGTGGTCCTCACATTTCAGGCCCCCATGCTCCACCCAGCTGCTATGCCACCACACCCTCGGGAGCCCACAGACAGGGACACCCACTCCTGCCTGCTCCCTGCCCTCTCGGACTCTGACCCAAAGTGGGGACAGCTGCTGCAGGTGCAGATGCTGGCTGGGGTTCAGCAAACCCACACAGACAGATTCGGGGGCTGCCTGGCGTAGGGCCCTGGGCTGGCCCTGTGCCTGCCGGCAGTGGGTGCTGTGTGGCCTGGGCCGGCAGCCTGACCTCTCTGAGCCTCTGGTTCCTCTGGTGTGGCCTGTGTAGAGTTGTGGATGGCCGTCAGGGTTCTGCTGTGGGGACGAGACCCAAGGATGCCCACAGTCACTGTCGTTGCTGGTGTAAGCCGGCTGACATTTGGGGGGCCCACTGGCCCTCAAACGCCCCACCCTGCCTCTCCCGGCCCCAGCCAAGGGCCCACAGCCCCAGTCCTCTCCTCCTCTCTGGGTACTGAGCACCTATGGTGTGCGTCCATGAAATGCAGGCGGCCTGGCCTTCCCTTCAGGGTCCTGGGATGGGGACATTGGTTCACAATTGCCCAGGCCATGCGCAGCCTTACCCCTCCCTAGGAGCAGAATGGAGACAGCCACCATTCAGGGGACTGGCGGGGGCCCAGCAGGGACTCGCTACCCCTCCCCGTGAGGAGCAGGAAGTACCAGGAAGGCCCGGACGCTGAGAGGAGGCCCCGGGAGGGCAGCCACTCCCCGCTGGACAGTGCCGACGTCCGGGTGCATGTGCCGCGTACGGTAGGCGTCTCTGACAGCAGAGCCAGGCCGAGAGGGAGGAGAGCTTGGCAACTGCGCCCCAACTCCACTGCCAGCCAACGGGGCCAGGCCAGGCCCAGGCACTCCGGGGAGACAGGGGTCCCTCCCCAGTGCACCTGGTGCAATGCTGTCCTGGGACCCCGGTGGGGGCTCTGGGAAGGGCTGAGTGTTTAGCATGGTGGTCGCACTTGGCCTCAGAGGCCCCGGCCACCGAGGAGCCTCCTGGGGACTCTGGGCTGGGCTCTTCTGCATGGAAGGCCCCACCTCTCTTTGGGCCTCAGTTTCCATCTTGTTCACCAGTTGGGGGCTGGCTCTTCCCAGCCTTCCGGTGGCCTCTCTCTCTGACTCCAGCCCCCACCCTCCTTTGTCGGGATCCTCCAGACCCATCCGCTAGTCGCAGGAGCATGTCCCTGAGAGGGACTGGCTGCCTTCACTGTGAGAGCCGGGCTGCACAGATACCCCGATGGGGTGCCCCTTTCTGAGGCAGCTCTTGGAGGCTCTGGCCAGTGAGGTCAAGCCTGTGTATCCTACCAGGGCCCCAGAGAGGTGGACGAGGCCAACACAGTCCCTGGGGGAATCCTGGGATCTCTGACACCTGGCGGGGTTCCCTGAGCAGAGGGGCCTGAGGGGCACCCAAGGAGCGGGTGGGAAGCCCCCAAGCCCACCCATGGTCAGGCCCTGGTGTGGAAGCACTTGCAGCTCCAGCCGGGCCAAGGTGCTGGGGCCGCTCCTTGTCGGTGCAGGGGCCAGGGCAGGACCGATGGTGAGTGGGGTCATGGAGAGGATGCAGCTGGGTGGCCTGTGCATGGCTGCAGAGCCCCTGGTGAGGGGACAGCAAGGGGCTAGGTCCACTCAGGGTTCCTCCTGGTCAGGGGCTGGGAGGCCCCACCCTGCCCTACCCAACCTGGGCTCAAGGTCACGAGTGGAGCAGAGGGTTACAGCCCAGCAAGCAGCAGCAGCGCAGCCTGGGGGCCACCCGGGTCCTCAGGGCTAGCCAGGAGCCCCCCGCATTGCTGTGGCACACAGAGGTGGCGGGAGGGGTGGGGCAGTTGCAATGACTGCCAAGTGTATGGGTGGACGGACGGGGGACAGACAGACCGGTGGTCAGACTCGGGGACGGTGGGGGGACAGGGGACAGGCCGGGCCTGTGCCTGGCAGGTGGCAGCTGTGCCAGGGCCACCCCAGCCACGGGGGAGCTGGTTGGTGTTCAAGGGCACAGACGGGCCGAGTCCGGGTTCAGAGGTCAGCCTGGAGCACCCCCGAGCAGGACGGCTGGGTCCAAACCACTAGAAATAGTCTGAAACTGTTCTTCCGTGGGCATCAACCTGCAGAGGGGTATGGGTGCCAGGCTGGGATTCGCAGCCCCCCAAGGCTGCCCAAGCCCATCCTTCCCACCAGCAGAGCACAGCCTCCCCTCCCCTCATTCAGCCCCAGCACTGCCCAACCATCTGGGCTAGGTCCATCCGTCCACTGACGGGAGAGGTGCAGAGGGAAGGGCACCCAGGGAGCACCTAGTCAGTCCTTCCTTGGGGTCTCGGTGACCCCCCAGCCTCTCTGGGCCTGGAGGGAGGAGCAGGACTGGGACCCAGACACCTGTCCTGTCCACAGCTGGCCCTGCCCTGTCCACAGCTGGCCCTGCCCTGTCCACAGCTGGCTCTGCCCTGTCCACAGCTGGCTCTGCCCATCACATCTGGGCCGCTAAGAAAGGAGCGGGAGGCTGGCAGCATGTGTGGGACAGACCAGAGTCAGCCGGCCTCGGGAGCAGATGGCTTTCTGGAAAGCACAGCCTCTGAGGGCTTCCAGGCTTCACGTCCCCCCAACAAACTGCCCTGGGTCTGGGCCAGCAGGGCCAGGGGACACAGTTCCAAGTGTCCAGCTGCCTGGCCCAGCACTCTGGAGGCCTTGGCCTGTGCCCCAGGGAGCCCTCACCTGCTGCGGGCCCTGCTCCCCTGGCCTCTGCAGCCACCGCAGGGCAGGACGCCCAGGACAGCCAAGATCCTGGCCCCAGACAAACGGGGTTCCCAGGATCTGTGAGGACGTGGCAGGGCCTCTTGGCTTTCTGCTGACCTGAACCCCACTGGCCTTCCTGAGGTCAGAACCTTGGGTACCTCCGAGTAAGGACTGTCTGCATCTGCATCCTGGTGGCAGCCTGTATGGGGACTGCAGCGAGGGTGGGTGGGGGACACATCCCTGGGGGGTCAGTGGCCGGGTAGGACCCCTTCCCCCTCTGCTGGGGTCCTCAGGGGAGGGCTTTCAGCTCTTGAGTTGGGGTCCTCATCTGCAAAGTGCAGCTGATACCAATACTGCGCCGTTGCTGTTGTTGACCAACCGGCCCCTCCCCTCCCCACCCTGTGCCCAGACAGTGCAGAGGCCTTGCAGCCAGCACAATCGGGGCTTGGGGATCTCAGGCGGTGTGGCTGGGTGTGGTCTGGGGGTCCAGAGAACTCATTCCGGGGTGGAGGGTAGCGGGCAGGGCAGGGTTGGCCTCAGAGGCTGGAGAGAGTGTGGGTCCATCCGGGAATGAGACAGAGGGGCAGCAGCCAGAGGCTGGAGTTGAGCTGGCCAGGAGGCCCTTGAGCTAGGGCACTGGGGAGCCACCGAGGGCTGTGGGGCAGGAAGGGCCGTCCCGGACAGAGGAGTCCAGATGAGGACAGCAACCCGCCCAGGCCCTCTGTGCCTGCCTCCGTAGTCAGGCCGAATAAAGGAGTGGCTTTCCCCACCTGGCCCAGCTCTGGAGGGAGGCCCAGGGGCCCAGGTGTCAGCGGGAAAAGGGCTCTTCAGCAGGCTGTCCGCCCACACAGCCCTCCAGTGTGCCTGCCCACAGGCACGGGGAGGGGGAGGTTCACTGCTGCGCTCGCTGGGGGAGTGTTTACGGAGTGTGCCCGTGTTTTAGTGTGAGCCCATGTGCATGTGTGTGAGCTCGTGTGTGTGTGTGAGCCTGTGTGTGTGCATGCGCTCAAGTGAGCAGGGGCGGGTGCTAGGAGGGCTGAGCCCTTGCCCAGGGTCCTATTTAAGCCTCACGCATCCCAGCCCTGAGGCAGCACTTGGCACTTTGGGCAGGGCAGTGGTGGCCCTGGGCACCTTGTGTCCTGCCTGCGCTCTGTGTGGCCAAGCACCCAGCGTGGCTCCCTGCTGCTGTGGAGAGAGCCTGTGATCCACGTGAGTCTGGGGTCCCTGGGGTCCTAACAGGTGGAGGCTGAGGGAGCACACGGGCTTCTGTGAAGCCGGGTGGGGTGTTCTTGGTCAGGGTGCGTTCCCCTCCTCCACAGGAGAAACTGGGCTTGTGCTAAAGCAAGAGAGACTAGAGTCAGACTTAAGGAGGGACTCTGAGACCTCCGGGAAGGAGGGAGCCAGGGCTTGGGGCAAGGGAGAAGTTAGAGCAGGGAGGCGGAACCCCGAGTCCCACTGGATATGTTCTACTGGGACATAAATGCAGGGGCAGGTGGCCTTGGGGCCCAGGGTCCTGCTCCTGAGGGGCTCAAGGGGCCCCAAACTATCCAGAGCCTCTCCCCGTACCAGGCAGTGAGCCATGGTTTTGCACCTGCGGTCGTGGGCCCCTGCCCCCCATGAGAGGGACACATTAGCCCCTCAACAGTTGGCCCCAGCCTCAGGAAAGGGGAGGGCTGCCCGACATGGGACCCTGAGAGGGGCTCTGCCATGGGGCCTGGGACATGGTCCCTGACGGGTCCTGCCTTTCCCAGGAGGGGCCTTGCTCGGTTCACCTGGGCCCCAGGTCACCTGGAGGAGCCCAGCTTGAGCCAGACACAGAGGCCCCCCGCAGCTGTGCCCTAGGTCATCATAGCCCGGGAGCAAGTCCCTTTTGGACCAGGAGGCCACATCCTCCCGGGGAGGTACCTGTGTGGCCCCCCAACTGGCACTCAGAGAGGCTGGCAACCCCAGTGCCACCCTCTGCCTGGACCTGCAGCTCCCAGAGCCCTGGCCCAAGTGAATGTGGCCCTCCCCGCAGCCTGGGCCAATTCTCCCCTCCCTCCTGGCTGGGGAATCTGGGGGAGTGGGGGTGTTGCCCCCTGAGCCAGGCTGCAGGAGGAGAGCCCTGCGGGGAGAAGGGGGTGCTAGAACTCTCCCTCCCCGGGTCTGCCTCAGGGACAGGAGGTACCTGAGGTTTCCATGACAGCTGGGGACTGACTCTAGGGGCCAGAGCCAGGTGGGGTCTCTCCTAAAACAGGGCTGTCTACAGGGCCCTCGGCTCAGCTCAGGGGTCTGAATCCCAGCTCTTTTTTGCTCCAGTGTGACCTTGGGTAGGTCACACATGTCTCTGAGCCTCACTCTCCTGTGCCCTGGGCTGATTCCAGCAGAAAACTGGAAGCAGGACGGGAGCCCTGGTCCTGGGCTATGGGGGTCAGGTGTCGGGAATTCCAGTTGTCTGTCAGACAGCTGGCTGTCTCCTGGGCTGTGGGGGTCAGGTATTGGGAATTCCAGGCAGCATCAGGCACCCAGGAGGTGCCATCTCCACCAACATTGCATCACTTGTTAACTTGTTCAGCTGTGAGCCCAGCACTTGCAGGCCTGGAAGAGGCCACCAGCCGTGAGATGGACAGGCTGGGGCCAGGCAGGGTGTGCCAGCGCCAGTCGGGAGGTGGACGGGGCTTGGAACCATCACAGCCACGCTTCAGCCCTGGGGCCCGGACCAGGCCCTGTGAGGCTGGGTCACGGGGTGGACCTGCTTCAGCTGGGCCCCTCGGGGGGCCACAGGAGACCACGCCCTCCAGCCTCCCTTGTTTGGGTGTGTGGACTGAGGCCCACGGCGGGGTTCATTCCTTCGAGTTCATTCACACAGCAGACACCAGTGAGGGCTGTGTGGAGCACAGACGCAGGGAGCTCGTGGCAGGGCTGACACAGGGTGTGGTGGGCAACGGGACAGGAAGCACGGGAGGCTTCCTGGGATGTCTGGGGAGTGTTCCAGGCTGAGGCTGGGGAGGCTGGCCCAGGGCAGGTGACGGACAGAGGCCTGAACTGGGGTGGCACCCATGAGAGGGGAGAAGTCCGGGGCAGTCGGCGGGTGCCAAGGGTAGGTGGCACGTCCTGGGGGAGGGGTAGCTGGGTGCTGAGGGTAGGTGGCACGTCCTGGGGGAGGGGTAGCCAGGTGCCAAGGGTGGGTGGCACATCCTGGGGGAGGGATAGCTGGGTGCCAAGGGTGGGTGGCACGTCCTGGGGGAGGGGTAGCTGGGTGCTGAGGGTGAGTGGCACATCCTGGGGAGGGGTAGCCGGGTGCCGAGGGTGAGTGGCACGTCCTGGGGGAGGGGTAGCTGGGTGCTAAGGGTGAGTGGCACGTCGTGGGGGAGGGGTAGCCGGGTGCCGAGGGTGGATGGCAGGTCCTGGGGGAGGGGTAGCTGGGTGCTGAGGTTGGGTGGCATGTCTGGGGGGAGGGGTAGCCGGGTGCCGAGGGTGGGTGGCACATCCTGGGGGAGGGGTAACTGGGCGCTGAGGGTGAGTGGCACGTCGTGGGGGAGGGGTAACCGGGTGCCAAGGGTGGGTGACACGTCCTGGGGGAGGGGTAGCCGACAGGGGGCAGGTGAGAGTCCTGATCTTGGCCAGGGTCTCAGAAGTGTGTTTGGTCCAGGCAAGCAGCCCCCGGTCTCATCTGGGGGTCTGCGGGGCTAGCTTTGGCTGTGGTGACCCCACTCCCTCCCCAGAGCATCCCGAGGGCCCCGTCTTCGGACGAGGAATGCTTCTTTGACCTGCTGACCAAGTTCCAGAGCAGCCGCATGGACGACCAGCGTTGTCCCCTGGACGATGGCCAGACCGGGGCTGCCGAGGCCACAGCCGCCCCCACCCTGGAGGACAGGATCAGTGAGTGCCCCCCTCAGCCGGGCCCTCCCTTGGGCTTGTCTGCAGGGGCCAGGACCAGGGCTCCCGTCCTGCTTCCAGTGAGGAGCTTTCGGGGGCAGACCAGCAGGCCAGCTGCAGAGCATCCTGTCACTGAGGGTGCCCTCCACAGCCCCCGCAGAGCAGCATCCCGGGAAGTGTGTCATCAGCCCGCTCTCCGGAACACACTCAGGCCGCAGGGGCAGTCTCGGGGAGGGTGTGGGAGACCGGCGTTCTCCTCCTGTCACCCCCTGGAAGCCCCAGAGGTGGGCGTGGGACAGCAGGAGGAGCAGCTGAGAGCTGCCTAGGTCGGTCAGGGGAGACTCCCCCAGGAGCCATGGCCCCAGGAGCACAGTGGGCTGGGCTGGGCTGGGCTCAGAGGTCAGAGGTCAGGGCTCACTGTGGCCGCAGCCCGAGCCTCGGGCCTGACCCCGCACTGGGTCCCAGGCCTCACCCTCTGCCCCGCCGCAGCCCAGCCCTCGATGACGGCCTCACCCCAGACCGAGGAATTCTTCGACCTCATCGCCAGCTCCCAGAGCCGCCGGCTGGACGACCAGCGGGCCAGCGTGGGCAGCCTGCCGGGGCTACGCATCACCCACAGCAACGCAGGGCACCTCCGAGGCCATGGCGAGCCCCAGGAGCCAGGGGACGACTTCTTCAACATGCTCATCAAGTACCAGGTGGGCTGCGGCCCTGGGCGGGCATGGCTCATGGCCCCTTTGCCATCCACTTGTGTGGAGGCAACTTGTGTCCTGAGGAGTGAGGTGGGCGCTGGTTCCACCGTCTCAGGTCATGTTTGAGGGACTCCTGGGGGACTCAGCCAGTGTCACCAGATGACCAGGGGTGTCTGAGCCTGAAGCACTACTCCTGGGAACCCCGGGCTGCTGGAGACACCAGAGACCCCCCTGGCAATCCCAGGACACTCCCAGGCTGTGCCACCCCCCTGCCATGCGGGAACTCGGCGTGGGGGCTGGGGGTCACAGGTCCTGGAGCTCATGGCCTCAGGGATTCCCCACCAGCCCTCCACACCCAGCAGGGAAAACACGGGCCAGATAGCACCCCCAGAGTGGGGAGGGCAGGGGGATCCAGGGCTGCCAGCTGGCTGGCGGGACAAAAACAGGGACCATCCAGGGACCACACAGTGGATGGCATGGTCGGAGGGTCCAGCCCGAGGGCAGAGCCAAGGCTGGGGCTCCAGCCTGGCAGCCACGCCAGGAATGACCTCCTCACCTGTGTGGGGGTGAGCCAGGTAGGGTGGCTGGAGTGGAGACTGCTGAGCCAACTGCTGTCCCAACTAGGATCTCAAACTCTGGGGGTCTCGCCATCCCTGTGGGGCACAGCCACTGCTGGGAAGGGGTTCAGGGTCCGTAGACTCGGGAACAGGCTGGGGGTGGAGGCTGCTTGGCCCACCACGAACCAAGCCAGCAAATTTCCAGGTCTGCCATCCTCCCCACAGCAGAGAGGAAACCGCGGCCCGGGGCCAGGCGTCCGACCAGCCACCTCCAAACCAGCCCCACCCAAGAGGCCCAGAGTCCCCTGTCCGCACGCATGCCTGCACCAGCTCCCGTCCCTCCTGCTCCAGGCCCTTCAGAGAAGCCCAGACGCCCCCTTGGCCCCCCGGCCTGCACACTGGAGCAGACGAGGCCCACGGGGTCGGCCACCTGACCCAAGAGGGAGCCCTGGGGGGCGCCACACTTCGGGCTCTGGAAGCTGAGACCTCAGGCCTGCCGGGGTCAGTCCCAGGCTGTGCCGGTTTCCAGGGCCGGGCAGAGGGATGGCCACGCATGCCCGTCCCTGGGGATCAGCAGATCTGGGGAGCAGGCGTCCAATGCCGCCCTAGCCACTGTCTCCTGGGCCTGGCGCATCCATGCCCAGTGGGAATCGTTGGACCTGCTTTTCCTGGGTGGGCCTGCCCTGGGCTCCTGCGGGTTGGTGGCGGGGTCACCAGAAGACTGCGCTCAGGGCCTGGGCTCCCAGCACAAGACCCCAGAGCGAGGCAGGCCCCAGAACCAATTTCCTGGGTGGACAGGGGGAAGCCCGTGAACAGTGCACGCTGGCCTCTGGAACCGCCGCTGCTGACCAGCCCCGGACCACTGGGGCTGGGGGGGGTGAGGCCGCCAACTGCACTGTGTCCACCCAGTCCTCCAGGATCGATGACCAGCGCTGCCCGCCGCCTGACGTACTGCCCCGGGGCCCTACCATGCCGGACGAAGACTTCTTCAGCCTCATCCAGAGGGTGCAGGCCAAGCGCATGGATGAGCAGCGGGTGGACCTCGCCGGGGGCCCGGAGCAGGGGGCAGGCGGCCCGCCCGAGCCCCAGCAGCAGTGCCAGCCTGGTGCCAGCTAAGGCCCTGTGCCCACCGCCAGGCCCACCCTGCCCCCACTCCTGGACGCCCGGCTCACAGTCACAGCCATGTCCTCCCGAGGCCATTGCCGAGGACAGGCATTGGGCATGCAGCCCCACGGCCTCCCCGACCCAGGGCGGCAGGCTCAGGCCAAGCTGCCCATGGTGGGAGGGCGTGCTTCCAACCCGAGCTGGCCCCCCATGGCCCTCGGCTTCCTCCCTTCTGCCCCTGCCGCAGGCCGGACAGGGCCTTCGGCATGTCGGCCCCGACCTGGTGCTGTCAGACTCTCGCACCCTCTCCCCCAAGCCCTTCCCGTTCTGCCCCGCCCTGCCAAATGTGAAACCCTGCTGTCTCCCCCACCCTCCCCAAAGGTGTCTCTGAGCCGCCTCTTGGGGCCACCAAGGACAGGGCCATGTTCTATCCCCCCAGAGCTGGTCTTGGGACGGCCGTGTGGCAGGCATGCTCCACCCCTCCGGCTTCGTCCCGGGGCAGGGCTTCCTCCAAGCCTGTCTCCCCACTCCCTGGCCAGAGGAGGTCAGCAACCACAGAAGGCCCCCCAGACCAGGCATGGCAGACCAGGCTGCAGGGGCAGCCCTGAGGTGCCCCCCGCCGAGTCCCAGGGCCCTGCAGGGGCCTCGACGGGAGCTGGGCCTGTCTCTAAAGCAGAGAGAATGGCTAGGCATGAACTTCGACATTCCAAAACCCCAAGCCGGGAAAAAGGGCAGGGCCTGGTCCTAGGACGCTTGCTGGCAGCGAGAACAGTGCCCAATCACGGTGGGAGGTAGCACCAGGCTCTGTGACCCTCACCCAAGTGGGGGGGGGGGCGTTCAGTGGAAGCTGGGTAGGCTTCACTCAGCTCAACCCTGCAGACCCCCCCATATGAGAACTCCCCTCCTCCCACCAGCTGGGGGAGATGACATTACTGCTCTCTCCATGGGGAGGGGGCTCACAGGGCACCGGGTTCGGGATCCTGAGACTGGCAGGGCCTGCTGGAGCCTGAGATGGGCCCCAGGGGCCTGAGGTTGCCTCCTCCTGTCCAGACCCAGCCTTGGCACCTCCCAAGACCGCTGAGGGCCCTACCATGGCCCCACAGCCCCCAGGGCTGGCAGTTCCATCTAGGAGGCTGCCTCTAGGCCCCACTCTCAGGCTAGGATGGAGAGGCAGATCTGGGCCTGGCGAGGTGACCTGCTTCTGGAGGGGCAGGGCCGCACCCGAGGGCAGGGACAGGTGCCGGAACACAGGGTCTCCAGGACGTAGCGCCCCCCTGCATACTTGAATGTGTGTGCGTATTTATTGCTCACATGTGTGTGCCATGTTGTCAACGGGTCCTTTCCAACCCAAGAGGTACATCTGTTTTTGTTTTTCCTGAAAAATAAAGTCGGCCAAGTGAGTGTGGTTCGTATGGGCTTAGTCCCGGGGGTGGCCTGACCCGGGTAAGAGGCTGCACTGTGCAAAGTGTCCACAGATACCCACTGTCTGGGCCCTCTGAGACCTCAGAAAGATGTAGTTCCCACTGCATTTAACCACGGGGGAGCTGGGGCGCAGAGGGGTAAGGTGGCTGCCTGCTGTCACCACTGATTCCTGCACCCCTACCTCCTCACGCTCCCAGCCCCTAGGGAAACAGAGCATGCTCTGAGCTGACACTCGCGTAGCCGGGGCCAGCCCCCAAAGCAGCAGCCCCCAGGTCAGCCCCACGACCCCTTGAGGACCCAGCCTGCTGCCGCCCACCCAGCAACCGGGGGAGGGAGGTCCCTTCCTGGAGTCTGATCCGGCTGGGCTCAGGGTCTGGACACAGCCACAGTGGAGGAGCCGGGGCAGATCTGCAGTCTTGGGGCTTGTCTGGGCACTGCTTGTGGTGGGTGGCACCCCCACGGGGTCCCCGTCAGAGGACACACAGCTGCGCTGGGCAGTCCTGCTGCCCCTCGCCACAGCCCATCTGGCCATGTTGGCAGCCACAGCCTCTGTACTGGTTGACTCCGTTGCCTCTTCCACCCTAGAAGGGGCCTTGGGAACCAGAATCAACGTGTACTCCAGGTCCAGGGTCCCAGCCAGCTTGTGTGTGGTGGTACATGCACACAGGGTCCAAGTAACCATGCAGGGCCCAGGACCGCTCACAGCCAGGGAAGCGCAGCAGTGCCCCCCACGCTACTGGCTGGGACAGCCTCTGCAGGTGCGGCCGAGGAACCTACTTGGAGAGGCACGCTGTGGTGAGGGATGCCCAGGCCAGCAACCATCCCCGGGAGGCAGGGATGTCCTGGGTGGGCGGGGGGGGGGGGGGGTGCAGAGTGGCAGGAGATTAGGATGGCAAAGCCCCTTGCAGAAACCTGGCTGTGGGAGTGGGGCTGCGGGGAGGGAAGGGCGGAGGGAGACAGGGTCCAGGGGGCCTCAGGCAGGAGCTGGTGGGATGCTTCTGGCACGCGGGGGGTGGCCATAGGTCTTCTTTACTCTAGGAATGTGCCAGCCTTGGGAAGGGTGTCCCTCCAGGGCCAGCCTGGGCCCAGAGGTGCTGGCATCAGACGAAAAGACATGGTAACGTCCACATCCCAACTACCAGCCTCCATCTCCCCATCTGTAAGAAGAGGGGTTGGCCTGAGCGGCTCTCCTTGCTCTAATTCTGCATTTCCAGGTCCGGAGGGCTCCCTGGACCTCCCCACATGCTGGTCCAGGCCCTCTGGAGGCAGTGAGGCAGCCAAGCCAAGCCCAGCCCCACTGCACTTCCAAGTCCCCAAGAGACCCCCAGCCAGTGCCTCTGTGGAGGAGCAGGCCTGCGTGCGGGTGGCTCAGCCGAGAGGACACCTCCATGGAGGAGCAGGCCTGGGTGCAGGTGGCTCAGCCAAGAAAAGGACAGTTTCCACAAATGGCACAGAAGGCTCCGGGTGGCAATAATAGAGGGTTGTTGGCTGAGAGAAGGACGGGGTAATCGAGGCAAAGCCCACGCCACAAGCACACTGGGAACAATGCCGCTGCGCCCCGGCCTCCCACGGGCCAGGTGTAAGCTGGCAGTCCTGGCCGTGTCCCGCTGGGAGGGGCCACACTGGGTCCCTGTCGTGCTCAGTCCTGCCTCCACCTGCCACCTCGCCCCATTCGCTTCCCTGCCAGAGTGTGGCGGGTGATTGATTAATGCTGAAGGTCACGCTGCCCAGAACACTTCTGCAAATAAACAGGCTCCTGTGTTTGCTCGCTTTCATAAACACAGGAACATCCTGCGCACAAACAAGGCTGGGAGACAAACCCCACACACCTCAAAGGGCCCTGGGGGCGTCCAGAGCGCTGTCCACCGAGGGAAGGAGGCCAAGGTGGCTCCCCCAGGAGGGGCCTGGAGCTCCTAACACACGGCCACACCATAGCTGCTCGTCCCGCCTGGGCCAGCAAGCAGCCTGGTTTGCTCACTGTTTCGCCGACAGCCGGTGGCCGAGGGCCAGGGCTCAGGTCTGCACTGGCTCACGGAAGGGAGGCCGCCAGAGCTGGCCAGGGGGACGGCCAGGGGGACGGCAAGGGGCTTGCAGAGGAAGGCTTGAGGCTCACAGGGGTGGTGAGCTGCTCAAAGTCACGCAGCGACAGCCAGGAAGGGCTCTGACTCCACATCCAGCCCCCTTTCCACGCGACCGTGGCCCCTGTGGGCAAGTCCTAGGTGACTCCACGTAGGAGAAACTGTGGTGAGGCGAGAGGTCCTGCGGCTCCAGTGTCCCACCCAGCAGCACCAGGGATTCAGAGCCGTCGTTCTAACTCCAAAAAAGAAAGGCCACCAGGGCGACAGGCCACCAGGGCGACAGGCCCCAGCATCTGGAAGTAATGTCTGTTTATTGATAGAAAACAGACCATGTCCAGAGAGGCCCAGGGCCAAAGCATCCTTCTGGAAGGCAGAAGTCCCACAGTGCCGGGGAGCGCAGGGGTCAGCTCGGCTCCATCTTGCCAGGGCTGGGGGGACCCTCATCCTCACCCGCTTCCGGAGCTGCAGTGGATGTGGGGGCCCTTGTAGCCTCCAGAACCAGTTCCAGGGCCCCCTCGCCCGCCACGCGGTGCACCTGCTCGCCTCTGGCCGCCAGGATCTCTTCGATATTTCTGGGAGGCAGGGAGGCAACATGGCTCTTCAGGGCCCCCCACCCGCCCTGCACTTCAGTCACCTTAGGGCGCCCCATGGCCAGGCCAGAGCTGCAAGCACCAGGCCCAGCACTCCTGTGGCATCAGGCCACACGGGCACTTCAGACGCTGGCCTGTGTGCCCTCACCAGCCCTGTGTCTCTGCCAGTATGTGCCGCCTCAGGAACCCAGTCCTGCTCCTGCCCCCTATGCACCAGAGGGAAGAGTCTGCAGCCCCGGGTCTGATGGGAGGACAGTTCCAGCTCCAAGGGCCAGATACCACCAAGCGCCCGGCATGCTGGTCTCAGACCTGCTGTCGCTGTTACTGTCCTGCCCAGGACCTCCTGGCCAGGCAAGGCCCGGACCAGGCTCCTGGCACCACCTCCACTGCTCTCCCAGCAGCCAGGGCCCAGGCCACACCTCCTGGTCCACATCCCAAGCCTTGTTGTGGGCCAGCCACCCCAAGACGGCAGAGGGCAAAAAAGTTCCACGCCAGAGAGGGACAAGGCTGGCAGTGAGGGCAGAGGGCAGGCAGAGGCAGGGAGGTAGGGCCACAGGACTAGCAAGATTTAGCAAATAAAAACGCACCCCTTACTTGGGGCATACTTAAACTCAAAAGCTATCTGGAGTTTATAGGAAATTCTCATTTAACTGTGTGTCTTGTATTGATAAGGTGGCTGGATTGCCCAAGTGAAATCTATAAACCTCAACACTAGGGCAAGGTTCCCCTGGGGAGACCAGGGTACTTCTGGGTGAACTCCTGGCCCAGCCCTGGGGTACAGGCCTCACCTCTTCCCATTCAGGTCCGAGAACCAGCCGAGGTTGTCCGCGATGATATGGTGGTTCTGGCAGCCGGGGCAGGTCACAATGACCACGCCTTGGTGATAGGCCAGCTTGGAGATGCGCTTGGAGGACCTAGTCCCGCAGACCTGGCTGGGACAGGGTAGCTGGTGAGGCTGTGAGGGCCGCCACGCCCCTCCCGGGAAGACCCGCCCCTCTAGGGGTAGCTCCACCCACCTCACCCTCTCCAGGGAAGGCCCCGCCCCCGAGGAATAGCTCCACCCACCCTGAATCTCGCCCTCTCCCAGGAAGGCCCCGCCCCAGGGACGGTTCCACCCCTCCTCATGGTCTGCTTCCGCTCCCTCCCAGAAGCCCCAAGGGGTGGCTCCACTCCTTCCTGTGACTTGACCACGCCCCCTCCCGGATCCCCGGCGGGCAGCTTGTCCCCGCAAGCCGTGTAGCGTCAGATGCGGGTCTGTCCCCGGTTCCGTCCCGCCGCGCGCCTACCTTGCAGGTGTAGACGAGCTGGTAGTACGCCGCCTCCACGCGCCCCAGAGCCGCCGCGGGCCCCGGCCCCTGCTCGGAGCTTGAGCGCCGCCAGCCCCAGGCCCAGGCCCGCCGCCTCCCTGCGACCTCTGGACGGGCCCCGCGGCCCCACAGCCGCCTCAGGCAGGGCCCCCGGGGCTGCACGCGGCTCAGCAACCTCGGCGCGCCGCCCAGCGCAGCCCGCAGCATCCCGCTCGCCGGCTCCGTCCGCCCTGCTCTGGCCCCGCCCCGCCGCCATCTTGGAAGTGGGCACCGGGCGGAAGCGGCGTTCTTGGGCTTCCGTCGTCCGGGCCGGGGGCGCGCTGCGCTCTGCCGCCCCCTGGCGGCCTGATGGGGCCCTGCGTCCACGTGCAGCTTGCACTCCCAGGACACCGCGGGCCGCAGCGAGGAGGGACGGCCGCGGGGCTGCGCGCGAGTGTCCGAGCGGGAATGCGGGTCACCCGTGCTGTTTATTTATTTACGCAGCTATGTTTTTTGACACTTCTACAATGCATGCATGTACTGTGTGTTACATAGTGAAACAGAACAGACCCTGAAGTTACACAGATGGCGTGTGCATGGGGGTGGCGAGCACCCGCATGGCCTCCGCAAGCTGAGTGCCGCTTAAAAGCCCCAACGCCCGGCGGTCCGGCTGGGCCTTTCAGGGCACCAGATTCCTCGTTCCAGGCTAAGTGAGCGACGGCTCGGGGAAGTCTGCGCCCCAGGGCGTCGGCACCCCCGGGTGGCAGGAGGCCGGGCCGGTGGGTGTGCCCTGGTCGGGGCCTGCGCTGCTGTGGCTAGGAGCCCTCAGTGTCGGTGTTGTCGCTGCCCGTGGTGTTCTCCCGGTCTTCCTCCCCCTGCCGCCATCCTTTCTGCATCTTCCTGAGAGCTCGCTTCCTGCGAAGACACAGGTGTCTCAGGCGCAGACCGGGCTCCGTTTTGGAGAAGGCTGGGGGCCATCCGCCTACCTGCGGTAGTTCTCAAAACTCTCTTTGAGGCGCCGCCGCTCCTTCTCGGGCGGCTCCCCGCTGCTCAGGCCTGCGTCCTGGAGAAGGGGGAAGGCTCAGGCTCCGGCCGGCTCCCCTGAGGGAACCCGCCCTTCTCACGCGCCCCCCACTGGCCCCTGTAACTGCAGACTGGTGAGGAGGCGAGGAGCCCAGACAGCCTCAGCTCAGCGCCAGGCTCGCCCTGTGGGACCTGCCTGTACCCCTGGAGGTGAGCCGGTGTGGGTAGCCTGCATATCAGATGCCAAGACACACCCAGGAGGCCAAGCCACCGCTCCGGCCTGGGCTCCAGGCCATTGTTTCTACAACAAAGCCCGAGGTAGTCCTTGCTCAGGACTCCTGTGTTCACCTCCTCATCCACTGTAAAGGCCCTCTCAGGAAACCAGGACCAGGCACGTCCACTTCCAAAAAGCCCCCCCCAAGCTGCTGCAGTGCCCAAGAAAGGAGGGGGATCCACTTCGCAGCCCAGACACCGCACCCCGAGCACTGAGGGCAGAGACCTTGTGGTCACCCCTCGGCTGTCGTCGGGGCCGCCGCAGGGGGTGCCCAGGGCGAGGAGCCACCCTCCCTGTGATCGGTCACCCTGAGGCCCACGGCTGGGAGGACCCCACCCCAGGAAAGCCTTACGTGGGGGGTCCGCAAAACCTGCTCCTGGTGCAGAGCTGTCAAGGGCTGTTTCGGGCTCCCCCCGCCGGCAAGGCAGCCTGGAAAGGAGAGTCGTACCTGTGGGACCTGCCCACCTGCGGGGCCACGTACAGCACGGCTGCCCCACCCCTCCCCGGCATTGCGGACACCGTGTGGGGCTGTCTTCCAAGGCCTGGTGGGATCCCCACATGGGTCCAGTGTAGACTCTGCCTTCTGTAGATGAGACTGAGGCCTTATGGCCTCGCTTGCCTGTTCATTGCTCCAGGAGGCCGCCAGATGCCAGCCCAGGCCCAATGCTCCTGCCAGGGACCATCCCTCCCCCGAGCTGGCTGCCCGCCAGGCAGGAAGGCCTCCCAGACCTCAGGGGAGCTTAAACCCTGGGCCTGAGCAGCACCGTCCCCCATCACTCCAAAGCATCTGTGGGCATCGCGGCCCTGGGGAGAGAGTTGGGGACAGCTACAGTGGTTGTCTGGGTCCTCCTGATGTGGGGGCAGGGGTACTGCAGCAATTGGGAGAGAACCTTCAGGCGGCTGAACCCCCTCAGAAACCGCCAGGACCTGGGCAGACCAGGGATCAGGACCCTTGGGAAGAAACCATGCACGTCCAGTCTCAGCCCCACTGCGGGGAGGGCCAGGCCAGGACTGTCCTGGCCATTGGCAGCCCCTTCTTAGAGCCAGCCCCTCCCCTGCTCACCCTCCAACCTTCACACCTGCCCCTGCTCCTGCCACAGCCACCCAGGGGATGGGGGCAGTGCCTGAGCTGGACTCCTGGGTCCTGCTTGCCTCTGTGCCTACATGGGGGCTTGGCATCCCCATGTTCAAGTGTTCTGGGCTGCAGCCAAAGGCGCTGGTCTTCACTTCCCCATCTGCGGCTCCTCCTTCCCCTTCCGCCTCTGCTTGGAGGCCACGCCTGGTACTCAGGAAGCTTGTCCAACTCTGATGCAGCCTCCCAGGACCCCTCTGCTGGGCCCTCCCCAACCCCTACCTGACACCACCTTCAGAGCAAACACCTACCCCATCACCATTGCCCGCTCCTGGGCACTCGGGGGCTGCTCCCAGCCAGCCACCCAGTCCTTCCCCAGACAGGCAGAGGGGGCCTGCCCTGCCCGCTAGAAGCCCCTGCCACTGCCTTACCCCCACTGCACCGGGACACAGCAGGCCCTTGGCCACCCCTGCATTTGGCCCTGTCCCTCAAGCCACGTGGGGCCCCGTCTCGCCCCACTTTCTAGCTTCGTGCACCTGGGTGTTTGCTCGTTACCACCTCCCTCTGCCCAGGAGGAAGCTTGGAGCAGCTGGGACAGTGGGCCTGCTCACCTGTGCACCCCGTGGGGGCTGCCCAGAGGGGCCCCACACTCTCGGGACGGTGGGCCTGCTCACCTCTGCACCCCGTGGGGACTGCCCAGAGGGGCCCCACGCTCTCGGGACGGTGGGCCTGCTCACCTCTGCACCCCGTGGGGACTGCCCAGAGGGGCCCCACGCTCTCGGGACGGTGGGCCTGCTCACCTCTGCACCCCGTGGGGACTGCCCAGAGGGGCCCCACGCTCTCGGGACGGTGGGCCTGCTCACCTCTGCACCCCATGGGGGCTGCCCAGACCCCCACACTCTCCACCCCAGGGGACACTTGTCCCACTAGCTGGGGCCCCGGGTTCCAGCTGGGCTCTGTAGTTTGTTCTCTGGGTGACCTTGACCATTATACTTATCCCCAGCCCCAGTTTCCCTGTCTGTGGAGTCGGGGTTGTGGGGGTTGACACAGGCATTGCGGCACAGGCTGCCTGTGCTGAAGATGGGCCTCTCTTGGGGCCGCCGGGAGGCCTCTGGGTGCACTGCTGTCCCCACCTCACCTTTGTCTGAGAGCTGGGTGTCCTCCAGGTCCTGGGGGAGTGAGAGCTTCCAAAGAGAGGCAAGATGTCCCATTAGGCCACTCCGCCAAGGACTGGACCCGGCCACACTGCCCCCCCCAACCCTTGGCCCTCAGCTGGGTGCAGCCATTGCCGTCACCCCCTGCACAGAGCTTCTCAGAGACTCAGGTGCCCAGCAGACAGACGCAGGGAGCCCAGCCAGGAGGGTCCCGCCATGAGGATGCCAGGAGTTAGGCACTGTCCGTGCCTTACCTTACCCCTTGAGCCATCAAAGGCCTTGGCATTTGGCCACCTGCTCTTCCTCCACCCAGCCCAGCCCACCGAGCAGGGCCACGTGACGGGCAGTGTGGGGCTGTGCCTGGTGGCGGCTCAGCCAGGACCCCAGGTGAAGGAAGGCCAGCCTCGTGCTGGCTGGGGTCTCACTCACCTCCTGGGAGCTCCTGGGTGAGCCATCCTCCAGGTCGGAGCTCTGTGGTCATAGAAAATGGGGTGGGTGGGCTGTGGGGGCAGAGGGCTCCCCAGGCACAGGGTGGGCAGGGCACAGAGCGGGATCTTCCAGGGAGCCCTGGGCATGCCCTCAGCCACGCCAGGCCCCCTCCATGCCCTGAACAACCTGCTAGGCCGCCTGATGGCCAGGCCCAGGACCCACCCCAGCCCTGCAGCCCCACTTCCTGCTGGGACCCTGAGCTGCTCGTGTGCCCTCACCCCACTGCGAGGAGGGGTTTAGTTAGGTTGGGGCTTGTCACAGAGGAGGGTTGGGTTAGGAAGGCCAGGGGCTGAGGCTCCATGCTGCCCTGGCCCTGCACCCCACCCGCTGGCTCCCCCTCCTGCCCCAGGCCCCAGGCCCACCAGGACGAGCGTCTCCAGCTGCTGCCGCCTGAGCCTGCCCTCCACGGCCAGTAGCTGCGCCTCACACTGGAACACCTGCAGCTGCAGCTCATCCGCCTTCTCGCCCAGCTCCCGCACCTGCTTGCGCAGCATGTCCTTCTCCTGCAGGCCCCGGGCGTGCTGCGCGTGCAGCTCCTCCCGTGTGGCGATGGCCTGACGGACAGCGCAAGGCCAACCCTCAGTGAGGCCCCCAAGCTCGCCCTGGGCCCTCGGCTCGGCCGCCCAACTCCGAGCAGAGGCCCCGGAGGACGTCAAGCAGCTGGGCGCGGAGGACGTCAAGCAGCTGGGCGCGGAGGCTGGTCACAGCCCCTCCCTTTGTGTGCTCTGCGGACGTGAAGTCAGCATTTGGGGGATTGTAAATGTGACAGTTGTCCCCGCTGCCCTTCTGTCTCCTCCCAAGCCTGTACCCCTGGTGGACACAGCGTGTGCTATGTACCCTCACACATGCACATTTGATAAATTTTGGATGCGACTTGATATGGAGACCCTGACTGTCCATAGCCAAGACTCCTTCATGAGTGCAGCACTCTTTTCCACCCTTGTCCTCACTGCGGACACTGAGGTGCAGGAGCGAATGTGCAAACATGACAGCTTGACCACCCCGGCAGCCGAGGCTGGGAGGCCCTCACCTAACCCCTTCCGCCCGGACTGGAGCAACAGCTGGCAGCTTCCCTAATCTCTGGCCAACGCGCTCCCGCGCAGTCCCGTGGGAGCCCCCGCCCTGGGAGCCACACCAACCCCCATGGGGGCACAGCTGGATCTGCCCTTTTTCCCCTGCCTTGGGGTGGGCCAGACGCGAGTGAGGCTGAGGTGGGGCCACGACAGGAGCTTTGAGCCTGGGCTGCTCTCATGGGGGCCGGGGCTTCCTTTATGGCCCCAGGGGTCTCGTTTTAAGGCTCCTGATGTGGACAAACTGCCATCCAGCATTTCGCCGAAGCAGCAATGGTGTCCATTGGAAACAATGACACCCAGGATGGGACTCAGGACGGGGCATGGGAAGCAGACACAGCCCTGCCCCGCGACGCTCCATCCGGCTCACAGCATGCAGCGCTCGAGGCCTTGCAGGCCTCACTCCCGTGGCCCAGGCTGGAGTGCAATGGCGCAATGGTGACTTGCTGCAGCCTTAGCCTCCTAAATAGCTGGGACCACAGGCGTGCGCCACCACGACCAGTTAATTTTTTTTTTTTTTTTTTTTGAGATGGAGTCTCACTCTGTCACCCAGGCTGGAGTACAGTAGCGTGATCTCAGCTCACTGCAACCTCTGCCTCCTGGGTTCAAGCGATTCTCCTGCCTCAGCCTCCTGAGTAGCTGGGATTACAGGCACCTGCCACCACGCCCGGCTAATTTTTGTATTTTTAGTAGAGACGGGGTTTCCCCATACTGGCCAGGCTGGTCTCGAACTCCTGACCTCAAGTGATCCGCCTGCCTCGCCATCCTAGAGTGCTGGGATTATAGGTGTGAGCCACCGCACCAGGCCAATTTTTGTATTTTTTGTAGAGCCGGGATCTCATCATGTTGCCCAGGCTGCTCTGGAACTCCTGGGCTCAAGTGATTCGCCTGCCTCAGCCTCCCAAAGTGCTGGGATTACAGGCGAGAGCCACCACGTCCAGCCAAGCTTTTTTTAAGATTAAAAAAAGCTACTGGTAAAACAAGACGGAATGTGTCCATTTTTGTAAAACAAAACCAAAAATATATATACATAGATAGGTGATAGATGATAGATAGAGGGATAGATGACAGATAAGTCTGTAAGGTGGAGTGGGAAGGTTGAACACGGTTTTCCCTGAGAGTAGGCTGGGGTGGGGAAGTATTGACTTCATCATCGTTTACTTTTTTTTAGTGTTAAGTATTACTTCTGTCATTTAAAAAACAGGCCAGGTGTGGCAGCTCAGCCTGCAATCCCAGCACTTTGGGAGACTGAGGCCGGAGGATTGCTTGAGGCCAGTAGTTTGAGGCCACCCTGGGTAACATAGCAAGACCCCATCTCAAAAACACATAACAAAGATTAAAAACCGTCTGACAACTGCCCTCAAGGGCTGTGGCCCTGGTGCACCCACCCGCGAGTGGGGCGCTTTGTCCCACCCCTGTGAGTGCGCACCTGGTCCCGCTCAATGGCGACCTCCTCCATCTGCAGCAGGATGGCCTCGATGCGGTCCTTGTACATCTTGGAGTCCTTACGCAGGGCCAGGCACTGCAGCTCGAACATCTCCTTCTCCTCCATGCACTGCAGGGGGCGGCCAGCTCAGCCCCCACAGGCCTGAGGCCCCCCATTCTGGCCCTTGGGGTGTACTCCGGGCAGGGGCTCAGGAGCATGTGGTCAGGCCAGTTGGGATGTTGGGGGAGGCCATAGGAGCCCCCAGGCCCCTACCAGCCCTGCACTTCCAGACCACAGCAGGACAGGGCCCTCCCGCAGGCCTCAGACACTGCTGTGCCTCAGGCACCGTAAGCCCAGAGGTTGGCCTTTGCCATGGGGGGCAGGCGCGCAAGGAGAGGGCACCGTACACTGTGCCTCCAGGAGTGGATGAGTGAAGACGCTGCACTGGGGTCTCCACACCCCACCTTCCAGGCACGGAGTGGGTGGAGCTCAGCCTGCCCAGCCTGGCTTGGCCCCCAGGGGCCGTGTCTCCCCGCCTGCTCTCCTACCCGGAGGCGTCGGGCCTCGCCCTGGCGGAGGTCCTTGCGCAGGGAAAAGATGGTGTTGGCCTGCTCCTGGTGGTCCCGCAGCGCCTGCCGCCAGTCCTCCTCCAGTACCTGGATGTAGGGGCTGCTCCTGTCCAGCTTCCTCTCCTGAAGGGAGCAAAAGGCAATGGCCTGTCTGGGAAGGCCCCCACTGCCCTGCCTGGGCTGCACCTGCCCTGCCTGCGGCCCCACCTGGACGGAGGCCTCCAGCTCCTGCACCCGGGCCTGGAGCAGAGCCTTCTCCCGCTGCAGCTCCCACAGCAGCTCCTGGCTGGGCTGCTGCTCCATGGCGTGCCTGAGCTTCAGCGTGTGCTTGCGCTCCACCTTGCAGTCGTCCTCTGCCTTCATGAGGCTGTGCTTGAGTCGGTCAATCTGCAGAAGGTATGGTGGGCCTGGCTGTCCCCTCCAGGCGGTGACCGCAGACCCATGGGGCCACCCCCGACCGCCCCGGCCTGCAGACCCCGCCAGGCCAGGCGAGGGGGGCCTGGTTCCCCGGGGGCAGCGGGCACACCTCCAGCTGCAGGTCGCGGTTCCGCATGAGCGCGGCGCCTTTCTCCTCACTCTGGTGCGCCAGGCGCATGGCCAGGTCGTAGTTCTCCTCCTTGCAGCGCTTGAGCTCGCGGCTGCCAGCCTCGCACTCCTCCTTGAGCCTCTGCACGCGCTCCTGGTGCTTGCGCAGCAGGCTGTCCTTCACCCGCAGCTCCTTGATGAAGTCATCCTTGGAGCTCAGCAGCGCCGTCAGGTCGTGCACCTTCTTCTGCAGCTTCATGACCTCAGTCATCAGCAGCTGAGTCAGGCCTGACTCCCCGGACGCGTCTGTGGGCCAGGCCAGTGTCTGACGGTGCCGTGTTCCCCGGTGGCCCAGCTCCATCATGTCCTGCGCTGTGGCAGGAGCTCAGGGCTCCTAGGGATGGGGGCCAGGCAGAGGACCCAGCACCACTGCCTGCCCCCCGCCACTGCCTCCCCGTCAGCCCCGCCTCCCCCGTCACTCACCGATGATCATGGAGAAGACGCGGGCTGGCTCCTTGCCCGTGACTTTCTTGTACAGCTGCGGGTAGTAGAGCTCCAGGCTCTCGAGGAAGGCCACGTAGCCCTTGTGGCCGGTCCGCTGCAGGATGTCCAGGAGCACCCCTGCGGGCCAGAGAGGCGGGGCACAGGCGAGGCAGAGGGCTGGGGTGGGTGGGCCCAGGGGCAGGGACAGGTGGAGGCTGGGATGCAGATGAGGTGTGCTGTGGTCTGGGTCTTGGATGAGGTACCCTGCGGGTCTTGGTACTAGGCTGGGGACCAAGTGCTGCCCACCCGCCCCTTGGCCGTCTCAGGAGCCCCCGCTGCCCCTCTTGGCAGCACCGAACTGGCAGGAGAGGCTGGGGGACCGGGCGGCCACATGTCAGGGTTGAGGTTGGGCCTCAGTCGGAGGCCAGGGGCAAAGCCAGGCGGGGCTCTCCTGGGGTTGAGGGGCAGGGTGGCAGAGCGTGCAGCCACCTCCGAGCTGACTCCGTGGTTGGGTTTGGGGCCTGGGGCCCACGGGGCAACACTGACCCACTTTCCGTTTGCGGATGACCAGGTTGGGGTCACTGAGCACCTGCTCCTCATCATCAGGGTTCAGGACCTTGCACTGCCGCAGGTAGGGCGTGATGCGCGAGGGGTCGATGACCGAGGTAAGCGTCACCCGGAAGCCCTCCAGGATGCTCCAGCACTCGTCATCGTTCTCGTAGTCCGACATGGCCTCAGCAGGCAGGCTGGGGAGTGTGGGGCAGTGCTGAGAGTGATGCCGGCTCCTGCCCCCACCCGGGCCCGGCTCCCGCTCCTTCTCAGACGCTGGGCCAGGGCTCTTGTCAGGGCGTCGAGGGGGATCAGCCCAGGGGCATCCAGGAGAGGTGCCCAGCTCCATGTCCCATCCCCACGCTGGATCCCTCAGGGAGGCAGCAGAGACACAGTGACCCACTCCCTACCAGACCAGCCGAGGGCCCCTCCACAGCCTTTCCCAGCCCTTCCTCCTGCCTGTTGGCACCCATGTCACCCAGATATGCAGCGGGAGAGGCACAGATGGGGTCTGAGAGAGGAACTCCCCCCACAGCATGACCCCCTCTGGCCTCTGCCTCCTGGACACTCCCACCACACCCTGGAGCCTGCAAGGGCAGCCACCTCCATGGCTGGAATGGGCGGAGGAGCTGAGGGCAACTGCCTGGCACTATGGCCAGCCCAAGCTGGGTGAGAGCAGGTTGGCCAGTGACCCTCCCACCAGCACAGCAGCTGGGGGAACCGGTTCTTGTGGGACTTCCTCATTCCCCTGACCGACGCCTGCTCACATCCCGGGCTGTGCTCTCCCTCCTCCACAGCCGGCTGCTGATGATGCAAGAGTGGCCACCCAGCCCTGCCGCAGCTGCGGGGTCGCAGCACTGGCCGGGAAGAGCTGCCCACAGGAGCGTGTCTCTGTCACCCCCTGCCGGCCCCGCAACCCTGGGAGAGGCTGTCAGTGTTGCCCTTGGCTGGCCAGGAGTGCTGCTGCGGTGTTTTCTCCAGGTTCTTAGGTGCTGGGCACCAGTGAATCCCTGGACTCTTCTCCTGCCCCAGATGAGGCCCGGCCCCCATCCCACTGGCTGCAACAAGAGAACTACCCATGTTGGAACCAGCCACTGCTGTCCCTTTCTGCCAGCGCGGTGGAGGCCTCAGCCGCTGAAAGCCACTCCCTCTGGGACTGGAACTGCGGCAAGGCTGGGAGCAGCCACGTGGTCCTCAGACAGCCTCCAGCCCCACCGGGAAACGCTGGTTTCCAGCCCAAAGGAGCTGGGTCACTGCTCCTGGAGACATAGTTGCCCCAGGCTTGGTCTTTTGAGGCATTTCTCAACTTCCCGCTGCACTTTGTCACCCCATTCAGGACAGTTTTGACAGACAAGGGGCTGAATAAAAACACCGGCCACACGGTAGACAGTCCTGGGAACACTGGGCCCCTTCCCTGCCTCCCCAGCCTGAAATCCAGGGTCCCACCGGCCACTGTAATTCCACTGAAATGAACACATCTCCGCCCAGTGGCCATGAAAGGGATGAGACCGCATGGCGGAGGCTGCCTGGCTGCCTGTGGGAAGCTTCAGGCTGCTCTGGGGGATCAGTGCCAGGATCCTGAACGAACTAGGCCAGCGCCGACCTTCCTGGCCACCTTTCAGAAAAGCACCAGACCCACGCACCTGAGGGTCTTCCAGGAGCCACCTGCACGGCAGACGCGCCAGGAGCCTGGGCCGCGGAGCCTCTAGGAGATGCTGCCCAGGGCTGCAGGGAGGGAGGAGCGCGCCGGATGCCTGTGCACTTCCTGATGGGTTCTGCTTAACTCCACAGTCCCGCCAGTCCTCCCACAGGGGGACAGTCCCTGGTGACCTGCCTTCTGATTCGCCCAGCCCAGGAGGCCCCAAGAGGCAGACGGAAGTGGAAGTCCTCTGCCCTCCAGAGGAAAGCTGCTCCCGGCCCTCCCAGCCTGGCCGGGGGTCCTGGGGATGCCCCAGAGGCCCAGCCCTGGCACCTGGCAAGTAGAAGAGACAGCAGAGACCCCCAGGGGGCTGGACGAGGCCAGCCCGCACCCAGCCACTTTGACCTGGTCACAGGCTTCTGGAGGCTTCTTCAGTAGGGCATGCTCTGCTCTGTGCGAACACCCTCGCCCTCACCAGCATCTCGGGACAGCGGGGCAGGGCATGTGCAGGGGGTCACACAGCCACACAGCACGGCCAGCACACACCTTGGTCACGGAAGGGCTGCAGCCCACCTTATGGAGCTCAGGAGGCCACAGCAGCCTGCCAGGGGCCATGGCACTGGCCACCACCCAGCTGCACATGAGAGAGAAACATCCCTTCCAGTAGTGTCGCTCAATATCCTCGTTATCCCCATCACGAGGCATCCCTGCTCTCCACCAGGATGCCATGTGAGGACTGAGGCCACTCCCGGGGTCCCCCAAACCAGCTTCAGAAGAGCCGGTGACAGCAGGGCACAGCTCGGCCCCCATCCACGGACAACGGGCAGCAGAGTCTGCCCTGAACTGTGCACTTTGGCATGTGGACTGCCGGAGCCTCGTTCCTGCAGGCTTGGGAACCCCCAGACCCCGCCTCACCCAGTAAAGCTGGTTGAACCGAGTTGCCACCCTACAGCTTCAAGAAGGGGCCACCAGACTGGAAGGCCAGGAAGCTGGTGCGGAGCTTGCCTAACCGTTCTCAGCCTCCGGCCCTCAGGCCTCTGCGGGGACAGCGTCTGACATCACACATTAAGGAGCGGACAGTTAGAGGTCCTCTTGGACTCTTGGGAATGCCACATTCCAGGGGGCCATGCCCCTGCTGGGCCCCTCACCATCAGCGTGAGTGAGTGTGCAGGCAGGGGCCATCCTGGGCCCTGCCAGGGAGCGGGCCAGAGCTGGCGCCAGGCCCGCATGACCCACTGTTTCCCCAGCTTGTAAAAAGAGGACCCCAGTGACTTCCCTGTGGTGTGTGTCCTTAGAAGTTAACACACATACCATGTTCTCTAACCATATCGGAAGCTAAAAATAGGTAACAGATATCGGCAAAATCCCTAAATATTTGGAAATTAAATAATATACCACTAAATAACCCACAGGTCAGATTGGCCCCCAGGAGACTAGGCACCAGACTAGAGAACCAGGCGCAGCAACACAGGCTCAGGAGCGAAGCCGGCCATGGACCGCCCCCATCTGCCAGGTGCCCAGGGCTGAGGCCCCACAGTGGCTCCAGTGAAGGAGCGAAGCCCAGATAGCCAAGGGGGCGCTGCTGCCACAGAGACGAAGGAAGGCGAGCGAAGGGGACAGACGGAGAAGATGGGGGCTGGTCTTATGCCAAGAAAGGCCCATACAAAAGGAACAGTGGAAGTGGGGGAGGGGAGTGGGCTGCCGCCGTGTCTGGGTAGCCAGGTCATCTGTTCCAGGGAACCCCCTGGGTCAGCCGGGGCAGTGCGAGGGCTGGCAGCCATCTGGGGAGGGTGCCGGCTAGCCTGAAGGACAAAGCCACAGATACTTTCCAGGAGATGGGCGAAAGAAAGCCTGCTTCTCTGACGGGAGGGCAGCCGGGGTGCAGAAGGCCTCCAGGACCCCAGCGCTGGGCCCCCAGCATCAAGTTTGTCCCCGAACTACCTGCGCTAGGGTGGCTCAGCCACCATGCGGAGGCCTGACCCCAGCCAGGTGGGGGGTCCCTGTACACTGCCCGGTACCTAAGGACAACAAAACCACAACAGCCTGTGTCCGGCTCCACAATTAAAAACAGAACTTTATTCCTCCAAGTGTTCAGGTGTGCACTTGGGGAACAGCCATGCTCCATGCCACACGGTCAGTCGGCAGGTCTGCCTCTGTTCACTGCGGACCCGGTTGGTCAGTGGGCAGCAGATACCTGGCCTCTGGCTGCCTCTCTTGCAGGCTGGGGGTGGGCTGTCTCTTGTCAGCAGGGCCACGGGCTTCTGAGAAAGTGCTTGTCCTGGAACACAGGAACACCCAGGTGGTGGGGTGCCCTTGACCCCAGCCAGACCCCAAGCAGTGCTGGGACAGACAAACAGGAACCAAGCCCACCCCAGCGCCAGCCGCGCCCAGTCTGCTTGGTGAACCTGACCCACATGTGCCAAGGGCCAGGCCAGGGCACCAGGGCTCCAGCAGTGAAAAGCCAGCCTGGTGGGCTGTGGTTGGTGATGGTGGAGATGACGGAGCAATGCACGGGAACAGGGCCCTGCCAGAACACAGCGGCCAGGGAGGAGCCCAGACCCCAACAAAGGCAGGGAAGAGCCTACGGTCAGGGGCGCAGTGGTGCCAAGGCCCGAGGCACGGGTGGCCAGCAGGAAGGATGTGGGTTAAATGCTTCTCCCCTTAGAGGGCCTCCCTGACCCTGGACCTGCTGCAAGCGCCAAAGAGCCGAGCAGAGGCGAGGCCCCCCGCCATCTGGACACCACCTGTCCCCTGGGTTGTAGGGCAGTGGCCTCCCCACTCAGGACCCACCTGCTGCTCACACCAGCCGCCTCCGCTTCCGGGTGTGCCTGGCATGCCGGGTTCTGAGCACATCAAGGTCGTCAAGGTCCTTAGAAGCATCCAGGCAGGAGGAGGCAGAGCATTTACCGGAGTCTGGGGCTCCCTGAAATAAAATCCAGGCAGTGGGGACAAGAGTGACGCCCCCAAGCCACGATGGGCGGGGAAGGGACAGGGAGCGAGGAGGGGCCCTGGGGGTGAGTGTCCCACTTGGGACGGGGCACCGTCTGCTTGGGCGGGAGCTGCTCCAGGCACTCCTGGGGCCACACGTGACTGTGCTCTCCCTCCCTCGGGGGCTCTGAGCCCGTCTAAGCCATCCCTGTGGTCGGCCTCCTGCTCCCACATAGGACAGCCATCACACCCTGGCAGGGCAGGAGGCTATACACGGATGTGGCACAGGGGGCCTCTTCCCCTGGCTGGCCGGGGTCCTCCACCCACTGTTGGATGTTGCTTCCTCCCACACTTCAGCCCAGGGACTTGCGAGGCACAACCCTGGGGAGAGATGGATGGCCCTCTGCCACACTCCCTACGACAGGCCCACAGGTCCAGCTGAGGCTGCCTGCTTCTGGTGGTTTCCCAGGGAGGCCAGCCTCCTGGCTGCTGCCAAGTGGGCACCCTGGCACCAGGGAAGGAGGCCTCTCTGGGGCCCCCAGCTCCACATGCTTTTCCAGGGTTCCAAACACGGTTTCACCTGCAGAGCTTGGAAAACTCTTCCCAAGGATACTCAGAGAGGTGACAGCAAAGAGGGACCTTTGGGACCCCAGAAATCCAGAGACAAACACAGCTGCCACCCTCCATTGTGCCCATGGCCCACCCTGGGAGCACACGTGCGTGTGGCGTGTGCGGCTCAGAGCTGGGTCAGCGTCCATCCCAGAGCTTCTCGCTCAGACAAGGCCACCTGGCTGGGCAGCACCAGGATGGCCGGAGGCTCCTGCACGAGAATGAGGCCTCTCTTCTCCCCTTTTCCACACTGCCCCAAAGGGAGGCCACTTCTGCACAATCTACACGCAACTGGGCAGGCCAGGAGCCAGCTTCCTCCTCCTAAGACACCCAGCAGCCAGCCTTCCTGCCCGCAACTTCCACCAGCCCCCACCCCACTGCTCCAGGCAGGCGAGGGCACCCCAGGGACCGCCGCCTGCCATGGGGAAGTGGGGCTGGGCGCCCACCCTACCTGAATGGGGCATGTGGCTGTCGTGCAGCCCGGCTGCCCGTCCCTGTCTGCGAGTTCCAGCTCACTCAGGAGGTCTTCATCCTCACTCTCGGAGCCCACCCTCGAGGCTGCTGAGAGGGTGGTGCGGACGCCATGGGGGGCCAGGGTGGCCAGGAACGCAGGGAGGGTGAAGGCTGCCAGGAACCGCGCCCGCAACAGGAGGTAGGCCGGGTTGTCCTGGAGCTGCCCCCGCACCAGCCCCAGTGAGGCTTGCAGCGCTCCAGCCGGCCGCTCAGCCTCGCCCCCAGCCACCAGAGAGGTGGCTTTGTGCTCCAGGGCCTTCTTGTGCAGCAGGAGGCCGGACAGAGCTCGCAGGCTGCACAGGGCCGGGGGCTGGTAGGGCAGTCTGCTTCCCAGAAGAGGCACACGCACCCCCCGCTGGCCCCCCAGCCACTGCTGTGTGGCCACCTCGCCCTCCTGGGACAGCAGGCCCAGGTCCAGGGCCCCCTTCTCAGGCCCAGGCTGGGGCAGGGGCGGCTTCTCCAGGTCTAGGGCCCCCTTCTCAGGCCCAGGCTGGGGCAGGGGTGGCTTCTCCAGGTCCAGGGCCCCCTTCTCAGGCCCAGGCTGGGGCAGGGGCAGCTTCTCCAGGCCCAGAGGCCCCCTGGGCTCCTGTGTCCCTGAGGGGGACCCTGGTGTCCCCCCTGGCTCACTTGCTGGGATGACACCACCGAGGGCTGGCAGCCTCCTGGACCAAGGGGGTTCTGCTTCAGGGGGGTCAGCCTGGGAGGACGTCCTGAGCTCAGGTATCTCCCTGGCCACCTGGGCCTCTCCAGGGACAAAGGCCACACTGCCATCCACTTCTGCAGGACTTTGGGAGGGGGCGTGTGTGGGAGGGACTGGGGCGTCTGTCCTGCAGGAAGGCTCCGGTTCCGTGTTCATATTGGCTGGGGGCTGCCAAGTGCTGCTCAACGCCGGGGCCCTGGGGCCCTGGGCCGCCCCAGCCTCAGTCCGGGGAGGCAGCAGAGTAGCCAGCAGCCCTGCGGGGCCAGGGGTCCCTGGTGGCCCGGGAAGGCTCACCAGAGCTGGCACAGGAACAGGGAGAAGCCCCTGGGCTGTGAGCACCCAGGTGACAGACAGGGGGACACTGGCCGCCACACGTGGCCCTCCTACGTGTGTCAGGCTGAGGGGCTGGACGGGCAGTGGGGTGAGGCTGGGGGCTGCGGGGAGAAAGGGTGGCGCCTCAGGCAGGCCTTGCTTCTGGGATGCAGCGGGGGCCTGAGACTGTCCGAGACCACTCTCGGGGCAGCTCACAGAGATCTGGCCCGGGCCCAGGGCAGGGGCTTGGGAAGCAACAGGGGCTGTGCCCTCGGCCTCTGTGAAGGCAGGAGCGAGGGGCAGGGCTTGCATGGTGGAGAGTCTCTTGTCCTTGGCTGAAGTCCCAGCCTCCTGCCAGGAGCCAGAAGTGCCAGGCTTGGCTGCTGCGGGGGCCCCAGGCCCAGAGAGCGGTACATTTGAGACGGTGGGACCCGGGGCTGAGCAGCCGTGTGAGGTGTGTGGTAGAGGGGGCTGGAGGATCACAGGCGAGGAGACCAGCAGCTGGGACGGGAGCACCACCGGGCCCCGGACGGCCTCCCTGGCACGGGCCTCCTGAAGCCGCTTCTCCTGAAGCAGCTCCGATACAGTCTTGGGCTTGGGCCGGGGGCCGGTTGGAGCCAGCGGGGACGCCTGGGGTAGGGTGCGCTCCACCCGGCTGGACGCCAGTCTTCGGCTCCCTTTGTGGCTGGCACTCTTTGAGGCTTCTTGAGCCAGCACATTTGGGAAGAGGTGGCCTGTGGGGAGGAAAGACCCACACTTGATAAGCCCCAGGCATCTGGCCCAGGGACAGCCCTTCGCTGCCATCCCCTCATCAGGAGGGACCGTGTGGGGAGCCTGGGGTCTTGAGCCAAGAGGGGGCCAAGCGGCACGTCCTGGGTCTCCCAAGTCACAGCGGCTACCCCAGACGGCAATGCTCCGGCCAAAGCCAGGGCAGTGGGCACTCTGGGAAACCCAGCCCATTTAATGCTGGCTGAGACCAGCTGGGAGCCCAGCTTGTCGTTGTTGGGCATGGGCGGACCCTCACTCCAGACGACCCCTGCCCTCTGGGCCACCCCTGCCTCCAGGCCCCATGCTGGGGAAGCCTCAGGGCTGCAAGGGGAGCCCAGGGATCTCCAAGCTGGCCCAGCCGGACTCTCATCCCTGTGGTGGGACTCGAGGGAGCTCTGTCACCAGGGGCCACAGGCTGTGCTGCTTGGGGGCTGCGGGTGAAAGCCAGGGCCAGGTTAGGCCTCTTCCCCACCAGGGCAGAGAAGCAGAGAGTTACCTGGGGTGCTCTGGGCACTTGAGGATGCCTGGAAATGAAGGAGAGGAGAGTCAGCAGCTCAGGTGTCCTCTGCGGGCTTGGACCACCTCTCCTAGCATCTGGACTATCCCCTGCCACTCCCTGAAATGGGACGAGGCCCCAAGGGCTGGTGCTGGCCTCCCACATGCCTCTGTAGGAACTCTGGGGCCACAGAAACAGCCAAGCGTGTGGCACAGCAGGCAAAGGCCTGGCCTTGTGCCCCCCCAAGTGCAGCTCCTCCCAAGGGTGCCCTCGAGAGCTCTTCTGGGGGGTTGGGGGCAGGGTAGGGTCCGCAGGGAGAGGCAGGGGAGCTGGAAGCACAGAGGCCCAGGGGTACCCCACTGCTGTTCCTGCTCCTCCAATGAGTGACACTGCTTTGTCACCCCACCCCCAGGTGACGGGGCTCAGGGGTGAGGAGGCCTCGCTGAACTTGTGTGAGTTTGGTTTCTGGAGCAGAAAGGCAAGAACCAGGCATCCCCGGCAGACAGCGCCCATGTCCATGACCGCCCAGCGGGGCTATGGGGGAAAACAGGCACACGGACCCCAGTGTCAGCCCCGGCCTGCACCTGCCTGACTTCCCCGGGGCCTCTCAGGGCTGCGTCCCCTCAGGCGGGAAGCACAGATGCCTCCCTGAGGGGCTGCGGTGGAGCGGGTGGGGCGGGCAGCGAGCCTCCGTGGAAACCCACTCCAATGCCGGGGCGGGCAGTGGCCATCTTCACTTCTCACCCCAAGTGCCTGCTACCTGCAGAAGATGCACTGGTGGGTCCCGAGCGCCAGCCTGGGGCAGCCTGGGTGGCAGGGCCTTCCTCTCTCGGACGACCTCCAAGCAGCCGGCTGTATCGATCTGGAACAGCTGCGGGACACGGGAGGCAACCTAACCATAACTGCTTTCGGGAGCAGCTCCGAAGCTCCAGAGGCCTAGGCAGAACCTGGGGCAGCCCTGAGGCTGGGGCAGCTACCTCGAGACCTCAGCCTTCCTGCCCTTCTGATGCAGGTGCAGGGGAGGCCGTGAGGCTGTGGACATCCAGGATGGCCTCCCATGTGCCCCAGGCCTGCTCTCCTCCCCCGGCATCTTCCACTCATACTGGGGCCCTGGGGACCCGCTTCCCCGGACACTGTTTAGCCCGATGGGGGCAGTGCGTGCTGTAGCTGGCACCCCTTCCACTTTCACTTGCTAATAGTGTAAGGCATGGAAAGTGCATTTTCAAGGCCAGAAAACTTTAGAAAACTAGACTTTAAGAAATGAATCTACTGCAGATTTCAAAACTTCACCAAAAACTTTTTACAAGGCAAAGGAAAACGAAGCTCTGCCCAAGTAGCTTACCTGGGTAAACAGGGTAAACACAGGGGTGCTGGCCAGGCGGGCCTGCTGCAGCTGCTCCCTGAGGCCATCCGCTGCGGGCACAGGGGGACAAGTGGAAAGCAGCCCCAGCTCCCACGGGCACAGGGGGACGGGTGGAAAGCAGCCCCAGCTCCCACGGGCACATGGGGACGGGTGGAAAGCAGCCCCAGCTCCCACGGGCACAGGGGGACGGGTGGAAAGCAGCCCCAGCTCCCACGGGCCTTTCGAGGCGGCTCTGGGAGCCAGGCCAGGGTGGGAGGGCAGGCCTTGGAACCAGCACCCCACAGCCACAGCTGGACAAGGGTGGGTCCTGTGAGCCCTGTCACCACCAAGCTGCCACATGCTTGGCCCAGGAAGAGTGGTGGGGCAGGGAGGGAGGGCTGGCTCTGACTGGGTGTCCTGGAAACCTTCAGGGATGGGAAGCTGACCAGAGGTGGCACCCACCCCAAAAAGACTCCCCTGCTGAGGCCACTTCCCCAAGTGACCACCGTCTGCTAGGCTGAATGTACTCTTCATCCTCACCCCTCGCCCCCAGGATGCTCCCAGAGGAGCCCCAGGCCATACCTTGAGTCTGCACTGTGGCGGGTCTCTGGGAAGCCTGTGTGCAGGGCAGGACAATGTCCCCCACCCAAGGGGTCACAGCCAGCAGCAGCCTGCGGTTCAGGAGCCGCCGGTGCAGAGCGTGTCTCCAGCGCCGCTGCCCACTCTGGGTGGCTCTGTGCCGTAGCCACTGCACATGGGATCGGGCCACGCTGTCACCAGAGCTGACCCCTGGGGATGAGGTGGGCAGTGGTGACTGCCTCAGCTGCTCTTTCTGTAAGGAGAAGGCAGCACCTGGGGCCCATGGCCAGGCTCGGCCCCTGGAGTGGACCCTGCCCGGTGGCCAGTGCTGCCCTCCACCCCCATCAGGGCATGATCGGCGGGGAGAGGAATCACTCAGACCAGGGCGGGGCGCGTGGTGGTGTGCGTGTGGGTGTTTGCAGCAGGCCTTACCTGTGTGCAGCTCCGAGCAGCCGTGTTGGCCCTGAGCACCCTCAGCATGGTCTCCACAGGCACTGTCAGCAGACGCTTCCCACCCTGATGAGAAAACTGCCTGAGGCGGGGCATGCGGGGTGTACGGGACACATGGGGGCCCTCCCCCTCACTGCCTGCACGCGACTGCCTCTTCACCCAGGCTCCAAAGCGTGGCTGTGTACAGCCCTGCTCTGCCTCATGGGAACGTCCACCATGGGAAGTGTGGGTTCCCCAGGCAGGGCCTCCCAGCTAGGCCTGGCTCCTGGGACATTAACAGGGTCCCATGCCCCCCAGCCAGTTCCTCAGGCTGACAGCAGCAGCCCTTCCAGGTGACGCCCCGGCCTAGGGAGATGCTGGCTATGCAGCAGCGAGCCCCATGCACCTGGCTCTGCCAGTAGCTTCAGTGTCCACTGTCCCTGCCAATGACTCCCAGGACAGACCAGCCTGTTCAACTCTGACTGCTTCCACGGACACAGCCAGAGACGGGCCTGACACAGTGAAGACCAGCCAAGACCAGCAGACACACCACAAGCCAGGCTGGTCCCAAGCGGGTGGACAGGCCCTTCCCAGGGAGGGCCTCCAGGTGCACAGGCTCACGAGGAGGGAGGAGGGGCTCCTCCCACTGCTGCCTCTGCCCTCCCCAACCCTGGCTTGGGGGTGAAATGTTTCAGAAATGCCTCCAGGTCCAAGCGCCCATTCAGCCATACCCTGAAACAGTCAACGAGCCAGGAAAAATGGAGGCTTCCCCAACAGTCCCCCCCCACGCACAGCTCTCCAGAGCTCAGCCAGAAGTAGCACGTTCTGACGCGCACGAACCCTGGGGCCCCTGCTGCTGCACTATCCCCGAGCGTCAGCCCTGGCGAGCGAGTGCCGAAAGTACACTTCCCGTGGCACACCCGGGGCCGGGGCCTACCTCGAGGGCCTGCTTCTCTGCGCCCGCCGGGCGAGTGTCTGCTGAGTGGGAGGCCTGGGCAGCTCTCACGACAGGGCCATGGGCCCTGGCAGGGGCCTGCGCCGGACTTGTCTCCTCTCCAGGAGCCACGGCTGTGGTGGAAGCTTCCTTGCTGCCACCCTGGCTGGCACTGGACCCCTTGGGAGGGCTGAGGGAGGCAGCAGGGCCTCCCAGCCAGGCCCCTGCCCCTCCTCTCCATGGCTGGCTGGTGCTCTGCCTGGCAGGAACCCACAGATCCATGTCCGGGACCACGTACTGTGGGGACAGCACTGCTCTGTCACCCTCCCCGGCCTGCGCCTGCTCTGGCTCTGGCTCCTCCTCCTCACTGCTACTGCTGCTGCTGCTGCTGCCCCCTCCGCTGCTGCCACTGCCACTGCTGCTGCTGCTGCTAGAGCTCCACCGGATGCTGTGACGGGCCCTCCGCCGCCGCCTCCGGAGACCCTGCTTCTTCTGAGGGGAGGAAAGAGCTACTTAGGGGCCTTGGCAACCCTGGTTCACCCATGATGGCAGCAAGCAGGCCAGCCCTTTGGGGAGAGGCCCAAGTGGGGGCACCTCTGGGGTCAAGGGCAGCCGCTGCCGAGGCAGGGTCTCCCTCTGCCCTTGGCCACCCAGAAGAAGAAATGCCAAGACCAGAAACCAAACGCCCCCCTCCCTTCCTCCTGCCCCCTCCCTTCCTCTGGGGGGGGTCAACTGGACCCCACAGTTGACCAGACCGTTGTCTGGTTTCAGATAAAGAAGGAGCGAGTGGCTCACCCCCGTCATGATCTTCCACTTGCTCAGACACTGGGAGCCAGACCGATGGGGCAGCTCAGAAGCTATTTTTGCCCAGTGACCTACAAAAGCCAAACCCCATGGAAATGCCTTCATCCAAAGATTCTTCCCCAAGACAGGCTTGCTGCTCCCCAGGAGACTCGCCGTGGCCCCATCAGAGTGGGGCCTCCTGTGCACTCTCACGCTGGGCAAGAACCAGGGGTCAAGCATGTTGGGCGCCTACAATTTGGCAGCATCTGATTCTCATTGGATGCTCAGCCCCTTAGGAAAGTTCTGCCAAACATGTAACTGAGAAGGAAAAATCGTCCTAAGCGCACACTACGGCCCTCACGTATCTGCTCCTCACAGGCTTCCACACCAGCCACCTCCCACGATTCCCGCTCTTCGCACGGTGTGGGGCAGCGGGAGGAGCACGGCTGCTGCTCTCACAGGGCAGAGCCATGGTATTTGGTGTGTCCTTGAACATGGCAATACCACAGCTAGGATTTACTCTAAGGAGACATTGCAAATATAAGCAAAGACTTCGCTATAGAACACTCAGCTCGTCGGGTGTGGTGGCACACACCTGCAGTCCCAGCTACTTGGGAGGCTGAGGCGGGAGAATGGCTTGAGCCCAAAAGTTTGAGGCTGCAGTGGGCTATGGCCGCACCACCGCACCCCAGCCTGGACGACAGAGCTTGCTCTGTCTTTATCTTGATCTGTTTTCTAAGAAACAAAAAACAAAAAAAAGAAACTAGAAGAACAAACTATCAACAACTTACCAACACCATATTTTTCTATTAATTCAATTAACTGTTCCTCTTCTTTTAAATTCCACCGTCCCTTTTTCAAGCTGAAATGTAATCTCCTGAGATACCTGAACGTGACATGCAAAGCAAAGAACATTTTAGATGCTGAGATGCCGCCCGCCACTGCCCCAAGCTTCTTTAATGGTTTCTCGGATATGACACTAAAGGCGCAAGCAACAAAAGAAAACTACAGATAAAGTAGACTTCATCAAAAGCTAAAGCTTCCGTGTCCCAAAGGACACCATCAAAAAAGTAGAAAGACAGCATACAGGCTGGGAGAGAACGTTTGCAAGTCATGTGTCCGATAAAGGACTTGTATCTAAAACATACGAACAACTCTTACAAGTCAGTCCTAACCAGACAAGTAATGTCAAAAATGGGCAAAGGACTTAAGCAGACACTTCTCTAAAAATCTATTTCTATGAACAGTCACCAACCACATGAAAAGAGGCTCTACATCGGCCACAGGGAAGCACACGCCAAAACCACACCCAGACGCCACTTCACACCCGCCAGGACGGCTAGAATCACAGACAGATCACAAGTGCTGGTGAGAGTGTGGAAAACCGGGGCCCTCATACATTGCTAGTGGGAATACGAAATGGTCGACCCCTTTGGAAAACAGTCTGGCCATTCCTCAAAAGGTTAAACACAGCGTTACCCTGCCTGCCCCAGCAATTTCTCTCGCAGGATATAGCTGAGAAAAATAAACAGATATCTATGTAAAAACGTGCAAGCAAATGTTCAGAATGTTTTCAGGGTTCATCCATGTCGTACCAGAACTTACAGAAATGCGGTATTTATATAAGAATCCCACTCCCCCGCCTTTTTTTTTTTCAGATGGAGGCTCACTCTGTCACCCAGGCTGGAGTGCAGTGGCCCTATCCGGGCTCGCTGCAACCACCACCTCCCAGGTTCAAGTGATTCTCCTGCCTCAGCCTCCCAAGTAGCTGGGATTACAGGTGCCCACCACCATGAGTGGCTAGTTTTTGTATTTTTAGTAGAGACAAGGTTTTACCATATTGGCCAGGCTGGTCTTGAACTCCTGACCTCATGATCTGTCTGCCTTGGCCTCCCAAAGTGCTGGGATTACAGGTGTGAGCCACCGAGCCCTGTCAACCCCTTTTTAAGGCTGAATAATATTCCCTTGTATGAAAATTTTATTTTCCACTCATCTGCTGATAAACGCCTGGGCTGCTTCTGGCCTTTCACTCTTGTGAATGATGCTGCTGTGGACATTGCTGTATCTGAGCTCCTACTTTCGATTCTTTTGGGTTTTATGCTTATCAATCTTGGGGGTATAATTCCATGTTTAACTCGCTGAGGAACTGCCATGCTTTCCACAGAGGCTGGACCATTTTACAATGCGCAAAGGTTTCAATTTCTCGACATCCTTGCCAACACGCTGACTTTTTTTTTTAAATTAACAGCCATCCCAACGTGCGTGTGGTTTTGACTTGCACTTCCCCGATGACTCATGGCGCCGGGTGTCTCTTCACGTGCTCACTGGCCATCTGTGCATCTTCTTTGGAGAGACGGCCACTCAGGTTCTTTGCCCGCGTTTAGATTGGGTTGTTTTTGTTGTTGAATGGGTTTTGGGGTGATGAAATGTTTTACAATTGATTGTGCTGATGGCTGCACAGCTCGATGATACTAAATACTAAAACCACTGACCTCTACACTCCATTTTTTTTTTTTTTTTTTGAGATGGAGTTTCCCTCGTCGCCCAGGCTGGAGTGCAATGGCATGATCTCGGCTCACTGCAACCTCTGCCTCCCAGGTTCAAGTCATTCTCCTGCCTCAGCCTCCCGAGTAGCTGGGACTACAGGCGCCGCCACCACGCCCGGCTAATTTTGTATTTTTAGTAGAGACGGGGTTTCTCCATGTTGGTCAGGCTGGTCTCAAACTCTCAACCTCAGACGATCCGCCGGCCTCGGCCTCCCAAAGTGTTGGGATTACAGGCGTGAGCAACTGAAACCGGCCTTCTACACTTCATTTTAATTAATTAATTTGTATTTTTTTGAGACAGTCTTGCTCTGTCACCTAGGCTGGAGTGCTGTGGCGTGATCTCAGCTTACTGCAACATCCACCTCCCAGGCTCAAGTGATTCTCCTGCCTCAGCCTCCCAAGTAGCTGGGATTACAGGCGCCATCCCCACCATGCCCGGGTAATTTTTGTATTTTTAGTAGAGACGGGGTTTCGCCACGTTGACCTGGCCTTAAATAATCCGCCTGCCTTGGCCTCCCAAAGTACTAGGATTACAGGCGTGAGCCACTGCACCCAGCTTCTGAACTATATACTTTAAATGAACGCATTGCATGGTGTGTGAATTATCTCAATGAAGCTGTTTTTGAAAGGACAATAAGCAGGAAAAGGAGGGAGCTGCAGCTGTCTGCCCAGAGGTCCTGCCCATCAGCAGTCTGAGAGAACTGAGACAATAAGGGTCAGGAAAAGCCACCCAGTGAGCTGTCTCAAGTGGAGCCTGTGCCTTGCTCCGGGCAAAGAGCAATAAAATCAGGCTTGGAAAAAATAGCTTATCCAGGCCAACCCTGGCAACCAAGCGCCCACAAGCCACGCCCTGCTCCTGTGATAGCAAATCACTCCTGGCTGCTGTCGCCCAGCCTGCCCATGGCCCACACGAGTGCACCTGGTCAGCGACCCACACGAGCCCCTCCCTCACCCAGCGCTGCGCGACTCACCGATCTCGGCACTGGGCATCGCTCCTACCTGGCACCTCTTCCCGGATTTTAAACCAATCCTGCTCCCCGTATTTGGCAACAGCTTGAAGCAACTTCTGCAGGAAGGGACAGGCAGACAAGTGAAGCCTCTGCAGGCACAGCCACAGCCTCCCCACCCTGAACCCAGTCAGAGAAGGGACCACTGGGGCACAGCAGCCGCTGAACACAGCCGCGTTACCTTCCCAGAGCCCAGTTCTCCGAGGGTCTCGCACACTTACAGCATCTTCCTCCGGGGCCCAGTACCCCTTCTTCAGGCCAGGATCCAAGCTCTTGGTCCATCGGTAGATCAGCTGCATGGAGTCTCTCCCTTCCATATAGTAGACAACTAGGGACAGAGGAACAGGGAGATCCTGTGGGGCCGAGACACACACCCTCCATACAGTAGACAGCTAGGGACACAGGGGTCCTGTGGGGCTGAGACACCCACCCTCTGTTTGGTAGACAGCTAGGGACAACGGGGTCCCATGGGGCTGAGACACCCACCCTCCAGATGGGTCACATAGAAAAGAGTCACTTTGTCCAGGTGCAGTGACGTCATGCCTGTCATCCCAGCACTTTGGGAGGCAGAGGCTGGCGGATCACCTGAGGTCAGGAGTTCGAGAACAGCCTGACCAACATGGTGAAACCCCGTCTCTACTAAAAATACAAAATTAGCCGGGCGTGGTGGTGCATGCCTGTAATCCCAGCTACTTGGGAGGCTGAGGCACGAGAATCGCTTGAACCCGGGAGGCGGAGGTTGCAGTGAGCCAAGATCATGGCATTGCACTCCATCCTGGGCAACAAGAGTGAAACTCCATCTCAAAAACAAACAAACAAAAAAGTCACTTGAGTCACCAAGAAGCGAACTGTGGAATAGCCAGGACTGTCTTAAGCCCTTGCCTGTCTTGTTGCCTCTCTGTGAATTTTCCCTGCAAGTCTCCAGTGTCCTGATACGGGGCCCTGTGACAGCCTGAGAGCCGTTGGGGTGGAGGGGCCTCACTTCTGCGGTAGGGGATGTGGCTGCCGACGCGCATCTCCTGCACCAGCTGCGTGAGCATGCGGTCCTCCTCCTCTGTCCACTCCTTGCGTTTCAGGGCTTTGTTGCGCTGCTGGAATTTCTGCAGGCACTGGAAGGCGCTGCGGCTGGTCTTCCCAGGCCCAAACAAAAGCAAATGAGTGTTACTGAGTGGCGGGATGTCCAGATCTGGCTCTGAGAGTGCCCCAGGGCACAGGTGGGCCCATGAGCCACTGGGGTGACCCTTCTGCAGACCCCAGCTCTCCTCCCGGACTCTTGTGGGCCGATGGAGAGCACCCCATGGTAGGAAGACACTACACTCACTAAATAGGACCAGGAAGGACCAGGTGAGAGAGGAATCAAACCTTCACTTAAGAAAATATTAAGAAAAATTCACAATAGGTAAACTGATATGACTCCAAAACCACATTGCAACTCACTCAACAGAAACTCCCAGCTTGGCAAGGGCTGGGAGACGCACTGCTCTGCATGTGGCATGCTCTTTAAATGCAGCTGCTAGCACCTTCTCTCCCTTCTCGAGCTCTAGAGTATCTCGCAGCTAAGGGGTGTGGGGTAGGGGAGGTACGCGACAGCCCTTGGTTTGGTGTCCATGTCTCAGGAGATGCCCTCAGAAGAGAGTGCCCCAAAATGACTCTCCCAGCTTCCCTGTGTGGCTCGGCTCAGCAAACCCACCCTCGGTCCACACAGTGGACCATCTGCCCAAATCTTTTCCTCACTCATCTCCTCAAGGGGTTTTCCAAGAGCTGATGAGTGCTACCTGAACCCTGTTCTCTGAAAGTGAGCTGCAGGGTGGCAGAGGGCACGCGGGGCTGGACGTGCTATGAGGTTTGCTTTTTCTGAAAGTGAGCTGCTGGGTGGCAGAGGGCGCGCAGGGCTGGATGTGGTGCCACTGAGCTGTGAGTTTTGCTTCCAAGGCTTTCTTCCCCACCAAGTCCTTCCCAGCTCGCTACAGAACAGGTCAATCTGAGACTCCTTCACCACAAACAAAACCACCATCCCAGGGCGTGCAAGCTGCAGGGCAATCCTAGTCAACGTGTGAGAGCCTCGCCCCCACGCCCCCAAGGGAGTGCTTCTGGGAACATAACACACTCGAGGTCTCACCCGTCCTCCTACACTCAAGCTGGCGCTTCCCAACCAGTGGAAAGAGAGACCCTTCTCACACCTATCCCAAGCCTGCCGAAGGAGCTGGGAAGGCAAAGGACTAGGGGGTGGGGCGGGATTCAGAGCCGGGCCCTGCTCGGGTAGCTGAGAGCAGCAGCTCTCAAAGGGGGCTGGAGGGTGGCTGGAGTGAGGCTGGAGGGAGGCTGCTGAGGCCTTAGCCTGGCTTTTCTTTACCGTGACTAAAAACACTTCCCTGGAAGGAGAAACAATCTGGTGGGGGAAAGTGCTGGCGTCACGCTTTCTGATATTAACAGAGAAGCATGTCTGACTACGTGTTCCAAGGAGATAAAGCCATTAATGGATGGAAGACAGTTGAATTCCCAAAAATCACAAGGAGAAAAACCGGACTTACAGTTTCATCAAACCAGCAAGACAGAGTGGAAAGAAAAGAGGCCACAAAGTAAAACGGACTCAACACACCCAGGAGGGCACCAGGAACACCTACCCTCCCGCAAAGCCAGAGGCTGGTCAGGCGGGTGGGAAAGCAAAACCCAGGTGCATGCTGCTTTCATGAAAACACTTGGAAATGATGATTTGTTAAAAGGCTGGAAATACAGGGATGGGCCGGGCGCGGTGGCTCACGTCTGTAATCCCAGCACCTTGGGAGGCCGAGGCTGACGGATCACGATGTCAGGAGATTGAGACCATCCTGGCTAACACGGTGAAACCCCGTCTCTACTAAAAATACAAAAAATTAGCCAGGCGTGGTGGTGGGGGCCTTGTAGTCCCAGCTACTCGGGAGGCTGAGGCAGGAGAATGGCGTGAACCCGGGAGGCGGAGCTTGCAGTGAGCTGAGATCGCACCACTGCACTTCAGCCTGGGTGAAAGAGTGAGACTCTGTCTCAAAAAAAAAAAAAAAAAGAAAAGAAAATACAGGAATGGGAAAAAAATGTAAAAAAAAAAAAAAAAAAAAAGCAGGAGTGGCAACATTTCTACCAGGAAGATGGAATTTAAGCTTAAAAAGAATAAGGGAGGCCAGGCGCGGTGGCTCACACCTGTAATCCCAGCACTTTGGGAGGCCAAGGCAGGTGGATCACGAGGTCAGGAGATCGAGACCATCCTGGCTAACATGGTGAAACCCCGCCTCTACTAAAAAAATACAAAAAATTAGCCGGGCGTGGTGGCGGGTGCCTGTAGTCCCAGCTACTTGGGAGGCTGAGGCAGGAGAATGGCGTGAACCCGGGAGGTGGAGCTTGCAGTGAGCGGAGATTGTGCCACTGCACTCCAGCCTGGGCGACAGAGTGAGACTCTGTCTCAGAAAAAAAATAAAAAATAAAAAATAAATAAAAAGAATAAGGGAGATAGAAACATAATGACTTTTTAAAAAAGCATAGTTTGCAAAGTAAATATAGTCATCACGGCCAGGTGCGGTGGCTCACGCCTGTAATCCAGCACTTTGGGAGGCTGAGGCAGGCAGATCACTAGAGGTCAGGAGTTTGAGACCCCTAGCCAACATGGTGAAAATCCACTTCTACTAAAAATACAGAAATTAGCTGAGCGTGGTGGTGGGCACCTGTAATCCCAGCTACTCAGGAGGCTGAGGCAGGAGAACTGCTTGAACCCGGGAGGAAGAGGTTGCAGGCAGCCGAGATCACGCCACTGCACTACAGCCTGGGCGATAGAGCTGGACTCTGTCTCAAAAAAACAAAAACAAAAACAAAAAAACAAAAAACAGTCATCATAAAGTTATGTGGGCTGAGCACAGTGGCTCACGCCTGTGATCCTAACACTTTGGGAGGATGAGGCAGGAGGAGTGTTTGAGGCCAGGAGTTCAAGACCAGGTCTCCATTAATTACATAAAAAGTTATGTGTGTGGGGAGTAAGGGGTGGGGATGGAGGAGAGCATCATGAAAAAGAGCTAATGTGGCCAGGCGTGGTGGCTCATGCCTGTAATCCCACATTTTGGGAGGCCGAGGTGGGTGGATCACGAGGTCAGGAGTTCGAGACCAGCCTGGCCAATACAGTGAAACCCCATCTCTACTAAAAATACAAAAATCAGTCAGGCGTGGTGGTGCGTGCCAGTAGTCCCAGCTACTCGGGAGGCTGAGGCAGGAGAATTGCTTGAACCTGGGAGGTGGAGGTTGCAATGAGCTGAGATCAAGCCACTGACTCCAGCCTGGGCAATAGAGAGAGACTCCATCTCAAAAAAAAAAAAAAAAAAAGAAAAAGAAAAAGAGCTAATGAGCTAATAATGCATGCTGGGCTGAATCCCTGGGTGATGGGCTGATCTATGATCTATGCAGCAAACCACCATGGCACACGTTCACCTATGGAACGAACCTGCACATCCTGCACACACAGCCCTGGACTTAAAAAATATAAAAAACAAAAAAGAAAAAAAGAAAGCAGACCCCGATTAAAAAAAGTTACGTGTACCAAACTATGTAGCAGTAAAATATATATAAAAGAAAAACTGATCTCTATTTATTTATTATTATTATTTTTTTGAGACAGAGTCTTGCTCTGTTGCCCAGGCTGGAGTGCAGTGGCGCGATCTCTGCTCACTGCAAGCTCCGCCTCCCGGGTTCACGCCATTCTCCTGCCTCAGCCTCCCGAGTACCTGGGACTACAGGCACCCGCCACCACGCCTGGCTAATTTTGTATTTTTAGTAGAGACGGGGTTTCTCCATGTTGGCCAGGCTGGTCTTGAACTCCTGACCTCAAGTGATCTGCCAGCTTCGGCCTCCCAAAGTGCTGGGATTACAGGGGTGAGCCACCACGCCCGGCAGAATTAAACATCTTTAAAGGCAAACTCAATTTAATAGCTGATATAGATTAGGCCCTACTTACAGAGAGCATACCTTTTTCTTAAAAACAGTTTTGGCAAGTTTAGCTTGGTCTGCTATAATCAGGTGCTCTGCCATAAGAAAGTAAAATATATTTGAAAAATGGAGATTTTAAACATCACGCCCCTAGTTCACGTTGCAATCAAATTCAGATAAAGAACCACCACAAGAACTCCCAGAAATCCAACTATTTAAAAATGGAAACATACACTCCTAGATACACCTAGGTCCAAAGAGGCAATAAAAATGGAAACTAGAGCTACTCTGGAAATCCATGAGAACAGTTCACACCAAGCTGCTCTCAGTGTGGCCTAACAAGCCTCGTTATCAAGACGAGACCCGAGTCAGTAAAGAACTGAGTCCTCACTCAGGAAACCAGAAAAGCGGCAAGAACTCACACGAGGAAAAAGCGTTCTTTAGAAACATCAACAGAATAAACTCCCGAGGCTGGTGGAGACAGAGGAAGACTAGAAATAAGAAAGGAGACAAACTCCGGTAAACGGGGCACGCACCGCTGCATGGGGAGACCTGGAGGACTGGGAAGGCCCAGGGGAGCTGCGGCAATGGCCTAGTGGCAGAGAGGGCCGGGCAGGCTTCTTCCCCATGGCCACAGCCTGGAGGTGGCAACACATAGAAACCTGGCGGTGAGTGAGCACTGGGGACCCCGCACCCGCCCAGCAGCCTCCCGCTATAGGGCCCACACGCCCTCAGGTCTCCTGGCCCCTGGGGTCCAGGCCAGGCCCTTACCCCCAGCTCCTCTGCAATCTTCTGCCACTCCAGGTGGCCGTGTGCAGCCGCGATTGCCTGCAGCCGCTCCTCCTCCTCCCTGCTCCACTCCTGCTTGTTGATGCTGGGGTGCTCCGAGTTCTGCCAGAACTTCTGGATCTCCTCTGCACCGCGGCTGCCTTCAAACTGCACCGACAGAGACACTCAGCCTTGCAGACCACTGACCCCAGGGGCACCCTAGACACAGCTCCAGGCTGAGCTCTTGCTCTCTGCCAGCTGGAGGCTTCCATGGCTGCAAGTAAGCGGAATCTTCGTCCAACTCACTAGGCCTTGCATAGCCAAACACGTAGACTTGGCTCCAGATGCAAGGCCGGGAGCCTTCCAGACCATCTCAGAAAAGGGGCTGTGCAGCAGCGGGAAGGCCCTCACGAGGCCACTCGCCATTCCCGACCGCGGGACATGCGCTTGACCCGGGTGGGTGGGGGGCACAGCAGAACCTGTTGCCAGGGAGGGCGTGGCCTTACCACCCAATTCCAACTGCACCCGGGCTACAGGGAGCTGCGCTCCGAGCTGCTTGGGGCTCAGACCTGCCCCTGACTTACGTTAATATTGGAAATCTTCTCCCAGTCGTGGCTGTCCAGCCGGTTTCCCAGCAAGGCCTCTTCTGGAAGCTGGCTGGAGAAAGGGATGAGGGTATTGGCGCCACACCTGGCTTGTGGGCTCCCCTGGGCCCTCCCGGGAGGCCCCCCTCACTTGATGTCCTGGATCTCCTTCTCAGCTTCCCTGGCCTGCTTCTCCAGGGCCTGCCTCTCCAGCTCACTGGAGACTTTGCTCTGCTTCTGGTGCAAGTATTCGAGCCTGCAAAGCAGAGCGGAGGCAGAAGGGCTGAGGCACGAGGGCTGTGGGGCAGGATGGGTTCTCTGCGCATGACAGGGCGAGGTGTGTGAGCTCAGCAGAGATTCCGAGCCTCCCTCACCCTCCCTGCCTCGGCCTCCTCACCCACGAGGGAAGCTGTAGCACCCACCTCCAGGCTGCCACCGTGGTGGGAAGGGCTGCAGTGTCTGCTGACACAGAGGCTACCACCTGCTGGCCCCCGTGTCTCAGAGCCTTGCCACAGCCCTCCGGAGCCTCAGTGCCCCAGCTCCCAGCCTGTGCCTGGCACAGACACAGCCATAGGCGGATGTCCTGACTGGTGCCCAGTGAGGAGGCCAAAGGCTGTGAGGTCACAGTAAAGAACCACTCCCCAGAGCAGGCCAGGGAGGAAAACCCAGCTCACCCCGAGCCTGAGGAGAGACCCACCACCATCACTGTAAACCCTCACCATGCACATCAGGCCACGGGGGGCAGGCAGGACCCGGGACCCCTGGCATGGCCAAAGCCCTCTCAGTGCCCAGAGATGCCCTGGCAGCTTGCATTCTAAAGGCACCCCCTCTGCCTTGAGAGCTCATGGTGGCTACACAGAAGACAGGTGGGGACCTGCTATGCTATTGAGGGAGTGGCCAACCAGGTGCTGCTGGGTCTCTGGGCTCTGGGAGCAGCTCTGTCTTTGACCAAAGTCATCAGGACAGCAGCGCCTTCTATCAAGTGCGGACAGTAAGGCCGTGCTGTGCCTTGCTTTGGTCATGTGATATCACCCCATCAGCAAACAGCAGGTTTCAAGAATGGGGAAAGGGAAGCCCAGAGAAGAGAAGCTGCCTGAGCCACACCCCTCATCATGGCCGTGTGGACAGACCCCACGCCCCGAGCCACACCCCTCATCGCGGCCGTGTGGACCGACCCTGCGCCCTGAGCCACACCCCTCATCGCGGCCGTGTGGACTGATCCTGCGCTTAGCCGCCCGGCCATGGGGAAGCCCCCTGCAGGGGGAAGGGACATAAAGTCCAGGCATGAGCATCTCTCCGTGGCTTGGCAGGACCCGCTGCAGGGAACGGGCATGCAGCCAAGCTGAACCTCTGCCAAGCCCAAACCAACCAGCCTTGGCTTTTCCTGTTGGCCAGGAAAGGCTGTTGTGTTTGTTTTTGAGACAGGGTCTCGCTCTGTCACCCAGGCTGGAACGCAGTGGTACAATCACGGCTCACTGCAGCTTTGACCTCCTGGGCTCAATCCATCCTCCCACGTCAGCCTCCCAAGTAGCTTGGGACCACAGGTGTACACCACCACACCCGGCTAATTTTTTTACTTTTTGAAGAGATGGGGTCTCACCATGTTGCCCAGGCTGGGCTTGAACTGGGTTCAAGAGATTCTCCTGCCTTGGCCTCCCAAAGCACTGGGATTCCAGGCATGAGCCCTATGCCCAGCCTGAAGGCCGTTTTTCACCTTTGTTTTTAGACTTACTTCAGTAACTTGGGCTGAAGCAATCGCTGCAGGCGGTCGCTCACCACTGACTTTCGGAGCAAGGCCTTTTCCCAGTTTTTCCCTGAGAAGCCACAGCATCATCACTGAGGGTCTGGATCCTCTCCAAGGCCCAGCCCCCACAGTCAGTGTGCACTTCCCGAGGCAGTGGTGGGGGGCCCTACAGCAAGTAAGCAGCACGCCACACCCACAGACGCGGCCCCTCCACCCAGCCTACAGAGCTCCACCCGAGGCCTGGCGCCAGCTCACACGTAGGGCCACAGGGCTCTGCGGCCCAAGACAAGGGCGGGGAGACTGAGCGAGAGGGTGGGGAGCGGCCTGGCCAGCCCCTCATGACTGGTGTTCTGGAAAGGACCTGCTCAGTGTGGAAAGGCAGGAGTCAAGGGGCCAGTCCCCGTGGTCAAGGCCTGAAGGAGCCATGAGGTCACGACAGAGAGAGGTGTGAGAACTTGGGGAGAAACTGGGGAAAGCAGGGCCATGGGGAGGTGTCCCGAGCTCAGGGGTGCCACAGGGCCGGCCAGGGCTCTTACATTTGGTCACAAGGAGCTCCTCGAAAGCCTTGATCCCCTGGGCAGCCTTCTCTCGTGTGTCCTCGTTGGCAGGTGGCCCCTGTCAGGGTGCACAGCATCACCACAGGCACAGACCACATGTGCTCCCTGCAGGCTCAGCACATCCCTCCAGAGCCCACAAAAGGACTCGGGCTCCCCCTGCCTCCTGTCCTCCCGTATTGTGAGGCTGGGGGGTGTAACCCTGCCGGCCACTCCATGAGGCCTAATGAGGTCAGGCCTCGCACAGGCAACACTGGCACCTCCACGAGGGCTCGCTCATCGCTTCACAGGGCAGTCCTGGCAGCCCAGCGCAGAGCAGAGGGCAGCCTGCCCACCACGGAGGAGGCAGTTTGAAGGAGGCTGGCCAATGTTATCTTGAACTCACAGGAATTCAGGACTCCCTGCAGCAAGACTTGGGGACAAGAGCCCTTCCCACGGGGCAGAGCCGTGCCGACAAGAGTAGGGCCACTCACCACGCCCGTGACCCTGTCCTTGAAATATGGCTTCATGAAGTGCCCCATGTATGTGCTTGGGGGCAGGCTCTTGCCATCTTTCACCTTGGCGCCTTTGGATCCAGCCAGATCCCTCATGAGTTCCTCCTGTGACAGACACAAGGCAGGGACCCCTCTGTGGACCAGCAGCAATGACTCTCCCTGTGGAGGAGACCCGGGGCAGACGAGAGGCAGGGAGCTGGGGAGCCCTGGACCTGGGAGGCCCAGCTGTGGGGGGCTCTGGGGGTGGGGAGGTGTGGGCACCGGGGGGCCGAGGCCCGTCCCACCTGCTGCTCCCGGTTCTGGGCCAGCAGCAGGTTGGCCTCGGCCAGCTTCTCCTGGATGACCTCCTGGTAGACCATGTTCAGCTGCAGGCAGGTCTCTGGGTCTTCAGGGAGGGTTTTATCCTTGGGGTCGTCCTCGTCATTGCTGACTTCGCCCCACCTTTCTTCTTCCTGGTTACGAGCCAGAAATGGCACGTGAGGAGATGAGACATGGATGCTCCCCTGTCCTTGGAGGCCAGTCGCCCATCGCTGGGCCTCTGGGACACCAAGGCAGCTCTGGCATAGCAACACCCAATGTGGAAACAGGAAGTGACCCTGGTGGGCAGTGGGAGGGCGTCTGAGTTTGGGAGTGGAGCCTGTCACTCTCAAGGCAGCCTGTGTGCGCTTTTCCTAATCCATGGCAGGCAGAGCCTCCAAACTGGAACGCGCCAGGGCTGGGGCTGCTGCCCAGGACTGGGGCTGCTGCCCAGGACCACAGGCGTCCTGTGAACCCTGAACTCCACCCTCAGCCCCTGCCGTGTGTATCACCAGCAAAGCACGGGGAGCAAGCCTGAGTGGGAGGAAAGTCTCTGCAGAGCCAGGAACTGGACGCGGTGAAAATGCCCACTGGGAGGTGAGGTGCCCACAGGCTACGGCAGGGTGCTCACCCACAGAAGGTGAACCACACAGCCACGCAAACATGACGCAACTCAGTACCCACTGACTTCGTGGAAAAACGAAGCAGCAAATCGCCAACGTTTTCCAAGGTAAACAAAAGGCAGCTAATAAAATAATCACTAGCCTCATAGAGCAGTTGCCAGGTGCTGTTTGGGTGCTCATGTATTTTTTTTTTTTTTGAGACAGGGTCTCACTCCATCACCCAGGCTGGAGTGCAGTGGTGCAATCACAGCTCACTGGAGCCTCGGCCTCCTGGGCTCAAGTGATCCTCCTGCCTCAGCCACCCAAGTAGCTGGGTCCACAGCCACGTGCCACTCCACCAGCTAATTTTTGTATAGCTGCTCGTGTTAACTGACTTGTGCTGTAAATGTCCTCGCTGCCCCACAGGAATCTGAGGCACAGAGAGGCGAGCTGTGAGGGGCGGGACCCGGGTGCACAACTCACAGCTTTCCGCGAGTGACAGATGCCACACAGGAGACAGAGGCATACAGCTATGAGCTCAGAAAAAACCCAAGGGGTGCGATCACCAAGCTGTTAACAGTGGTTATTTCTGGGGACAATTTCAATGACAAATGCTTTTTAATTTTTTTATAACAAACGCGCATCATTTTTATAATGCAGAAAAACCAATATGGGTTCAAACCACGCCCCCTCCCAGGCTACTTTGGAAGGTGGTGGCAGGCCTGACTCAGTGGCAGAGCCAGATCAGGCCAGCAGTTACCGAGATCCGGGGATCGGCAGGATCCAAGTCCTCAGAAGCTGGTGAATCTGTCAGAAACACAAGCAACACAGTGTTGGTGACCAGCATCTGGGTCAGGGTAGGGGCACAGCTCACCACTGCTTCTTGGGCAGAGGGGAGAGGGCCTGGGCTGTGAGGTAGTGAGAGCGCCGCAGGCTGAGGCTGGCAGTGAGCGGACCTCCCCTCCCTGACAGCGGGGTGGGCACTGGACCAAGGCCGGGTTAGCCAGATAGAGAAAACTCTGACCACACACTGGGGACCTCCAGGCACACGGGACAAAGCTACACAGGGTTCACTGGACGGCACAAGCTATCTTGCACTGGAGAGACGGGGCAAGTTTAGCAGAAAATGGACCTCTCCTTCAGGAGCTCAGCTGCTCAGATGGGAGGCACGGACGTAGAGGCCCTGACCACAGGAGAAAGATAGGTTGCCTCAGAGGCAGGCCCTGGGTCTGGGAGAGGTGGGAAGCAAATCTGGGGGGGTCTCCTGTGAGGGCAGCAGCTGGTGGGGTTGGGATAGGCTCAGAAGCCAAAGGGAGCATGGAGGAGAGCACGTGGGGAGGGGAGCATGTTGGGAGGGGAGGCTGTGTGGTGGGGAGCCTATGGGGTGGGGAGCACATGGAGAGGGGAGCACGTGGGGTGGGGAGCACGTGGGGAGGGGAGCACGTGGGGTGGGGAGCACGTGGGGTGGGGAGCACGTGGGGAGGGGAGCACGTGGGGAGGGGAGCACCTGGGGTGGGGAGCACGTGGGGTGCGGAGCACGTGGGGAGGGGAGCACGTGAGGAGGGGAGCACCTGGGGTGGGGAGCACGTGGGGTGCGGAGCACGTGGGGAGGGGAGCACGTGAGGAGGGGAGCACCTGGGGTGGGGAGCACGTGGGGGCGGAGCACGTGGGGAGGGGAGCACGTGAGGAGGGGAGCACCTGGGGTGGGGAGCACCTGGGGTGGGGAGCACCTGGGGTGGGGAGCACGTGGGGAGGGGAGCACGTGGGGAGGGGAGCACCTCGGGTGGGGAGCACCTGGGGAGGGGAGCACGTGGGGAGGGGAGCACGTGGGGAGGGGAGCACCTGGGGTGAGGAGGGGAGCACGTGGGGAGGGGAGCACGTGCGGAGGGGAGCACGTGCGGAGGGGAGCACGTGGGGAGGGGAGTACCTGGGGTGGGGAGCACGGGGGGAGGGGAGCACCTGGGGAGGAGAGCACCTGGGGAGGGGAGCACCTGGGGTGGGGAGCACGTGGGGAGGGGAGCACCTGGGGAGGGGAGCACCTGGGGTGGGGAGGGGAGCACCTGGGGCGAGGAGGGGAGCACGTGGGGAGGGGAGCACCTGCAGTGGGGAGCACGTGGGGAGGGGAGCATGTGGGGAGGGAAGCACGTGAGGAGGGGAGCACCTGGGGTGGGGAGCACCCGGGGAGGGGAGCACGTAGGGAGGGGAGCACGTGGGGAGGGGAGCACCTGGGGTGGGGACCACGTGGGGAGGGGAGCACGTGGGGTGGGGAGCACGTGGGGAGGGGAGCACCTGGGGTGGGGAGCACGTAGGGAGGGGAGCACGTGGGGAGGGGAGCACCTGGGGAGGGGAGCACCTGGGGTGGGGACCACGTGGGGTGGGGAGCACGTGGGGAGGGGAGCACGTGGGGATGGGAGCACGTGGGGAGGGGAGCACCTGGGGTGGGGAGCACGTGGGGAGGGGAGCACCAGGGGTGGGGAGCACGTGGGGAGGGGAGCACATGGGGAGGGGAGCACCTGGGGTGGGGAGCACGTGGGGAGGGGAGCACGTGGGGAGGGGAGCACCTGGGGTGGGGAGCACGTAGGGAGGGGAGCACCTGGGGTGGGGAGCACGTGGGGAGGGGAGCACCTGGGGTGGGGAGCACCTGGGGTGGGGAGCACCTGGGGAGGGCCCCATGTGAGGAGAAGAGATCCTAGGGGTGTGAGCTGTGGTGACCATCCAGGCATGGACTGTCCAGACTGCCATCTGGTGAGGTCGAGGCCTGCCCCCTCCTCCCAGGATGGTCCACTCCAGAAGCCCTGCACAGGCCCAAGGAGGCCAGGGCCAGACCCTGGGATGCCTAGAGCCCACGGTACACACACAGCCAGCTGATTCAGGGGCTAGCAAAGGAGGAATTGTCAGAAGCTCTCTGGCTGGAGTACAGGCAGACACCAGTGTTGGCAAAAAATTGGGTCTGGTCCAAGCAGCACCAGCCATCGTTTATTATTATTATTATTATTATTATTTTTAGAGACAGGGTCTTGCTGCGTTGCCCAGGCTGGACATGAACTCCTGGGATCGAACAATGCTCTCGCCTCAGCCTCCGGAGTCCCTGGGGTTACGGGCCCAAGAAACCACACCCGGCTACCATCACACCCTAATGTGCCTGAGAGGAACCCAGGAGGCAGACCAGCTGTTCTTACCAGGAGGCCAGGTGCAAGGGGCTCACCTGCTTCAGAATCTGACTCGAGACTTGATTCTGAGATCTCCACGTGGGAGCCCGAGGAGCTGGGATCCAAAATCCTTTCCAGCTCCTTGATCTCCTGTGTTATCTTCTCTCTTTCAGCATCTACATCCATGACTTCCGCCTGCCTCCAAAACACACCCCAAGATGTTAGAAACCAAGACTGTGCCGGGATCCCATTCTCCTTCAGACACACCCGCCCACGAGGGATGGCAGGAGCCTGCTCAGCAGTGGGCACTGGGCTCCCCAGAGAAAGATTAAGAGGCCAGGCACAGAATCGGGGAACCCTGGGGCGGGGACCTCAGACCCCACGAACTCCTGCTATGTGTTCTGCCAGGAGCCTAAGCCCCAAGAACATCTCCTGCCTGCTCTGAGGCTGCAACCAGCACAGGCAGGGAATGGATGAACAAGGACAGGCCCCACTGTCCCGTCTCTGCTCCCACACCAAGCCACCCAGTGTAGAAGGTGTGGGGTGCAGCGGCAAAGTCACTACAGGGCAAGGACACGGCCTGTGACCCACTTTGGCCATCCTGCTCTCCCGTGACACAGAGCCGGACCACAGAGGACATTTGAGAAACGTTCACAGAGACACACACTGAGACTGCCCAGGTGACAGGCACTAACAGCATGGTTGGGAAGGAAGCTCCCAAAGGCAAGGCTGGCTGTTCTCTGTGCATCCAGAACAGCACCTGGAACGTGGCAATGCCTGACACTAACAAATGCTTGTCAAGCTTTTTTCTTAGGAACTGTGGTCCAGGAAGTCTGAAGGGAGAAGGACGCTAGAGAGAGAGAGTGGGAGAATGAAACATTAGCAGAGAAAATCTAAAGGAATCACTAGCACAGACGCGGGAGCCCAAAACACCCAACAACAAAGAGAAACGCCCTCCCCCGTCCTTGGCGTGGCTCTCCCTGCTGGAGGTTGACTGGGGCCCTGCCCAACTGGAACAAAACCAAAGCATCCACCGGCGAGCACCGTTAGCCGCATCAGCAGCCCAGGTCCCCTCACTCCTTCACAAAGCCCCTTGTTTATGCCCGAAATGCTTGTGAACCTGTAAACTCAGTTAACAGCCGGCCAGAGGCAGAGCTGGCAGCGACCGCAGGCTGATTCAGCGCCTCCGGGCCGGCGGAGACGCTTTCCCCTGGTAGCCTCACGCAAGAGGCTGCTGCCTCCCCCTCCCCGTGTCGCTCAGGTGAGCAATGATCAGCAGGAAGGAGGTCAAAGTCACATGTGCTGAGCCACTGACATCAGGGGCTGTCCCTCTCCCCGTACCCCTCTCCCAAGGACTGGTCATGAGGGCTGCCCACCAAGACGGAGCGCAGCAGGCGGTCCCTCCAGCCCCAGCTGCGGGGACGCCACCCAGACTCGGCTGGGCCCAGGGAACCCCAGGAAGCGCCAGGACGATGGCCGTTTAGGCACCGGCTTGGGAGAAGACCCGGCCCAGGCCCAGTTCCGCCTCCTGCTCGCTGCGGGACCTGGGGAAACCCCCTCCGAGGCTCGGCCACAGCGGAATCGCCGGCGCAGTACCCGAGACGCACGCGGGCGCCCTGCAGCCGGGGCCGCCCCGCCGGAGCCTCCTCGGAGTCCGCGGGGGCTGCAGCCCGCTCCCAGCCTAGAGGCTCCCAGGGCCGGAATCCCCGTGCGCCCAGGCCACGGGGCCTGGCCGGGCCACGCCGGGCCTCAGTTTCCCCGACTTTGGGCGCTGCCCCGCCCCCATCCCGGGCCTCGGCTATCCGCTCCTCGGGACAGCGCCCCCTCCACGGGGAGAGCCCGGGAGCTGCCGGCGCCACCCGCGCCTCATCCGCTTGGCGCAGACCTTACCTGTCCGCGCGAACCCCGCCGTCGCCCGGGCGACTGCAGACTCGACGCTTCCGGCGGCTGCAGAACAAGAGCGCCGCGCGCCGGAAGTCCCGCCTCCTGAGGGGCGGGGCACGCCGGGACGGCCGCTGCGGCCTGCCGGGACTAGAGGGGAGAACGGCTCGATGCTGCCCTCGCGCGGCCGCCCTGGGGGCCGCCTCCGCGCGCTCTGGAGGGGCGCGGGTGGACGCCGGACCTCAAGGCGGGGGACAGGCAGGGACAGGCACCCGGCCACCTGGTCACGATCCGGAAGACCGGCCCTCACTGGCTGTGACCTTCAGCCATCGCTGGACCTCTCTGTGCTTGTTTCACCCTCTGTTAACGGACATCTTGAGGTTTGGTTAAGCAACGGATGAGAAAGTCTACGTGAAAGGCTTTTCCCCAGCCTGCCCTGCAGGCTTAGGACCGCTGAGGCCAGGCCGATCTCCAGGCACGTGCAGGAGACTGAGGCCAGAGGGCGGGGGCCCGCACCACGCAAAACTCGCTTCCCCGGTCACCTGTGCACACCCTCTGGGCCCTCTGGGGTCTCCTGGCCTGGAGAGCTGCCCCGGGGCCCTCTCCTAAGTGGGCATTCATTCCTTCAGGAACGTGCCAGGGCTAACTCGGCCGGGAGCTGGGCAGGGGCCTACAGTTCCTGGCTCCTGAGAGCTTGTAAGTATCGGTGCTGCAGAGACATCCTGGGCCCAGCCAGTTGAGGGGGCCTCCACTCCACCCTGGGGTGAGCTGGGGGCATTAGCTGGAGAACTATAAAGGAGGTTTGCCCTGCCTACCCAGGAGGTGGGCTTTTGGTGGCAAAGGGCTAGGCCCAGGTGAGGCCAAACTGGGAGCTACGGATTGGCAAGAAACAGATGGAGGGGATGGAACCAGGCAGCTGTGGGCTCCTCGAGCGCCTCGTTTCAGTCCCTGCGTCGTTGGGAACTGCCTGAGTGGGGCTTGAAATCCAGAGGCAGAGGCAGGCACTAAATACCGTGCCACAAATTGTATTTTTAAAGTTCTTACTGTCAAACGCTTCAAACACAGACACCAAAAGAGAGGGGTGCGCAAAACCCACATGCCCATCCCCACCGCGCTTCCCTGGGCCCCACCTGCTCCATGAGCTGCTGGCATGAGGGCCAGGGGACCACCCCGCTTCACGCGCATCTGGCGGACGGGACCCGCCTGGCAATCTGGCCTTTGTGACCCCCACCCCATCAAATGCTGTCTCTCCCCAAGGGCCTCAGGGAAGGTCTGTGGCCTAAGGCATCCTCGCCAGATGCCCCCATCCTGCTGCTACAGGGCTCCCAGAGCTGCCTACACACTCAGAACCTCATTCCGGCACTTTCCAACCACAGCACCCTGTCTCAAGTCAGCTCTGCCAACAGAATCCAGAGCCTGCTTTCACCAACCAGCAGGCGCGGGAGGCGCATAGGGCTAGGCAGCAGGGCTAGGCAGCAGGACCGCTCCACAGTGACTGCTGGAAAGCTCTGGCCTTCACCTGTAGCTAAGGCCAGGGGTCTAGCGGTTCAGACGCCTTGTTTGAAAAACTCAACCACATGATCTGAAAAGATGATTCAATGCTAGAATCCAGTCTGTCCAGCTCTGAAATGTGCAGCTGCGTGACTCACACATCCATCATGTGTGGGTCCCTGTGGTCAGGCCCAGGCAGAAGTGGTCTGAGTCTGCCCCTAACCCCGAGGGCTGAGGACCTGAAGAGAATCTGCCAGCACAAGGCACCAGTTAGGGCAAGAGCAAGTGAGGTGTGGAAGGCCACGGCGTGCTCCAAGGACTGGCTAAGTCAGCAGACAAGAGACAGTGCGGTGAACTACAGAATTTATTAAATAAGAAAGCTATCAATTGGAACAGGAGGAAAAAAAAGTTTAAAAAAAATCTATAGGAAAATAGTCAAAAAAGCATTTAGTGCTTGTCGCCGTCCCTCTGAGGGGGCTGTCAGAAAGGCAGCTGGGACCTGACAGACCCAGGCACATACTTGAAATTCCTGAATTCTAAACTGCATTGTACAAAATGCCACTTGAAACGTCCACCAGAACCCCCAGCCAAAGAGGCACATCTGGACAGCTTCACAGCACGGAATGTGTGACCTTGGTCCCCGTGGGTCCCGGGGCAGGACAGCAGCAGCCACGCAGTGGCCCCTGCACACTCAGGCCATGACTGCAGGGACCGCCCGCTGGGGCCACAAGAGTGACCTGGGAGCCAGAGGGAGCCCTGAGTTTCGATGGAAGGCACAGGTCCCTGCCCAGGGTGGCCATCTCAGAGGCACATTTAGTGTTTGTTCTACTTATGAAATCAAGGACAACCAATTGTACTTATCTTACAACTGATGTTCTGGGATGGGATTGGAAAACACTGATTCCAGAACCACTCTTTTTCTTAAAATCGCTGGCTTTTATGACAATGTCTTCCAAGAGCTCATTAGAATCTATAAGATCGCAGGAATTTCGCCAAGAAGGGCTGCATAGAAACCACAGAGACGACTCGGCCAGGGCTGCTCCCATTGCGGAGGCCAAGAACTGGCCGAGGGCACGACACTGGACTCTTGCGATAAACACTTTACTCTGTGTGAAGACTGCATATTTAAGGACACAACTGCACATTTAGATCAAGCGGTGGTGACCTCAGGGCATACACGGAGCTTCATGCTGAGAACACCCAGGGGTCCTCAAGAGTCTTCCTCCTCGTCTTTAATTTCAGAAATTCTGTCTATAGATTTAAGGATTTCGGCAACAACATTCAGTGTCTCAGCTCCGGAAACCAGTTGCCTGAAAACAAACGCAGATATCAGGATGGGTGGCAGCAGCTACTCAGCAGCAACGGGGTTCTGGGGGGAGAAAGGGGAGGGGTTGGTAGGGGGAAAAACGGAGGGGTTCCAAGGGGTAGGGGAAGGGGAGAGGTTCTGAGTGGGAGGAAGGGGAGGGTTTCCAAGGGGAAGAATGGGGAGGGCTTCCACGGGGGGTGGGGGGGAGAAAGGGGAGGGATTGGTAGGGGGAAAAAGGGGAGAGGTTCTGAGGGGGAGAAAGGGGAGGGATTCCGGGGGGGGTGGGGAAGGAAGGGGAGGGTTTCCAGAGGGAAGAATGGGGAGGGTTTCCACGGGGGGGGGAGGGGTTCCACAGGGGAGGGGTTCTGGGGGGGGGGGAGAAAGGTGAGGGGTTCCGGGGAGAAAGGGACAGAGTTCTGGGGGGGAGAAACGGAAAGGGTCCCAGGGAGATTGGGGTAGGGTTTGCCAGAGGGAGTAAGGGACAGGGTTCCAGGGAGAAACGGACAGAGTTCTTGGGGGTGGGGGGGGAGAAACAGAAGAGGTTCCAGGGAGAAAGGGGTGGGGTTTGCCGGGGGGAGAAAGGGACGGAGTTCTGGGGGGAGAAACAGAAGGGGTTCCAGGGAGAAAGGGGTGGGGTTTGCCGGGGGGAGAAAGGGAAAGAGTTCCAGGGAGAAAGGGGTGGGGTTTGTGGGGGGGGAGAAAGGGCTGGGGTTTGCAGGGGGGCAGAAAGGGACAGGGTTCCAGGGAGAAAGGGGTAGGGTTTGCGGGGGGGCAGAAAGGGACAGGGTTCCTGGGAGAAAGGGGGGGGCTTGGGGGAGAACCACAGGTTTTCCACTCCTAGCTCCTCTTCGAGGAGACCCATACCTGACTTCACAGGAGACGGCTCCCTTGTTCACAGGGAGTGCTCTGGGGGGCCAACACCGCCCTGCAGAGCTCAGCCCAGTGGGTGGCAGACACTCACCACTGTCACAGTGATGGTGGCTGGCGTATCACCAGCCAGGCACAGTAGTAAGGGCCTTCTGGGAATTGCTTTTTCACCAGGAGGGAAACTACCACTATTTCCTTTATTTAGAGCTTTAGTGTCCACAGGTGATGGGGCTGAGATTCAATTCGGGGTGGTGTGGCTGTCTGCACCTCCCAGGTGGGATCAGACACTGCGAGGCAGGTTAGAAAGCTTGTGGTCTGTCCGCACAGTGACCCAGAGAGCTAACAGGACCACTGAGCATGCGTCCCTCCCTGCGGTTCCCTGGTCCTCCAGCCACGGTGCCATCAGCCTGGGCCCCCACCCAGGATCACTGACGACCACTCCAATCTCACCCCTTTCCCCGCCAGGCTTCCCAGTGCCTCCCAGGCACTCACTTAATGGAAGCCTGTGCGCTGTTCATGACCACCCGGAGGTTCTGCAAGGCCACGTCGGCGTTCTGCTTCACCACGGTAAGACTGGCGCCCTGGCCGCACCGCAGGGCTTCATTCTCTCGCTGGAAGTTGGAGACCTGCACCTGGGGGGACGGTTACGGCTAAGGAGCGAGCAGCTCCGAGGCAACCCGGCTGAAAGTCACCACCTGGCGAGGCGAGGGCTTACCCGTGGGGGCCTGGCACTCCGGATGGGTGCTCTGGCCTAACTGGGGGCTCGCCTCTGGAACTGGGGGCCAAATGGCTCCCCCTTCACTCCAGTATATGCCCAGCACCTAGCTCTATGGAAACAGGGACTCCTACAAGTGGACGCCCCGTGCCAGACCCCAAACTCCCAACAGAGCTCCAGGGCCTCCCTCTGCTTCAGGCCCTGACAGGAAGCGGCTGCTGTCCTCATTTGAAGTCCTTTCTCTGCTTGGGCTCAGGGGAAACCCCAGCAGAGTCTTTTGCCTCTTTCTTACTGAATTCATTATGTGACTCCACAAATCAAAGAAAAGCACTGAAGTCCTTTCCTTTAATTACCTGGAGCAAACTGATTTCCTGTTTCAGTTTCACGACGTGGTTTTCTGCCTTTACAGCCCGTTTCTGTTACCCCCAAAAAAAAAACCACAAAAAGCATCACTGATGTCCTCACATCCATACTGGACATGGGCCCCAACCCAGGGAGCAGGAGGCCACCCAACCTGGCTGTGGCCCTTCACAGCCCCTATGCCCCACCCAGTCCCGCCTCCACTCTCAGACCACCCCTGGGAAGGGCTCATCGTGCAGCGTCTGTGTTCTGGCCCCCCACTCCCCACGGATGCCCTCGTGGGCCAGCTATCCCCAGGCACAGTGAGACAGCGACGTCAAGGGACATCGGTCCCAGAGAGCCACATGGCCCTGCTCCCAAGGGCGGGCTGCACCGGCTGCTGAGGACAGCAGCACTTTCTCAGGAGCGCTCCTGCCCCACCCAGCTCATCCGATTCAGAAAGAAACCCATACGGTCATCAGCTCCAGGTTCTGCTCCACCTGCTGAACCACCGACTCCAGGTCGTGGTAGTCGCTTTCCTCCTTGATCATTTTTGCTTCTAATTTCCGCTCAAGTGTCCTCACCCTTGTTAAAGAAAAACCCGAGTTGTTAATTTCTGTGGCTACTTTTAAGAGGACTACAAAAAGATACCTCATTAGCCAGATAAAACCCGCTAAGAGCCTGTGATGGAATGGGTCTCAGGCACCGAGGGGAGGCAGCGGCAGCCTCAGGCCTGGACCTGCAGCCACCAGGCAGGCGTGCAGGGAGCGGCTCTCACAGCACTGCTGCTCCAACAAGGCGTTTGGTGGCTTTTTGTCTAAAGTTTAAAATAAACCTTGGCCAGGTGCCGTGGCTCACGCCTATAATCCCAACACTTTAGGAGCCTGAGGCGGGAGGATTCCTTGAGCCGAGGAGTTTGAGACAAGCCTGGGCAACATAGTGAGACCCTGTCTCTACAAAAATAAGATTTAAAAATTAGCCAGGTGCAGTGGCGAACGCCTGTAGTCCCAGCTACTCAGGAGGCTGACATGGGAGGATCGCTGGAGCCAAGGAGGTCAAGGCTGCAGTGACCCGTGATTTCGCCACTGCACCCAAGCCTGGGTGACACGGCAAGACTGTCTCAAAATAAACTTTTATGCAGAACACAGAAATGTGTTTGATGCTGAACATTTATATACAATAAAACCCAGATCCGGTTTGACTCTGATTACTTCATTATCATTTAAAAACGGATTTCCCTGTGTATTAGATGTTGTGGATTGCATTCCTAACTAAAAGCTTACATACATTTCTGTTTGAGCTTCAGAGAAGCTCTGAACCTCATTCAGCTTTCTTCTCAGCTTAGAATTTTCATCTTTCAGCTGTGGAGAGAGAATATCCTTATTAGAAAGTCAGCATGTCTCGCTCAAAATGGCGTGTGCTTCTGTGGTCTGGCTCCAGAGCCTCCTGATAAGCAGAGATGCTGGGTCAGTGCAGCGTCCACCTGCAGCCACTACAGAGGCAGACCACAGACGGAGGCAGGCGCTTTTCAAAGACCTGTGGTCACAGATGCCGGTTAATTTTACTCAGAGGCCGGGGGCAGTGGCTCGCGCCTGTAATCCCAGCACTTTGGGAGGCCGAGGTGGGCGGATCACAAGGTCAGGAGCTTGAGACCAGCCTGGCCAACATGGTGAAACCCCTGTCTCTACTAAAAATACAAAAATTAGCCAGCAGTGGTGGCGGGCACCTGTAGTCCTAACTACTCGGGTGGGTGAAGCAGGAGAATCACTTGAACTCGGGAGGCGGAGGTTGCAGTGAGCCGAGATCGTGCCACTGCACTCCAGCATGAGCAACAGAGTGAGACACTGTCTCAGGAAAAAAAAATTTTTCTTTTTTTTTGAAACAGAGTTTCGCTCTTGTCGCCTAGGCTGGAGTACAATGGCGCGACCTCGGCTCACCGCAACCTCCGCCTCCCGAGTTCAAGCGATTCTCCTGCCTCAGCCTCCCAAGTAGCTGGGACTACAGGCGCCTGCCACCACGCCTGGCTAATTTTTGTATTTTTAGTAGAGACAGGATTTCACCATGTTGGCCAGGCTGGTCTCAAACTGCTGACCTCAGGTGATCTACCCGCCTCGGCCTCCCAAAGTGCTGAGATTACAGGCGTGAGCCACCTCGCCCAGCTAAAATTTTTTTTTTTTTTTTTACTGAGAGCTTATAACCTTTTAGGTGATTATAATTTTTAAAAAATGTTCCTCCTCTTGGAATACTTAGCAAGCTGGCGACTGCAGCCCGCCTTTACTGAGGGTACAGCCCTGTAAGTGCCCAACTGCATCCAATTCACAGCTTCTAGCTCACCAGTCCTCTTCAGCCGGTTCTATTCCCACGTGTAACCAGAAGCAAAGTCAAAGGGAAAGTGGATAGCAGGCTGCCACGCAAGTCGTCTTGTCCCGGAGATCAAACCACGCCACCCAGGAGGTAGGATGGCTCCAGGTTCTCCCCGGGAGAAGCCGCTGGGACAGGCGCTGTGCCAGAGGGCGCCGCAAGGCTCACTTACTGCTTCGTAACTTATCTGCAGCGTCCGCAGGTGCCTGTCTCCCAGAGACTCTCCATGAGCCGCAAAGTCTGCGCTAGGACTCCCTGCCGGAGAGGCCGGAGACACGCGAGAATCAGTGTCACTCAACGCCCACGAGGGCAGAGACTCGGGCCCTGCCAGCTCCGACGGGGTGGAGAAAAAAGAAAGGTATGTGCTGCAGGGCAACGTGCCGGCAGGGACCCTCTCGGGGTGAGTCTGCTCGATGGCAGACGGCAGGTAGGCCCCACTCCATTGGGTGTCCTCATCCTCCTCCTCATCCAGAAGGTCACCGGCCCCTGTCGGGTCCTCGAAAAATGGCTGCTGATACTCCAGGCCATACCCCCCGGTTTGGGAGGGTGGGGAGTTGTGGTCAAGTCCCAGTAAATGCCTCGAGGCTTCCTAAAAAAAAAAAAAAAAAAATGGAGGCCATGCTTCTGACTCAGAGTGCATCTTCCTCTCTCTGTGTTCTGCCTCGGAACAAGAAGAAAGGCCCAATCTCTCTCATGGAAGGAGCCCAGCAGCTTCTGAGCCCAGAGCTGCTCCCCAGCACTGACGCCTGCCCTGCTCTGCCACACTCATGCACAATTCCTCCTAAGGAGGCTGCAGAGGCCAGAACAGAAACATCCCACAGAGCCATCGCCCACAATGCCGTGGATTTACCTTTGCATAAATTCTGCTGGCCGGATCCTCTTTTGACAGGCCGAGGTTCTTGGTCTTCAGAAACTCTTTAAAGGAGAATGGATTTGCTTCTTCAAGATCTTCAAATCTGTCATCTGAAATAACAGACATCACAAATGCATAAAGTCTACTGAAGAGCGTTGAAGGGGAACCTTCCTGTGCGCCTGTCTTTCCAGAGCATGGCCACATGTGAGATTGGGCAGCCACGCTCGTCACTCTACCATGACTCAGGCGGCACTAGGAAGTGTGAAGGCGGCTGAAGGTGGGCAGTGACACGGACGTGCATCTGCATTTGAAATCTTCTTCCACCCCTCGGCCCCTGCTCCCACACTGTGCTGCTCACTAAAGCTCCCCTGGGGAGCTTTAAAACGACCCAGGCCACTCCATTGCACACACCCAGTTCCCTGATGTGAGGTCAACCTGTGCTAGGAGCTCTCAAAGCTCCTCAGGTGGCCAGGTGTGGTGGCTCACGCCTGTACTCCCAGCACTTTGGGAGGTCGAGGCGGGCGGATCACGAGGTCAGGAGATCGAGACCATCCCGGCTAACACGGTGAAACCCCGCGTCTCTACTAATAATACAAAAAATTAGCCAGGCGTGGTGGTGGGGGCCTGTAGTCCCAGCTACTCGGGAGGCTTAAGCTCCATGTAAAGCTGGCTCCTGTGGCCCCAGCCACCCAGGTGGGGCCTCCCCACTCCCCGATGTCCCCTCGCTCAGGTTCTTCTGCCCTTGCACCTCGCTCCTATTCTAGGGTCGAGACTGAACCCTTGAAATCCCACCCCCACGTGCTCTTTTGGGCTCCAGCTACACCACATAGCCGGTCACATTGACAGTCCCGCCACCAGACACGTGCCTGGCACTGTGTTGGATGGAGACAAGAAGAAAAGGTTGCTGAACTACTCTACCTCCAAAATGTGTCCCGTGGGCTCCTGACGGGCTCTGCTTAGAACATTTCCCCTTTCCATAGCCAAAATCTGCAAAGAAACAATGTCACCCACCATGCTGGCAGGAAGTCTTTATGACCTCACATTTAGTTTTTTTCTTTTGCGCATGGAGTCTCCACTGCAGTGGTTCTCACGGTCTAGAGAACTTTTTTTTTTTTTTGAGACAGAGTCTTGCTCTGTCGCCCAAGCTGGAGTGCAGTGGTGCGATCTAGGCTCCCTGCAAGCTCCGCCTCCTGGGTTCACGCCATTCTCCTGCCTCATCCTCCCGACTAGCTGGGACTACAGGCGCCCGCCACCACGCCCGGCTAATTTTCTTGTATTTTTTGTAGAGACGGGGTTTCACCCTGTTAGCCAGGATGGTCTGGATCTCCTGACCTCCTGATCCGCCTGCCTCGGCCTCCCAAAGTGCTGGGATTACCGGCGTAAGCCACTGCGCCCGGTCAGCCGAGAGAACTTTAAAAAAAACACAAGCTCCCGGACTTGTGACCCTGGAGATGGCCTGACTTGCAGACTGGCCCTGGTGTCTGTGGTCTTAAAGAGGCTCCTCAGCAGGTTTTGAAGCCCAGCCGGGGCAAGCGCGTCCTCTTGTCTTGTGACAACCCCCGAATGTCCTCAGATCCTGGCATAACCACACAAACACTCCTGCACACCCTGGGCACCCAGCGGCACTTCTGCTTGGGTAGAACGAGGATGAACCAGATCGGGCCACTGCCCGGATGTGGAGGCAGATGGAATGCTCCAGCTCGGTTTCCAATCACTGCCCACTAGGTGAAGACACTCCCACTCCAGCCCCACGAGGAAAGCGGGCGTGCTCCTGTGCTCCCCGGGCATTAACCATCCTGTACTGGAACTGTCTGTGGGGAGGTCTCCCCGCAACCAGACTGTGAGCTCCTAGCAGGGGACTCCGCCTTTGAATTCCGAGTGCCTGGCACGCAGTGAGCGCTGTGCTCATTGATGGGTCAATGGACGAGCTCGTGCTGCAGCGGAGGTGCCACAGGTGGCGCGGGAACCGGAGGCGTCCCCGGGGCCTGCGCCCTCGTCTCTCACCTGTGTCTCCCACGGAAGCCAGCACCGAGTTGGGCACATAGCACATAAAGGCCGGCCGAATGCCGAGGAAGGGGGAGTCCAGGTCCCTGCCATGGGGGCGCTCACAGTCTAGCTGGGGGAGACAAGACCGGCGCTCATAGAACGCTGGAGCTGGAAGCAACCACAACAGCGACTTTACTGCGTGCCCGGGCGGCCGCCGCCCACCTGGACCGCTGGACTCGGCCCCTGCCCCGCTCACCGTCGGGAATGGCGAGGCTCCGGGCTCGGGACAGCGGGGTGGCGCCCGGGCGGCGCGGGTAGCCCGACATCGCCGCCGGCCCGGCTGGGCAGGACCTGCCTAGCCAGGCAGCGGCAGCTCCATGGCCCCGGCTCCGCCCGTGCCGCGGCCCGTGTCGCCCGCCCGCGTCGCCCGCCGCTGGGCCGCTCCCGCTCCTCCGAGCCTCTCGCCGCTGCTTCCGCTCCGAGCACCGGAAGCGCGCGCCTGAACGCCTCGGGCCGTCGGCGAGGGGGAGGGGAAGTCGTGAGCGGAAGCGGAAGTGACGACTGAAGCAGGGGCGGAGACGCAAGATGGCGGCTGTGGTGCTGGCGGCGACGCGGTTGCTGCGGGGCTCGGGTTCTTGGGGCTGTTCGCGGCTGAGGTGAGCCAAAGGCGAACCAGGCTTCTACCTGGGGCGGGGGCGGCTCGAGTCTTTCTGGACGCTCCGTCTTTGGTTTCTACTGGTGACATGGCGCCCGTCGGACGGGCTCGCACTTGGGGACACTGGTGTCGTCCCTGAGGCGACGGGGGCCCTGCCTTGCCTTGCGCCTCGAGCCCGGGGATGCAGTCCCATCTGTCTCTCCTCTCCCCGGCTGCTGGGTCCTCTCCCCCCCCTCACCTAACGGGTCGACGGGCTTTCTCCGAGGCCATGCCTCATCTCTGCCCCCGCGCTTCACCTGCCGCGTGCTCCCTCAGGAGGCTGAGCCGGTGGGGGCTCAGCTCTGTTAGACCCGCGGGGTTCTGACACCAGGGTCCTGGCTCTCGGTTGCTGCGCTCTGTCCGTTGATCTCTGACGTTTAAGAACCCTTTCCGTCCCCACCGCTCCTCCCGCCCAAGTGACCGGGCCTGCCTTTCCCCACGCTGGAACTTTGTTCCGACAGCACAGGCGTCGTGCCTCCCCACACAACTAGCGCTGTTTCAGGGGTGCGGAGGTGCTGCCTCCAGGAGATGGATACAGACTGGAGCGTGAACAAAATATCGGCAGTCGCGTAAATGCTTTGGAGTAAACAAGCAGCCTTTCGTGATAGAAAATAACAGGAAAGACTAGACTGATGAGAGATAGTCCTCCATCAGGGTGACATTTAAGGGAAGAGCTGAAGAATGAAAGAAGGGGTAGGCATGGGCAAAGGGCAAGCCCTGGAACGGTGAAGCAGCTTTGGGGATGATGAGTCAAATGTATTCCAGGAATTGACAGAAGAATCAGTGTGACCAGGACCTATGGGGGTGTGGGGGTTCAAGAGATGAGTTTGGAGAGGGAGACAGAGGCCAAGTCACACCCGGCCTTCAGACCAGGTTAATAAGGGATATGGCTTTTATCTAAGACTTCGGTGATGCTGTTGGAGGGCAGAGCTGTTAAATGCTTTATGTGTACAAACTGCACTTAGAGTGAGTTACTGTTAATAAGCCCTGTTTTTACAGAGATAGCTACTAAGACCCAAAGGATGGAACCGGCTTGCTCCGGGTCCCGTGGCTGAGCCTTTGTTGTCAGCCTCTGCTTTGTCTTCCAAAGTCTGTAGAAATAAGTCCTGTAGAAAGGCAGATGCTGACTTTTAACCCAGACAAAACATAACTAACTGCACCTAACACGTCATCACAGGTTCGTTGTCTCAAGCCTGTTGTAACTGGGCTGCTTTCTGTTTTAGGTTTGGACCTCCTGCGTACAGACGGTTTAGTAGTGGTGGTGCCTATCCCAACATCCCCCTCTCTTCTCCTTTACCTGGAGTACCCAAACCTGTTTTTGCTACAGTTGATGGACAGGAAAAGTTTGAAACCAAAGTGACCACATTGGATAATGGGCTTCGCGTGGCATCTCAGAATAAGTTTGGACAGTTTTGTACAGTAGGAAGTAAGTACTGTTGTGGTGTCGTGGGTGGTCCTGCAGTTTTAACATGCACATGCTTTAGTTGACTGTTAGTTGTAATTAGCATGCCAATTATGAATTGTACCCTGAGTGGAAACAAAGTGTACGATTTCGTAAATGTTGAGCTTCACATATACCTGTGAAACCATCAGCACAATCACCCTCATGTAATTAAATCTGATTATTATGTCGTATTGACGTTTTAAAATGTTTGTCTTGATTAAATCTTATTTTGAATATCTGATGCAACCTGTCAGTTTTCTTTTTACTACTAGTTCTCATCAATTCAGGATCGAGATATGAAGCGAAATACCTTAGTGGAATTGCTCACTTTTTGGAAAAATTGGCATTTTCGGTCAGTGCCCAGTTTTGTAATTTTTTAGACTATACTTTTGAAGGATGTTTGAGATTTTTCTTGTCTATAATTGTTATTTTAATAAATTATTAAGTTGCTAAGTTAATGTTAATAAAAGACTTTTAAGTTAAAAGATAATTTTTTGCGTGTGTTAAAGGCAAAAATAAATTTTTTTAAAAAAATTGTATTTTAGGGATAGCCTGGATTGCTTATTTAGGTTTTCTTATTTATTTTTACTAGTCTACTGCTCGATTTGACAGCAAAGATGAAATTCTGCTTACGTTGGAAAAGCATGGGGGTATTTGTGACTGCCAGACATCAAGGTACACCAGCTTTTACGTACAAACTGACTTTGGGTCCGTGGGAACTGACGTTCTTGTCGTTGCTCAGATTCCCTTTGAGCCCCTCCCATCGGGAGGCGTGGAGATTCACGGGGAGAAGGAGCCCTGTCCTGGATGGAGACTTGGGTGGGCAGCGCCTACGCAGAGAAGCATAGCCCCCAGGAGCTCAGTTCACCCCCGTCAGTTCATCCAGGCTGTTGGCTGCATGCCAGGGAGGTAGAGCAGGCCCTGTTCCCAGATAGAGCAGAGGACCTTATATACGTACTGGACCCAGTAGCCAAAGGCTGTAGGAGCCAGGAGGATGAGTGGCTGACTTGGTCTGGAGTTGGGAAAGGAATCATAGGAAAGGCAGGGTTGGGCTGGTTCCTGAAGGAGTTTGCTAGACACACGGGGCACAAAGCATTCCAGACCGGGAGACGGCAGGGGCAAAAGGCACCAAGCCAGGGAGGTGCCGGCTGCTTGGTGGAGGGAGGGGGCAGTGTTGCCTGGAGTACAGTACAGTGGTCTTTGCATGCCAGGTGTGGAGCTTGTTCAGAAAGCACTGGGCAATGTGAGATGGGTGAATATAGATCACAGATTTTTAAAATTGTTAATGATTTAAGTTTGAATGCTAAAGAAATTACACATAAAGGACACATTAAATGCTAAGAATTGAAATTAGCTTGGAGGTAACATATTCACGTTCTAAAACAAGGCCTCTTAATACTCCCTGACTCCCAGCTGCCCCTGCCAGGTTCCTGCCTGGTGTGTTTGATTCTCCGACTCTTGCCTCGAATCTCACTCATCCCAGATGAACGCCTTTCTCTGGCCAGGTGGCCGGTGTCATGACTCAGACCCAGCCCCCCTCGCCCTCAGCTCAGGCTTTTGTTCTTGCCATTCTCTCCATGTGGGCCAAAGTCACTGAGAATGGCTCCTCTTCAGGGTGATGGTCCAGCCAAGTCCCCTCTTCAGAGGCACTGGTGACCACGTCCTGCCTCCCAAGCTCCCTCTTCTTCGCGGCTGTTGCGTCTGTTCTGCATGGTCTCACTTGATCACACTTGATCTCAGATCACCTCATGATTTCGTGCCCGTCCCATGGGCCAGCTCTGCTCTTCTGACTGTGCAGTGCCTCATGCCGGGAACAGATGTTACAGCGAGACAGAAGCTCCATACGAGCCAGCCATTGCTGTCCCCCAAGCCAGCTGAGGCCGATCATGTTTCCACACTCACCAGTGGGTTCATTCAGTCAACAGGAGGCTGGGATGAAACACTTCACCTTTTGAGAGAGACTATAGTTACAAAAACCTCTATCAGAAGTGGCTCCATTTTGACTCAAGCTGTGTGTAGCTGTGAGTCCTGCCTACCAAGCATTCACACTGTAAGACAGGAAAAGAGAAAGGGGAAAAGTGTCTGCTGTTCCCCGACAAAGGGTAGGAGGTGCCCCCTGGCACGCAAAGGCCAAGTGTCCCTGAAATGTCTGCTGGGCCCCAACAAAAGGTAGGAGGTGCCCCTGGCACGCAAAACCCAAGCGTCCCCTGGCTGTTGAGCAGAGTGTGAGTTCAGGGCCTGGCATTGTGGGCTTGTTTTTTCTTCCAGAGACACCACCATGTATGCTGTGTCTGCTGATAGCAAAGGCTTGGACACGGTGGTTGGCTTACTGGCTGATGTGGTTCTGCAGCCCCGGCTAACAGGTGTGGATCCCAGCCACTGGCGTTTGAGGTGGGCCTGGACATAGGGAAGACCGGAAAGGTTTGCAGAAGCCCTGTAGCCATGAGGAAGAGCACCATGTAATTGGAGCTTTAGGCCAACACAAAGTGACAGCGAGATCTCATAAGAAATAGCGCTGGGGCTGGGCATGGTGGCTCACACCTGGAATCCCAGGACTTTGGGAGGCTCAGGCAGGCAGATCACTTGAGCCCAGGAGTTTGAGACCAGCCTGGGCAACATGGCGAAACCCTGTCTCTACAAAAAAGATACAAGAATTAGCTGGGTGTGGTTGCTTACACTTAGAGTCCTAGCTACTCGGGAGGCTGAGGTAGGAAGATCGTTTGAGCCTGGGAGGTTGAGGCTGCAGTGAGCCATGATTGTGCCATTGCCCTCCAGCCTGGGCAACAGAGTGAGGCTCTGTCTCAAAAAAAGAAAGGAAGAAAGAAATAGTGCTAGTAGCCAGGCGTGCTGGTTCATGCCTGTAATCCCAGCATTTGGGGATGCAGAGATGGGAGGATCACTTAAGCCCAGGAGTTCGAGACCAGCCTAAGCAACATAGCAAGACTCTGTTCTACACAAAAAGGAAAAAAAAACTACTGATGATTGTAAAAGTCCTTAGTGTTTGAGAGAGTGTGTATTTGAGACATCTGTGCCCTGGGATGTTTTTAGTGAAATTGGTCCTTTCATTTCAGAAGGGCACCTCAGACTGTCTTTAAACAAGTGGAATGGTATGTGCCAGAAATTTCCATTTCACTGTTTCCATTACCCTCCTCAGCCTTGCAGATGGCAGGACTTTGAGTCCCTGTCAGGGGTGGACCAGGAGAGGGGATTGTTGGCTTTTCCAGATACCCTAAGGGTGCAGTTTCACAGCAGCTTGGGCTTGGTGTTCAAAGGCTACAGTCCCACGTTAAGATCTTGTGGTCACAACTGATGAAAGGCACCCTTGACATCTGTCTGTGCCTCTGTTTCTTTCTGGAGATAGAGTCTCTCTCTGTCACCCAGGCTGGAATGCAGTGGCACGATCTCGGCTCACTGCAACCTCCACCTCCCAGGTTCAAGCGATTCTCCTGCCTCAGCCTCCTGAGTAGCTGGGATTACAGGCGCCTGCCATCGCGCCCAGTTAATTTTTGTATTTTTAGTAGAGACGGGGTTTCACAGTGTTGGCCAGGCTGGTCTTGAACTCCTGACCTCAGGTAATCCACCCACCTCGGCCTCCCAAAGTGCTGGGATTACAGGCATGAGCCACTGCGTCCAGCGTGTGCCTCTGTTTCTAAGCACCTTCGTGTCTGGTCTTGTGTCCTCACAGCAGCACTTGGGACAGACAGGTCCAGTGTCTTTGGTGCCTTTCACCAGCAAGGAAGCCAGGGCTTAGCAGGCTCACGTGGCTGCTTCATGGCTGAGGTGGGATGAGAGGCCCAGGCCCCCTAGCTCCTGCTCCCTGTAGCAGTCCCCCTTACTCACACAAGCACCCAGTCTGCCCCTAGATGAAAGCAGAGGTGACTGCCAACAGCTACCAACAGGTGATACTCAGGCCAGCATACAAGCTGTGGGTCACTGCTGTGTTCCTCATCTGCGCCTGTGCAGACTGAGCCCTCGCCTTTGCGTTCTCTTGCAGATGAAGAAGTCGAGATGACACGGATGACGGTCCAGTTTGAGCTGGAGGACCTGAACCTGCGGCCTGACCCAGAGCCACTTCTCACCGAGATGATTCATGAAGTAAAATGTCGAACTTGAGAATGCCCCCGCATCTCGAACAATGGTCCTCAGGACACCAGGGGTGGTGGGGAGGGTGCCTCCTTGATGTTGTCCTTGCAGGTGATGGATAAATACAGAGCATTTTTTTGTTTTTTGAGATGAGATTTCTCCACATTGCCTACGCTGGTCTCGCACTCCTGGGCTCTGCTCAGGTGATCCTCCTGCCTCTGCCTCCCAAGTAGCTGGGATTACAGGCGTGAGTCACCGCACCCAGCTTAGAACATTCTTGATTTCTGAGTCTGCTGTTTATACCATGTTCGTATTTTCCAGTTTTTATAGTAACTAGGTCTTTACTACTAAACACGATTAATCTTAGGCTTTTTGTGAATTTGTATTCTGGAGAGGCAGATTTTACTCTTTTTATAAATATGCACACAGCTGCTATTGCCAGACTGCAAGTAAAATATCAGCTTGCGTCGGATTTTCCCAGGGCTGGCTGCAGATGGGTGCTGGTGCTGCTTGTTGGAGGAAGCCTGGTCGTGCTGTCTTCAGTCACCTGTGTCTGTGACTCTTCCCCATTAGGCGGCTTACAGGGAGAACACAGTTGGCCTCCACCGTTTCTGCCCCACAGAAAACATAGCAAAGATCAACCGAGAGGTGCTACATTCCTACCTGAGGAACTACTACACTCCCGACCGCATGGTGCTGGCCGGCGTGGGCGTGGAGCACGAGCATCTGGTGGACTGTGCCCGGAAGTACCTCCTGGAGATCCAGCCGGCCTGGGGGAGCGCAGAGGCCGTGGATATTGACAGATCTGTGGCCCAGTACACTGGGGGGATTGCCAAGGTGAAGTGGCGGGAATGTCTCATGGCCTCGGGTGGGGAACACGTTCCCTGGCCCGTGGTGTGGCATGTTTTTGTATTGATTCTGAGGGTGATAGGTGTTGACTGCACCTGTAGCTTTGCCTTAACACATACTGTAGTCCCACAACAGGGCATGGAATATGTCTCCTGCTGAGGGTGAGTGCTGCTAGGTCTGAGTGCAACCCCCGCAGAAGGTGGACTCAGTTCTTTCCTCTAGGGGAGTGGGTCTGCCGCTGCCTGCATTGCGTTGTTTTGTTTTTTTTTTTTTTTTTGAGATGGAGCCTCGCTTTGTCACCCAGGCTGGAGTGCTGTGGTGCAATCTCGGCTCACTGCAACCTCCACCTCCCAGGTTCAAGTGATTCTTCTGCCTCAGCTGCCCAAGTAGCTGGGATTACCACCACGCCCGGCTAAATTTTGTATAGAGATGGGGTTTCACTATGTTGGCCAGGCTGGTCTCAAACTCGTGACCTCATGATCTGCCTGCCTCGGCCTCCCAAAATGCTGGGATTACAGGCGTGAGCCACCGCGCCCAGCTTTTATTTATATATATGTATATATATATTTTTTTGTCTTTTTGGTAGAGATGGAGTTTTGCCATGTTGCCCAGGCTGGTCTTGAACTCCTGGACTCAAGTGATCTGCCCACCTTGGCCTCCCAAAGTGCTGGGATTTTAGGCATGAGCCACTGTGCCTGGCTGGCATTGGATTTCTGTGTAAGCACTCTGAAGATGATCTCATCTGGGGTTTGCGAGCCCTCACTGTTTTTCACATGGCGACACTTGCTTGTTTTCTTGGTTACAGCTAGAAAGAGACATGTCTAATGTCAGCCTGGGCCCAACCCCCATCCCCGAGCTCACGCACATCATGGTTGGACTGGAGAGCTGCTCGTTCCTGGTGAGTCCTGGTGCTGAGTCTGATGGCGTTCCTGATGCAGTGTGGCCGGCTCAGCCAGCCCTGCCCTCCGTCCCTGGCGTCTGATGGCACTCCTGACGTGGCGTGGGTGGCTCAGCCCGCTTTGCCCTCTGTCCCTGGCATCAAGCGGTGCTCCTGATGCAGTGTGGGCGACTCAGCCAGCTCTGCCCTCTGTCCCTGGCGTCCGACAGCGCTCCTGACACAGCGTGGGTGGCTCAGCCAGCTCTGCCCTTTGTCCCTGGCATCCGACGGCGCTCCTGACGCGGCATGGGCGGCTCAGCCAGCTCTGCCCTCTGTCCCTGCAGGGGGAGGACTTCATCCCCTTTGTCCTCCGTCCCTGCAGGAGGAGGACTTCATCCCCTTTGCCCTCCGTCCCCGCAGGGGGAGGACTTCATCCCCTTTGCCCTCCGTCCCCGCAGGGGGAGGACTTCATCCCCTTTGCCCTCCGTCCCTGCAGGAAGAGGACTTCATCCCCTTTGCGGTGTTGAACATGATGATGGGCGGAGGCGGCTCCTTCTCGGCTGGCGGGCCTGGCAAGGGCATGTTCTCCAGGCTCTACCTCAACGTGCTCAACAGGTTGGTTGCACTCTTTTCTGTATCCTTAGGCCGCCAGGCCAGGCCAGGTGTATTTTTGGACCATGAGGCCACCTTCCAGGTGACTTTTCTCCAGTTTCCCGTGGCCTGATCCTGGCGAGTCCCCTTCACTCCCATGACTCTCGCTTCCTCCCAGGCACCACTGGATGTATAACGCGACCTCCTACCACCACAGCTACGAGGACACTGGCCTCCTCTGCATCCATGCCAGCGCCGACCCAAGACAGGTGAGGGCCCCGCCTGCCACCATCCTCGGCGCGGCTGCCTGTCCAGACCTGGGCGTCCCTGCCTAGATGGGTTAGCAGGCTGGCGGGCGCAGGCCACACTGTTATCGCCTTGCCCTTCTTCACAGGTTCGAGAAATGGTAGAAATCATCACAAAGGAGTTTATTTTAATGAGCGGAACCGTGGACGCGGTAAGTGCAGTGTGGTGCCATTTCCAGGTGTGCCTGTGGTGTCTGACAGGAGACAGCCATGTTGTAGGAGTGGCCACCTGTGGGCCTGGTCCCTGAGCCTCAGGGCCAAGGTTCCGGCAGGGCAGGGCAGGGCAGCCAAGGAGGCACAGCCTGGGGCTGAGCTGCTCCACCTGGGAGCCCGCTGAGGCTGTTCTTCCCTGGTCCAAACCCCGAAAACAGAAAAACAGACCACCGCCCTCCCCCAGCGCTCGGTCCACTTCTTTCTCTGAGCCACTGGGGACTGACCGTGTGACCCTCTCAGCTTTGCTGGTGAAACGCTGGAGGAGTTTGTGCGTCTTCCTCAGCCACTCCTGTGAGGTGACTGGGGTGAAGCAGCTAGCACAGGTGGGCTGCAGCATGGGGTGTCTCGAGCCTTTCCCTGGCTCCATTCTATGTTTGAAACTGTATTTGTTTACCAATTTTTTTTTTCTTTTTAAGATGGAGTCTTACTGTGTCACCCAGGCTGGAGTGCAGTAGCTCAAATTCGGCTCACTGCAACCTCCACCTCCCGAGTTCAAGCCATTCTTCTGCTTCAGCCTCCCAAGTAGCTGGGATTATAGGCATGCGCCACCACGCCTGGCTAATTTTTGTATTTTTAGTAGAGACGGGGTTTCACCATGTTGGCCAGGATGGTCTCAAACTCCTGACCTCAAGTGATCCGCTGCCTCGGCCTCCCAAGGTGCTGGGATTACAATTACAGGTGTGAGCCACCATGCCTCTCTGTTTACTAATTTTTTAAGCTTAGTTTTTGATGCTTTATATGTCTGGGAACCTCGTTACTTCCTGGACCAGAACTGGTACAAATAAGCAAGTTTTATACACACACACACACACACACTTTTTTTTTTTTTTTTTTTTTTGAGACAGAATCTTGCTCAGGCTGGAGTGCAGTGGCATGATCTCAGCTCACTGCATCCTCCACCTCCCGGGTTCAGGTGATTCTTCTACCTTAGCCTCCTGAGTAGCTGGGATTACAGGCGTGTGTCACCACCCTAGCTAATTTTTTTGTTTTTTGTTTTTTGTTTTGAGACGGAGTCCTGCTCTGTTGCCCAGGCTGGAGTGCGGTGGCACGATCTCAGCTCATTGCAACCTCCGCCTCCCGGGTTCAGGTGATTCTCCTACCTCAGCCTCCTGAGTAGCTGGGATTACAGGCACCCATCACCACACCTGGCTAATTTTTTGTATTTTTAGTAGAGATGGGGTTTCACCATGTTGGCCAGGCTGGTCTTGAACTCCTGACCTCAAGTCATCTGCCCATCTCGGCCTCCCCAAGTGCTGGGATTACAGGTGTGAGCCATTGCACCCAGCCCCGTGGCGAATTTTTGTATTTTTAGTAGAGACGGGGTTTTACCATGTTGGCCAGACTGTCTCGAACCGCTGACCTCAGGTGATCCACCTGCCCTGGCCTCCCAAAGTGCTGGGATTACAGGCGTGAGCCACTGCACCCGGCCAGGAAAAAAAGCATTCAAGAAATAAAATTGTGGTTACATTAATATGCTTCAGTTCCACTCATGCACTGCTAGAAAAACAGTCCTCCACTAATGTGAAGTCAACTTGAAATAAATATGAAGTATTTAGGTATTGCTTAAAGTTGCAAAAAGACCTGTCTAAATTAAGAATTGTTTTACTTAAAAGAAATGGTATAGAGGCCAGATCCAGTGGCTTTTGCCTGTTATCCCAGCACTTTGGGAGACCAAGGTGGGAGGATCACCTGAGCCCAGGAGTTCAAGACTGGCCTGGGCAACAGAGCAAGACCCTGTGTCTATTTAAGGGAAAAAAAAAAAAAGGCGTAGAATCTCTGCGGCCCATGAGTTTTTGGTGTTTGTTTTTCAGTGTGCTGGCTCCTAGATCTGCCGGCACGTCTTTCTCACAGCACCCCTGCCTGTTGCCTGTGCCCTGAGACAGTCTGAAGGCAGCCTAGGACCCGCACTGCCTCCCTCAGAACCTCCCAGGGACTTTGCTAAAATCAGCTGCCTGGGCCCTGCACTAGAGGCGTCTGGGGAAGCCCCAGAACCTGTGTTTCATTTGTTTCCCCCTGAAACAAATGAAACACGGCAAACCATGTTGCCACCTTGGGGTCCTGGCGTTTAGGAGTTGACTATTTTACCTTCTCCTGCTGCGTGTCACACAGACAGTGAAGAAGAACTCAAGGGAGGCACATTGTTCTCATATTTCAAGTGTGGTAGAAGCCAGGTAACACGTAGCACAGCCCTTCCCTAGAAAACCTGAAGGGGAGACCAGCAGGGTTGCCTGTGACTTGGGCCTGGGTTCCCGCCTTTTTTTTTTTTTGTGACGGAGTCTCGCTGTGTCGCCCAGGCTGGAGTGCAGTGATGTGATCTCGGCTCACTGCAAGCTCCGCCTCCTGGGTTCATGCCATTTTCCTGCCTCAGCCTCCTGAGCAACTGGGACTACGGGCGCCCGCCACCACACCCGGCTAATTTCTTTTTGTATTTTTAGTAGAGAAGGGGTTTCACTGTGTTAGCCAGGATGGTCTCAATCTCCTGACCTCGTGATCTGCCTGCCTCAGCCTCCCAAAGTGCTGGGATTACAGGCGTGAGCCACCGTGCCCGGCTTCCCTTCCCTTTCTTATATTCAGCTTTGGGCACAGAGATGGCCTTTTACCATTGCTCGAGTGGGGGTGGAAGGTGGCATGGGGCGAGTACGTGCTCACCTGACCGGACGCTGGCCCCAGGTGGAGCTGGAACGAGCCAAGACGCAGCTGACGTCAATGCTCATGATGAACCTGGAGTCCAGGCCTGTGATCTTCGAGGATGTGGGGAGGCAGGTGCTGGCCACTCGCTCCAGAAAGTTGCCGCACGAGCTGTGCACGCTCATCCGTGAGTACCGCAGGGGTAGTGAGGGGCTGCCGCAGGCCTCGGCTAGGCTCAGAGGAGGCCATCTCGCCCTCCCGCTGGCCGTGGTGGGCCTGTGGTATGTCCATCACACCCGGAATCTGGGGCCTTCACCAGTTGTCCTCAGCAGGGGCAGCCAAGGGCAGGGCCGTGGGGTCGCAGACCTGGTCTCACTTCCCGGCCCCACCATGTACCTGCTGCCTCCTTGGCAGGTGACCCCACCCTCTGCACCCCCGGGAGGGGCTGTCACTACTTTCCAGAGCTGTTAAAGAACTCAAGTTAGTAGGCGAAAAGGGCTCAGTAGAGGACTGCTACATTGTACGTGGAGCAGCGGCGGCTCGGAATGCCGCTGTACCGTTGCTGGCTCTCAGGCAGGAGTCTCAGCCCCAGGTTTCCGGGGCCCCCATGAGTGACCTTAGGAGGTCTGCATTTCCTGAAACTGTGTGCCAAGTTGTATGTACATCGGACTCTTCTGGGAGACAGGCTTAAAACCTGGCACAGGCTGCCTATTAAGTTGGGGTGGCTCAGGCTTATGATGTCACCTGTGGGCATCTCCTTTCCAGGCCTGGAGTCCCGGGCACTTGCCCTGTCCCGTGTGGGCCCTTGTCCTTCCCTCAGGAGCCCCCGCTTAAATCCTCAAGCGAGTGTCCAGCCTCTCTCGGGCCTCGTCTTCTGTAGAAAACAGACCCACCTGGACTCTATCCCTCCTGTCCTGAGGTTCCTGGGTGCAGCCCTTTGGCCCTCTCTCACCCCGCCCTTCTGTCCATGCGGCCCTCAGGGGCTCAGGGTTTTTTCTGCAGACCCGTCCTAAAGTGAGTTCGTCAGACATGGAGCTTGCTGTTCTGTAAGTGTAACTCTTCTTGGGTGGCTTTGTCCTACATTTTTAGGTCATTGCCATGTCCCCATTTACTGAGAACTCACTTCTGTCACTTTTGGACTCACCCTTGGCTACACCCAGTGGCTGCCTTTGGGCCCAGGTGCCCCCAGCAGCAGCACAGCGTGAGTGAGTGGTACAGACCAGCCACCCCCTCCGTGTGTTTACTGACGCAGCCTCAGCGTGGAGGCTGTGGCGCGCTTGTGTGACGTGCGTTTGCCCTCTGCACTAGGCAACGTGAAGCCGGAAGATGTGAAGAGAGTTGCTTCTAAGATGCTCCGAGGGAAGCCGGCAGTGGCCGCCCTGGGTGACCTGACTGATCTGCCCACGTACGAGCACATCCAGACCGCCCTGTCGAGCAAGGACGGGCGCCTGCCCAGGACGTACCGGCTCTTCCGGTAGAGCTGCTCCCCGGCCTGACAGACCTAGGAGCTGCAGCTGGAGTCCGTTTCCGTGCGTGTTAGTTTGGACATGAATTTAGTCTAAAAAGCTGTCTGGTTGTATACACGGTGCGAACAATGTCGCCGCAGCACCCACGCGGTTTGCATTATTTCAGAATTCAATGTGCCGATCAGTGGAGTCAGTATTGAGCCTGACCACCGCAAGCCAGAAAGCAGGTGAAGTGCCCAGCGCTGGAGTGCAGCGTGCCACCAGGAGGGCGCTCCTGGTCAGCGCTCCCCTCCTCAGGGGCTTTGGGCACATGGGGCCCCGCAGGTTCCTTGGAGGAGCCCTAAGCCGGGAGGCAGCAGAGATCAACCTATCAGAGCCTCCCCGGAGGCCACCGTGCTCCTGTGTTGGGTACCAGGACTCACCTCTGACAAACAGGACAAGGCAAGGGCCCAGTCAGCTCCGAGGAGCACGGTCCACGCGTGTGCACACGGCTTCCTTGGTAATAAAGAGCTGGCATCTTTCTTAGCACGGTGTTTTTCTTCTCGCCTGGGGAGGGGCGGTTCTTAAGGGCTGTCTGAATTGGCAGCTTTTCTAACATGGAGGCCTTCCTCCCTGTGAATCATCTGGTTTGACCCCGTGTCTTGAAGCTGTTCTCGTGCGACGCGCTGATGTCAGGGGTGTCGCAGCATGCATGGGGCAGGGTGACGGCGGGGGGTAATGGTGACCGGCAGTGAAGCCTGCAGGTGCCTTAGAGGTGGGGAGCACCGCCAAGCCAAGGAATGGCCGCAGATGTGGGTGTTTCCAGAGATCTGAAAGGCCGCATGGCTTAGGGAATAGCAGCTACAGGGTAACTTTTCATGTGGTGTAAAAACTTGTACAAGTGGCCGGGTGCGGTGGCTCACGCCTCTAATCCCAGTACTTTGGGAGGCCGAGGTGAGAGGTGACAGCGTGCTGGCAGTCCTCACAGCCCTCGCTCGCTCTCGGCGCCTCCTCTGCCTGGGCTACCATTTTGGTGGCACTTGAGGAGGCCTTCAGCCCACCGCTGCTCTGTGGGAGCCCCTTTCTGGGCTGGCCAAGGCCGGAGTCCACTCCCTCAGCTTGCAGGGAGGTGTGGAGGGAGAGGCGCGAGCGGGAACTGGGGTTGTGTGCGGCGCTTGCGGGCCAGCTGGAGTTCCGGGTGGGCGTGAGCTTGGCGGCCTCGCACTCGGAGCAGCCGGCCGGCCCTGCCGGCCCCGGGCAATGAGGGACTTAGCACCCGGGCCAGCGGCTGCGGAGCGTGTACTGGGTGCCCCAGCAGTGCCAGCCCACCGGCGCTGCGCTCGATTTCTCGCCGGGCCTTAGCTGCCTTCCCGCGGGGCAGGGCAGGCCTCGGGACTGCAGCCCGCCATGCCTGAGCCTTCCCCCGCCTCCGTGGGTTCCTGTGCAGCCCGAGCCTCCCCGAGGAGCGCCGCCCCCTGCTCCAGGGCGCCCAGTCCCATCGACCACCCAAGGGCTGAGGAGTGCGAGCGCACGGCGCGGGACTGGCAGGCAGCTCCACCTGCAACCCCGGTGCGGGATCCACTAGGTGAAGCCAGCTGGGCTCCTGAGTCTGGTGAGGACGTGGAGAGTTTTTATATCTAGCTCAGGGATTGTAAACACACCAATCGGCACTCTGTATCTAGCTCAAGGTTTGTAACACTCACCGCGAGGGTCCGCGGCTTCATTCTTGAAGTCAGTGAGACCAAGAACCTACCAATTCCGGACACAGAGGCGGGTGGATCACCTGAGGTCAGGAGTTTGAGACCAGCCGGACCAACATGGAGAAACCCCGTCTCTATCGAAAATACAAAATTAGCTGAGCGTTGTGGTGCATGCCTGTAATCCCAGCTGCTTGGGAGGCTGAGGCAGGAGAATCGCTTGAACCCGGGAGGCGGAGGTTGCTGTGAGCCGAGATCGCGCCACTGCACTGCAGACTGGGCAACAAGAGTGAAACTCCATCTCAAAAAAGAAACAAAAACAAGCAAAAAATGTGTACAAGTTAAAACTTGTAACGTGGTTCTCAAACACCCATAGAAGCCTCGGGAGCTCCAAGGGGTGTGGGGAGGTCGGGCCTGGAAACCTGCATGGGCCACCTCCAATGCTGCCTGTAGTGCAAGGGTAGCTTCCTGCATGTGTGACTCAGTGGGCTGCACAGAGCTGTGTGGCACAGTTTTGTCAGGAGGAGAGAACGGTCTCTGGGCCTGTCTTTTGGGTAGCTGAGAAGCGCAGCCTCTTTGCAGTACTGATGGGAGAGGGAGTGGATATTTTCAGGAAATTAAACTTGTAAGCTTTACTCCTCTTAGCCTCTTATTGTCCTCTGGCTGTTGTTTCTGTAAGACCTAGTGCCTTTACAACACACACACTCCAGCGACGGTGACTGCTTGAATTTGCCCATGTGGGAAGCGTCAGCTTGCTGCCCACCTGGTGGGATTGGAGGGCCGGAGCCGGAGGACGATGGTGTCTGTTCTAACAGTGGACTTTCTGTTAGAAACTTCCTATTGTTAACCACACCTGGGACAGAAGCTCCTGGCAGCACACAGGCCCTGATGTTCAGCTGCACAGTGAACGCAGAGCTCCGGTGCCACATGCGTCAGGCCTGGGGTTGAGCTTCTGAAGATTCCAGTGAAGCACAGTCCCTGCTCCAACTACCGAGTAGCCTGAGGACATTCTAGAAACTGCTACCAATTAGCCCTCAGCGTCTGTGTTTTGGAAGCTGAGGCCAACACAGGTTCTCTCCATTCCCGGCCACACAGCTGGCTCTCCCTCGCCACCTCCTCTCTAACTGAAGGTCGCACACCCGCCTTCCCTGCCACACTCCTCCCCACTTCGCTTTTTCCTTTTTTTTTTCCTTTCTTTTTTTGAAATGGAGTTTCGCTCTTGTTGCCCAGGCTGGAGTGCAATGGCGCGATCTTGGCTCACCGCAACCTCTGCTTCCTGGGTTCGAGCGATTCTCCTGCCTCAGCCTCCTGAGTAGATGGGATTACAGCTATGCGCCACCACGCCAGCTCATTTTGTATTCTTAGTAAGTAAAGACGGGGTTTCACCATGTTGGTCAGGCTGGTCTCGAACTCCTGACCTCAGGTGATCCACCCGCCTTGGCCTCCCAAAATGCTGGGATGACAGGCGTGAGTCACTGCGCCCGGCCCCGTTTCACTTTTTCTTTGGAATTAAGGTGCACTTGAATTTGTTTATAGTTGGCTGCCTTTTTAAGATGGTCACCTCCCCCAAGCAGGCTATTTGGTTCATTCCAGTGTCCCTGCTGGTGGCTAGACCATCTGGCCTGGAGCAGAGCTAGGAAAGCACTTGCTGAACAAAAGACACAAGCAAAGCATGCTTGAGAGAACGAGAGCTGAATTTTTTTTTTTTTTTTTTTTTTTTGAGATGGAGTCTTGCTCTGTCACGCAGGCTGGAGTGCAGTGGTGCGATCTCGGCTCACTGCAACTCTGCCTCCCGGGTTCACACCATTCTCCTGCCTCAGCCTCCTGAGTAGCTGGGATTATAGGCAACTGCCACCATACCCAGCTAATTTTTGTATTTTTAGTAGAGACAAGGTTTCACCATGTTGGCTAGGCTGGTCTCCAACTCCCAACTTCAGATGATCCACCTGCCTCGGCCTCCCAAAGTGCTGGGATTACAGGCGTGAGCCACTGCGCCCGGCCCCGAGAGCTGAATTTTTGAAACCACCTTCACACAGTCGTATTTCACAAATTTTTTTCTTTTTTTTTTTTTTGAGATGGAGTTTCATTCTTGTTGCACGACCTCGGCTCACTGCAATGTCTGCCTCATGGGTTCAAGGGATTCTCCTGCCTCAGCCTCCCAAGTAGCTGGGATTACAGACACCCGCCACCACACCTGGCTAATTTTTTGTATTTTTAGTAGAGACGGGGTTGCACCATTTTGATCAGGCTGGTGGTGAACTCCTGACCAGCCGCCTAGGCCTCAGGTGATCCACCCACCTGGGCCTCCCAAAGTGCTGAGATTACAGGCATGAGCCACCGCACCTGGCCACATTTTTTTTTCTTTTGCCAAATTTAGCAGTGGAGAATAGTATACCAAAGTTGACACTAATATTAAGTTCTAAGAACCCACTACTATCGAGCCAGCTTTTTTTTTTTTTTTTTTTTTTTTTTTTTTTGAGATGAGGTCTGGCTCTGTCGCCCAGGCTAGCCCTGGAGTACAGTGATGCAACCACAGCTCATGGTAGCCTTGACCACTGGGGCTCAGTTGATCCTCCCACCTCAGCCTCCTGAATAGCTGGGACTATAGCCGCGCTAATTATTATTTTAGAGATGTGATCTAATTATTAGTTTAGAGATGGGGTCTCACTAGGTTGCCCAGGCTGGTCTCTAACTCCTGGCTTCAAGCAATCCTCCTGCCTCAGCTTCCCAAAGTGCTGGGATTATAGATGTGAGCCACCGTGCCTGGCCGTATTTAACAACTCTTTTATTTTCCAGAGATTGGCCAACATCATTTGCATTCATTTAAACTCCTTTCTGAGTGAAATTCCATTAATCTAAGATCTAGCAGTGAGTGCCAAGGGAGTCACCTCACTTTCGATCCATGACCTTACTAGACACGCCATATCCTGCCCTCACCACAACCGCCGCCAGAAGACTTGGAGCCTCTTACTCTCAAGCCACATGAAAACACTCCAGGGTCGGATCAGAATCTCTTTAACAATTGTTTGGGTCGGAGAAAAGGCCTAGGAAGAAGCCATAAAAGCTGACTCATTTTAAGCCCCATTACCATAAACATCTTGGTACAGATTTTCAATGAATTAATTTGAAACTTAGGGCACATTTGTTCAGGCAAAGTCTTTTTTTTTTTGGAGACAAGTCTCACTCTGTTGCCCAGGCTGGAGTGCAGTTGTGCGATCTCAGCTCTCTACAACCTCCGCCTCCCGGGTTCAAGCAATTCTCCTAACTCAGCCTCCCGAGTAGCTGGGACTACAGGCGCACACCACCACACCCGGCTAATTTTTTGTATTTTAGTACAGACGGGGTTTCACTGTGTTACCCAGGCTGGTCTCGAACTCCTGAGCTCAGGCAATCTGCCCTCCTCAGCCTCTCAAAGTGCTAGAATTAAAGGTGTGAGGCACCACACCCAACCCAAAATGTTATACATACAGGACATCAGATTAGTTAACTGAAATTAGATGAGATTGGCTGTGCCCTCTCATTAATGGAATTTCTATTGACTTCTTTTTTTTTTTTTAGGAGTCTCGCTCTGTCGCCCAGGCTGGAGTGCAGTAGCACGATCTTGGATCTTGGCTCACTACAACCTCCGCCTCCCAGGTTCAAGCAATTCTCCTCCCTCAGCCTCCCAAGTAGCTGGGACAACAGACACCCAGCTAATTTTTGTATTTTTAGTAGAGATGGGGGAGTCTCACCATTTGGCCAGGCTGGTCTCAAACTCCTGACCTTGTGATCTGCCCACCTGGGCCTCCCAAAGTGCTGGAATTACAAGCATGAGCCACCACGCCTGGCCCAAGAGACTCATTTTTATCAAGAGACTGGGTGTTTGTTTCCCTACTTTTTAAGCTGCTGCTAATAAAAGTTTTCTGTATTATTCACTGAATTGTTGATAACCAGCATGTTTCATCAGGTCTGAAGTATTTGTGTCTTCCTCAAAAGACTCTTTTCCATCTAACGCTGATCTCTGGGGCAGTGAACTAGGAATGCAGGATTTTATGTATTTATTTATTTATTTTGAGATGGAGTCTTGCTCTGCTGCCCAGGCTGGAGTGCAGTGGCGCTATCTCGGCTCACTGCAACCTTTGCCTCCTGGGTTCAAGCGATTCTCCTGCCTCAGCCTCCCCAGTAGCTGGGATTACAGGCGCCTGCCACCACACCCGGTTAATTTTTGTAATTTTAGTAGAGATGCGGGGGTGGTCTCACCATGTTGGCCAGGCTGGTCTCGAACTCCTGACCTTGTGATTTGCCCACCACTCAGATGATCCACCTGCCTCAGCCTCCCAAAGTGCTGGGATTATAGGAGTGAGCCACCGCACCCAGCCGAATGTAGGATTTTAAAGATAGCAGAGATGAACTGGACAAGATCATAGTCAGCTGTTGAGGGTTGAGACCAAAGTTTTTGCCTGTGGATTTTACAGCCTTTCAAACAAGGACATTGTGAGAACGGGTTATCAGTCTTTGGCCAGAAAGAGACTTTAAGACTCAATATATGCATTTATTTAAAAATATAAATATGGAAAAATAAATAATTTAAAAGACTAGATTGAATGTCCCTAGATTTTCACACATTCAAAGACTACATTTTTTCAAGAGATAGAATGGGACACAAAGCAAGAATGAACGGTTCTATATTCTCGAAGAAAGAAACCCGGGACATGGTGGGGATCCCTGGCCTAGGTGTTCAAGGTGGTGGCATCCTAAACTTCCAGCAGTTCCCCAGCTAGGCTCCACTAATGTCATTCCGTGGCTGGAGCTGAAGCAAACGGTCGACATCACCAAAACCATGAGACGGTTTCACACAACAGGCTTGGCCTATGAGAGGAGGGGAGGTGGCTTCTTACTCAGCCGGGGAGGCCCTTATGCTGGGGTGCAGGCCTTCTCGCCCCACGGCAGGCGACCTGCAGCCAAGTGGAGGGGAACCGTGCTGCGTCCTGGAGGCTGTGTGGCTTCCTCAGCTGGCCTCTGGGGCCTGCTTAGAGGTCTGAGGCCCCAGGGGTCACCTAGCCCAGATCCAGCCTTGCTCTGGATACCTGTGTGACATGGGGTGCTGTGTGTTTGAGGGGCTGCCAGGAGGACACAGATGGACGCCTGCTTCAGGTGTGGAGGGAGAGGCTGGCACAGAGCACGGGGGTGTGAGGGGGGCTCTGTGACTGCCCCCAGGGCACGGGAGCTGCTCAGGAACGGATTCTGACATCTGCCCCTGAGAGTGGCTGGGGTCCGTGGTGCTGCTGGGTGGGTCCAAGCCCTGCCCACCCATGCCGTGTGGACCTGCCACGGAGGACACGCTCGCTCAGGGTTGGCTTCCTTCCTGGGACGCTGGCACAGCGGCACAGTCGCCACAGTCCCTCGGATCCCCGAAAGGCGGCAAACTCTTTGTCCTTCCCAGTGGGTTTTGATCAATACAATCACCCCACGTTGCAGTTGTGAGTCCTCGTTCAGCAAACTTCAAGAAACGGAACAGATGGTGCTGGAGTTCTGACTCTGTAGTGCTTGCTGCCTCTGAATCTCCTTTGAAATGCGTCTTTTAATTCCTAGTAAGTACAGTTCTCTATCAAATTTGCCAGCTGCCAACGGAATGCTGTGGAGGAGGACGGGGCGTTAGGAGGAGGTCGGGCCTGGAGGAGAGACCGTTAGGAGGGGGCTGGGCCTGGAGGAGGGGGCGTTAGGAGGACGCCCACAGCCAGGAGGAGGGGGCGTTAGGAGGGGGCCCAGGACCAGGAGGAGGGGGCGTTAGGAGGGGGCCCAGGGCCAGGAGGAGGGGGCGTTAGGAGGGGGCCCAGGGCCAGGAGGAGGGGGCGTTAGGAGGGCGCCCAGGACCAGGAGGAGGGGGCGTTAGGAGGGGGCCCAGGACCAGGAGGAGGGGGCGTTAGGAGGGGGCCCAGGACCAGGAGGAGGGGGCGTTAGGAGGGGGCCCAGGGCCAGGAGGAGGGGGCGTTAGGAGGGGGCCCAGGACCAGGAGGAGGGGGCGTTAGGAGGGGGCCCAGGGCCAGGAGGAGGGGGCGTTAGGAGGGGGCCCAGGGCCAGGAGGAGGGGGCGTTAGGAGGGGGCCGGGCCTGGAGAAGGGGGTATTTAAGAGGGCACCCAGGGCCAGGAGGAGGGGCTGTTAGGTGGGCACTGGCCCGGGTTGGCACTGCCTCCAAGCACACAGGGGCCTGTTCCTGGGACAGAGCCGCAGGAAGGATGGGGCGGATGCCTGAGTGCTTAAGGCCTTCCTCCCTCCAGCTGGGCCTCTCTTCACTTTCCAGAGCCTTTCCCCTTCTGCCTTTTTCCTGCTCCAGGATGAGTCCAACCGATCCCGGGGAGCACAGCCCTGAAGGTCCCAGAACAAAGCCCCAAGTGGAACCCCACGATGACAGGGACCCTCTTAGCTCATGGGAGGACAGCACGACCCCCGGGCCCAAGGGGGAAGGTGAGCTGGAGAACACTGACTTGTCTCGCCCCGGCCTCACTTTCACCCGGAAGAGGCCATACACCGGGCGGTGGTCGGACGTCTTGATCCCGGGGCAGGAAGAGTAGCTCACAGGACAGATGTCACCCTTGTGGCGGCTTCTGTACAAGACGCGGTCCTTCGGGAAGATGCAGAGGCAGGAGGCCCAGTTACTCCTGAAGAGCTGTGGGGCGTGGCCCGCTCACCTCCCCGCTGTTCTCAAGCGCCCCCCCACAAGGAAGCCTTCTGGGACCCTGGACACTCATGTCCATTTTGTTGCCTGGCATCTGTGGCCAGCTGGGCCAAGGCCTGTCCCTTGCCACTGGAGAGACCCTGTGGACAGTGGCTGCTGCTACCCTGCCCTGCCTCAGTGGCTTCCTGAGGCTTCCAGCAGACATCGGGACGTGCCCAGAGATGCAGCCATGGGCCTGGCGGGAGGGTGAGCGAGGGTGCAACGGGCAGAGGGCAGAGGCTCTGCAGGCCGGGGGCGAGGGCATGGCTGGTGCCCTGTGTGCCAGCCGGCTCACCCAGCCTTGAAAACACCCATGGAGAGGGCGCCGTTCTCCACCAAAGGGGACTCCCACAAGGCCAAGGTGCAGAGCTGAGGTTCAAGTCCAGGCCGTCCAGGCTCAGACCCCTGATGCCAGGCATCGGCTCCCAGCTGTGGGAGGCACCTACCCTGGAAGCACTCTGCACCGCAGCGGCGGGCAGGCCTCACCGTGTATGAGGGCGTCCTCTGCTTGGAGGTGCTGTCGTACGTGTCCTTCCCAATGTCAAACTTGTATGATGGGAGGAAGTGGATGTCCGGCTCCTGGAAGCCCTTGAAGATGGACCCTGCCACGGGATGGGCACTTGGACTGGCTCAGACCAGCTTGTGCCAGCCGCTGCACTCCAGGCCCTCAACTTTCTGTATCTCCCGCCATGCCCTCACTTCTCCTCATCTCCCGCCACGCCCGCCCCCGCCAGGCCCTCACCTCTCCTCACCTCCCGCCACACCCACCCCCGCCAGGCCCTCACTTCTCCTCATCTCCCTCCACACCCGTGTCCCCCACCGCCGGCCCTCACTTCTCCGCATCTCGTGCCACACCTGCCTCCCCCCAGGCCCTCACTTCTCCTCATCTCCCTCCACACCCGTGTCCCCCACCGCCGGCCCTCACTTCTCCGCATCTCATGCCACACCTGCCTCCCCCCCGGCCCTCACCTCTCCTCATCTCCCGCCACACCCGCCCCCACCAGGCCCTCACCTTTCTGCATCTCCTGGATGAGCTGGTCGTGCTGCAGCAGCGCCGGCACATCCACCACCAGGCCCTGGCACAGGAGGGCATCCACAACTGTGCGCCCGCCACTCAGGCGGAAGTTGAAGTCTCCAAACCAGAACACCTCATCGAAGCGGGTGGTGACGTCCGCTGCGGCACAGTGGGCCATGCGTGGGCACAGGCAGAGGGACGGCAGGTCCTTCCCCTTCCCCAGAACGTGGCCGGGCAGTGGCTCTCAGAGGAAGTGGGTCTTGGGCGCCTGTTGGTGGGGCCGGGCCCTCTGGGGTGGGATTCGCACTGGGACAGCTCCAGAAGGCACCTGGAGCAGCCTCAGGAGCAGACGGTGCCCACGGCAGGTGATGGCCACGTCTCTGCTCCTCTCCGCACAGCCAGGGGAGGCAGCAGGGCGGGCAGTGGTGAGGACCAGGACCCAGGTTAGCGGGCCACGCTGAGTGGACAGGATCCGCCCACCCCACTAACCGCGCTAAAGAACCACAAGGGGCCATGCGCTGGGGGCACTGGACTTTTTGGCCCTCGCTTCCCAAAGCTCAGGACGCTGCCTCTGCAGAGCTGCCCTAAAAACGACGGGCGCCCGTGTGTGAACCATGGCGGCACCACCCGCATGCAGCGTGGGCACCCTCACCTGCGCTAGAGCGATAGGGGTTGGTGTCAGGCACATTTCTGGGCAGGGCCAGGGCTTGCACGGTCCTGGTGTAGTCCAGCAGCCGCTCCGCCACCTTCCCGTCGCCCGCTGTGGGAACAGAAATGGGGTAGGGGCCACAGGGTTCCGGATGCTCGAGTCTCCCTAAAGCGCCACACCTCTGGACCGTGCCGACTGCGCACCCCCTGCAGACACAACCCCACCGGGCATCCGCTGCCAGGCCCAGCCGGTGACATTTCTGCCTCGGAGGACAGAGCACGGGCCCAGCACCGCACGCCCTCAGTGCCGGGGCTTGCCGGGGGTCCTCGGCGTGCATCTTAGCAAGCATGGTGCCCGCCCCACGGCCCTGGGTGGAAGATGACGCCAGCGGCCAGGACCCCTGCCTTGGACAGGGTCCCGGTCAGGAGAGGAAGGCTGTTCTCACGCAGCACCTGTGGTGCGGGCACCAAGCAACTTACAGGTGAAGTGGGACGTGATGAAGAGGAAGGAGGTGCCAAAAAAAGTGAAGCTGATGCCCAAGGCCCCCTTGGTCTTGATCTGAGACACGATGCGTGTGGTCACCGTGGAGCACTCCACCTCTGTGGGAGGGGCAGCCCTCAGCTCACCTGCGGGACGCTGCCAGGCCGGGGGTCGTGGCCGGACCCGCGTGCCAGTGGGGGCTCGCTGCGGAGCCCGGGTATGACACAGCAACCCCCAGATCCCAGACGCAAAGCGTGACTGTCCTGCCAAGGCCCCGGGTCAGCCGTGGAAAGGGGGGCTGCCACCTTCCTGCTGTGCTCACCCCTCCAGCCGCGCCCACCTGAGCAGAACCAGATGAGGTCCCTGCGGATGAAGAGCGACATGTAGAGCACGCCGTGGGCCGCCGAGGACAGCAGCACGTAGTGCGGGCCCAGCGTCTCCTGCAGACGGGTCTCCCACTCCCGCCTGCAGAGGAGAAGCGCGGCCGGCTGGGGGACGTGGCCTCCCAGCTCCGCCACCCACAGACCTGCTGCCCAGAGCCCCTCGGGGAGCTACCAGGGAAACCCCACGACCTGGCCTTGGTGTCTTGTGTGGAAAAGCATTTGCCAGAAGGCCTGGTGGGCCAGAGTTGGGACCTGCCGGGGGCCACAGGCCCCAGTTCCACTTGAGTGGCTCCACTGGATCCCCGCCGAGACCTCAGTGAGCAGAGCTCCTCCCACCTGCGGGACTCATGGGCCGGGGGCTGGGGCCCACCTCAACTCCTTCCCCCAGAGCACCTGTGTGGGCGGCAGCCACCTGCTGTTCCCGCCATGACATGGGGGCCCGGGAGGCCTTGGGGCCCGGCCCTGCTCCTGCTGCCCTTCTACTCTCGCACGTCAACAATTTGTTACCAAAATCAAATTTCATTGATTTTAAACTCTCCGAGTTGCCACTGGAAAAAAATCCGACCCATGCATCCCACCCAGGCGTGGAGGCCGCTACCCGGGTCTCAGCACCCAGCAGCTTCAGAGACGGCAGCCCCCGGGCAGGCACTGCAGATCTGTGCCCGGCCGCGACCCGGGTCTCAGCACCCAGCAGCTTCAGAGACGGCAGCCCCCGGGCAGGCACTGCAGATCTGTGCCCGGCCACGACCCGGGTCTCAGCGCCCAGCAGCTTCAGAGACGGCAGCCCCCGGGCAGGCACTGCAGATCTGTGCCCGGCCGCGACCCGGGTCTCAGCACCCAGCAGCTTCAGAGACGGCAGCCCCCGGGCAGGCACTGCAGATCTGTGCCCGGCCGCGACCCGGGTATCAGCGCCCAGCAGCTTCAGAGACGGCAGCCCCTGAGCAGGCACTGCAGATCTGTGCCCGGCCACGACCCGGGTATCAGCCCCTAGCAGTTTCACAGACGGCAGCCCCTGAGCAGGCACTGCAGATCTGTGCCCGGCCGCGACCCGGGTATCAGCCCCTAGCAGTTTCACAGACGGCAGCCCCTGAGCAGGCACTGCAGACCCGTGCCCAGCTGTGACCCAGGTCTCAGCGCCCAGCAGCTTCAGAGACGGCAGCCCCTGGGCAGGCACTGCAGGGCCTGCGGCCTCCCTACCTGTCAGAACAGCCCTCCTGGACCCCGATGACATACAGGTCCTGGGCATAGTCGGCCTCGGCTGGGAGCAGGAACTCATCCAGGCTGGGCGGGAGCTCCTGAAACGAGGGAGCATGTGGTGGGCCGGCTCCTCCCGAAACCTGTAGGCGCCTGTGGGTGAATCCCACTGCAGTGCCTTGAGTACCAGCGACTCCTCCGAATGAGGGGAAACTGAGGCCAGGGCCAAGAAGGGATCTGCCCGGTCTCCGAGGCAGCCTCTGACACACCAAACACACCTCAGGTTGGCCCTCGGCCTCAGTTTCCCTCTCCAAACACAAGTCTGTCCAACGACCACCCCGTACGACCCTCCCGTCAGCATGACCCCAGCCTGTGCTGCCCACCCTGCCCGAGCCGCCCCGCGCATGCTCCGCTGGCCGCCCCCCCGCTCACCTTGAGCAGACGATTCTCGGCCAGGCCCGTTGCCCCAACCCCCTCCCCTACTTTCTGCAGCCTCGCGACCAGGGAGGTGGAGGTGGGAGCTCAGGGAGACGGGGGTCCTTACCCACTCTCACCCTCCTGTACTGCGGTTAGCAGTGGGGTGCACCTTGGGGCTCTGCCCTTCCGGCCCCAGGACGAGGCGCAGAGCTGCCCCGTCTCCCTCACCCGCCTCTGTCCAGCACCACCCTGCCCTTCCCTGCCCAGCACCACCCAGAGCCACTCACCTTCTGGCCCTGCATGTTCCAGGTGGCCACAAAGAGTGCCACGTTCCGGTCTGGGAAGTAGCGGGCCAGCTCATCCGCCCCCAACAGGGCCCCGCTGGCCAGGAGGCTGCCCTCCAGGTAACTCCTGTGACGGGAGGACCCCAAGCTCAGGGCCAGGCACAGGACACATCCCTGGGGGTCTGGGCCAGGTCCCCAGGGACAACAGCAAAACCCATGGAATGTCAGGAGCTGCCCCCAGCCCCAAGCAAGGACTTTCCTGGACCCTGTGGCACCGCTGTCTGCTCTCCAGGAACACAAGGCCTGACCTGGTTGCACAAACACCCAGAGCAGGTTCACACTCACTCCCTACCTCCCGGGAAGAGGCATGAGAGGGTGACGTTTTGGGCTTTTTGGTGGTGGGATCCTGGGAAAGCCAGAGAGAGGAGCTCCCAAACTATAAGCCAAGGCGGTGCGCACAGGGTGCTGTTCGGGGAGGGGCTGGTTCTCCTCCTTTCTCCTTTGGCCCCAGCACCAGGCAGGACGGTCTAAGATACAGAGACCAAACGAGCCACACGGAAATGCGTCCATCTCCTCGACACCCCGTGGCTTTGATGCACTTTTGGGTTTGCTTGTTTTGGTTTCCGGTGGGGACAGGGTCTCACTCTGTGCCCAGGCTGGAGTGCAGTGGCACTAACACAGCTCCCTGCAGCCTCCACCTCCTGGGCTCAAGTGATCCTCCTGCCTCAGCCTCCTGAGTAGCTGGGACTCCAGGTGCAGTGCCACCACGCCCGGCTAGTTTCTTATTTATTTTTTATTTTTGTAGAAACAGGGTCTCGCCACGTTGTCCAGGCTGATGCTTTCAGATTTTAATACGGCAGTGCACACAAATGGTTAAACACCGTGTGGCACAGCAACGTCCCTGCCCCTCCCCACACTCAGCACCTTCTGCCACGAGGGCTGGTAACCCGTCAAGAGGCAACAGCACACACCTGCCGCTCCGTGGGCCATCCAGTGTCTGTCACTGTGGGCTCTGCTACTGTGGTGCAAAAGCCGCCGGGGATGTGGACACAAAGGGCGCAGCCGTGTGCCCAAGACGCTTGATTTACAGACACCGAAATCTGAATTTTACAATTTTCTTGTACTATGAAACATTATTAGAATGGTTTTGACTTTTTCCAACCATTTGGAAACGTAAAACCCGTTCTCAGCTCGCCGACTATACAGAAACGCCGTGGGCTAGGCTTGCCAGCCGTCCTCCCCACTCCCTCTCCAAGTAACACTTTTGCTGCTCCTTCTGGATACGCTGTCTTCTGACATGGTTCCCTTTCGCAAGGGCAGACGAGAGCATAGTGCCGGATCCTTGTGACCCCCCACGAGAACTTCTTCAACCCTGGCTGCAGCTCACCAAGCTTCGCCGGACACGATGAAATCATGTCAGCAGGGAGGAACCTCGCTACTCACCCCTACAACTGTTGACAATCCCGGTCGGGACAGCTGTGTTCACAGTGGTCGTTCGGGACAGAGAGCGCTCCTATGGCCACCACTGTCAAGTGACCCCGGGCCCAGCAGGGGCTCCTCGATCACCAGACCGGAGGCCCATGGCCCCTTTGCCGGCAGCGCCCATCATGTCCACACCAGCAGCCACGTGGTCGGTCTGCCCAGCTCTGTCCAGAGCATGGCTAGTAACAGCAGGCCAGGGGCGGCCCTCACAGCCATTCCTGTGTCTAGGCACAGGCAGGGGCAGAGCTGCCTCGGACCCCCATCCAGGGCCAGGACACTGCAGAGCTTCTGCATGAGGACACTCAGGCCGGCTGCCACAGCCTGGGCCAGCTCTCAGAGCAAAAGGAACGGGTGGGGAAAGGCCCCCTAACCCGCTCTGGCAGCCCCAAGGCACTGGCAAAAGCCAGCAGCCATTCTCAAACACGGCGGACCCAGCCCGTGCACGTGCGGCCTGCAAGCTCAGAATGGGTTTTACTGTGTGGAACGGCAGAGAAAGGAAAAAGAGCAAGGTTCCAATGTATGTCCCTGATAGACTCACTGGCACACAGACGCCCTTTGGTGCCCCCTGCCTGTGTCTCCCCCTTGACAGAAAGAGTGTGCCGACCCCTATTCTAGAACAGACCGGAGGTCTGGAAATGGGAAGTTTTTAGGCAGCAGAACTGGGTTAAAGGATCCACATCAACCCTCGTTTCCTGGTTGTTTGAAAACAATGACTTGAGGATCCAAATTTGAGACACGACTGTCATTTTCTCTAACAAGCGTCTCTATGTAAACCGGATCTAATTTTAAAATGTGATGCTTTAGATGCATTAACAAATCTTACTCTTTACAGGAAGCCCTGCAGTGAATTATTTTAACCAAAGCAACAATTTTGCCCTGTATGTGATCGCACCTGCTCCATCCATGCACAGGAGGGGATTATGGCGGGGGAGCCAGGCACGGGCCCTCACTCCAGGCCTGAGCCCACCTGCCTGCTGGTGGACTACAGGCGCAGGGAAGTGAGGCTACCTTCGGGGGCTGTGGTGAGCTGAACAGTGATCCCCAAAGCCATGTCCACCCCCAGAGCCCCAGAACCTTGGAATGGGACCTTATTCAGAAACGGGGTCTTTGCGGACGTGTTTAATTAAGGATCTCGAGATAAGACCACCCTGGATTTAAGGTAGGCAGTACATTCAATGACTGGTGTCCTCATAAAAAGAGAGGGGAACACAGAGAGACAGGGAAGAGGCCACATAAAGACAGAGGCAGAGACTGTAGTGTGCGGCCACAAGCCAAGGAACAAGTGGGGCCCCAGGAGTGGGAGGACCCTGCCCTGGGCCTCTGGAGAGAGGCTGCCCGGCCACACCTTGATTCCAGACCTCTGGCCTCTAGAACTGGGAGAGAGCCCCTCTGCTGTTGCAAGCCTCGCAGTCTGTGGTCATGAGTTACAACGGCCCCAGGACACCAACATAGAAACCACCTCACACCTCTCCCTTCTCACACCTGTCCTGCCTCCCACCGCCGCAGACAGACAAGACTTGGGCGCCATGGCAGTGGGGTGGAGGGAGGAAAAGAAGGGTGCGGGTGGCTCTGCCAAATCATAGTGGGAGCATCTCAGGACAGACCCCCAGACTGAGACCCCAAGACAAGACCAGGCTTGGGAGAGGTCATGGGTTCAGCTGCAGTTCCTTCCAGCAACAGCTGGAGCCCACCAAAATGTTCCTCGTGAGCAAGTGGCTAAACGAAAGTAGCCTCAACACATCTGGGGCCTCTTGCGGCAGAAAAAAACACAGGGGGCAGGCCGGGCGCAGTGGCCCACGCCTGGAATCCCAGCACTTTGGGAGGCCGAGGCCAGGAGTTCGAGACCAGCCTCGCCAACACGGCGAAACCCCGTCTCTACTAAAAATACAAAATTTAGCCGGGTGTGGTGGTGGGTGCCTGTAATCCCAGATACTCAGGAGGCTGAGGCAGGAGGATCCCTTGAACCCAGGAGGCAGAGGTTGCAGTGAGCCGGGATCACGCCACTGCACTCCAGCCTGGGCGACAGACAGAGTAACCAACAAAAACAACCAAAGGGGCGGATCATATACATTGACGACATTTCCCAAGACTAAACAAGAAAAAGCGCCAGATACGTAATTGTATGCAGGATGCCATCTTGTCTACCTTAACACAACGTCACGCCCATGAATGGTTCTGAAACACACAGGAAAAGTTCTGGGAAGTTCGGGAGAGATGGGAAGGGCGCTGCTGTGGGGAGGGGCTGGGAGATGGGGTGGCTGCGGGAGACCCGCTTCGTTCTTTCTGGTTAGGCATCTTAAACGCTGCTGATGGGAACGGTCTCACCAGGTTCCAGCAGCCTGAACACTACACTGAAGGCGGCGCAGGGGCTGCACCCGCCAGGCCCTACCTGCTGCGGACGTCCTTGCTGCGGATGGGCGCCAGGAGGCTGAAGGAGGATTTGGCCGAGCGAAGGGAACAGTCGTCGCAGGCCAGGGGGCTCCGGGGCCGGCCGGGGCCCAGGCTGCTGTGGGCCCGCACCAGGAGTGGCTGCGCGCGGAGCTTGTAGTCTGCAAGATCCGAGTCGACCTTGTTTGCTGTCCTCAGGGAGTCAGAGGCGATGTCCAGGCTCAGGGCAGGCGGTGGGCGCGGGGGCAGCAGGCTGGGCAGCCTGGGCGAGCTCCCCGACACGGCGGCGTCTCTGTGCGGGAGGTTCGGGGAGCTGCTGGCCACCCCAGAGAGAGGGTTACCCCCCGAGGACGGGCTCCCTCTCTCACTGCTCAGGACCCCGCGGGATTTGGGGATTTCCTGCAAGGAGGTGCTCAGGCAGGGCGGGGAGCAGCTGTGGGCGGGGGCCCCGGGGCCCTCGCTCTGCTCTGAGCCCCTGGAGGGACTGGTCCCATTCCGGGCTTCCAGGTCCTCCTGGCTGCCTCGAAAACGCCTCCTCCTCCAGCCCTTGTCGTCCAGGGACAGGGCTCGCTCCAGTCGAGGCCTGGCGGGGGGCCGCGGGGTGATGGGTGCTGCTCGGGCTGGCGGGTCCTCGCCGCTGGGCGTGGCCGGAGTGCTGCAGGCAAGCGCGGGGCTCTCGGAGCCCGGAGCATCGGGTGGGGACCCCGCGCGCTGGGCCAGCGGAGCGCCGGGAAGCTGTCCTTGGAGCGTCCTCCCTTCCGGCGGCTGCGGGGCCGGCTCCGAGGGCCGCAGATTGTCCGCCTTGGACGGCATGGACGGGCCCTCCCGGGGGAGGCCTCGGCGAGGGGCCGCAGGCAGCGCGAGGGGTCAGGGGTGCCGGGTCCGGGGTCGCCGGCGCAGCGACGAGCAGAAACGCCGCTGCGGCTCCCGCTTGGGCCGGGGGTGGTCGCGGAGGGGCGGGGGCGGCTGCCGCATGGCCCGGACCCCGAGTCCCACCAGCCCCTCGGGGCTCCCAGACGCCGTTCCCAGGGCGGTCCGCAGGCAGGGCCTGGGGGAACACGCGGCTGGGCGCCTGTTGCGGGGGAGGCTCGACCCCGACGGGGACGCCGCTCGGGGAGAGGGGTGGGAACCAGGCACCCCCGGCTGGGCCCGCAGACTCCGAAGTCGACTCGGTACTCGCGGAGGCCCGGCCGCCCAGAGGCGGAGTCAGCCCGGCCGGGACCCAGCAACGGCCGCCGCAGGGCCGCGCCCGGTCCCCGCCCCGCCCACAGCGGCCCCTGGCGGCCGGAGGACTGCGCCGCACCAGGCCCGGACGGGTCGGCCACGCCCCTCCCCACCCGGCAGCCCGGCAGCCCCGCAGCCCGGCAGGTCCCAGCGAGGCAGGTGCAGGTCCCCGGAGAGGACCTGGGCGCGGGCCAGGAGAGCGCCGAGGCCTGCGGACACCTGCACTCACTCGCTTCCAACAAACCAAAGGGAACCACAGGTGAAGGTGCTTGAAGGAGCGCAAAATATTTTATTCAACAATTTGCAATGTAACAATTCTCATTTAGGAAAAATAGCCGCTCCCGCCTGGAGGAAGCTTCTTGAATCAAAAGTCGTGGCAGTCGACCCCAGAACAGCGGGCAGGGCCGACCGGAAGAGGTCCCAGGAATCACACGAGCTGACCAAGGGACAGAGAGGGCTGTCCCGTCACAGGGACTGGCCTTTCTCCAAGTGACAAGGACAAACGGATCCAGCGGGACACGCCTGTGAAACATTTTGGAAAACATCCTGGGTGGGCTGGGCTAAATGATCAAGTGAAACAGAAAGCCAGGAAGGGCCTGTGCTAATTCCACATTCTACAATTTCTACACTTAAATTTAAAACACCAAACAGTTTATATTCCTCCAGCAGAACCTACAGAAATTATCTACTGATTTTTATTAGTATTTAAATCTTTTCTTCAGTCTCTTTAGACTTGACAAGAATACGAAGAGTTTTCAGAACAGTCAGAGAAGCCTTAAAGCTTTGCATCAGTGAGAGGAGGCCCGTCTCTGAGTTCAACAGGGCTGAGTCCACCAGGAGCTACTCAAAGTCTCAGTGTGGCAAAACTCGGGGCAGAAATACTAAGTTCCAGGGCTGCTGTCAAGAAACTGTGTTAAGATACTCTCCCCAAGATGTTACCAACCCCTGACCCAATGTCTCCCAGGTGAGAAAGTGGGTCACGTGGATTGCACCATGAAAAGTGCTCACGGAAAGTGTAGCCTTTTAGAGAAGTGCATCCAGCTTCCTTAACTGTGAGTCTAACCGTGCTCCTATACATGAAATGAAGCCCAAATCAAACATCACACGATCAGTTTTCAACCTGGATGACCACCGTGAGCCATCATGTCAGACAGCCGGCTCTCTGGGGCTCCTTCCCAGTGACTGGGCCACACGGTAGGCAGTCCCCAGCGCTTTGGGTACACAAAATCACCCATGGTCCTCATCAGGCCACAGAAAGTAAAGCGAGGCTGGAAATGTCTTTGCAACAGGAAAGAAATTCACTTCAGTAACTAGGGCCTCTCTCAAAAACTGTGAACTAATGCCGAAGGAACCCCGCGGCTCCTCGGAGGCGCTGATTGAGAACACAGCGCCCTCCACTCATTCAGCCAGGTTGAAACATGGTGAGGGCCCAGATGGTGCAGAGCAGGGGTCGGGGTCTGCCTCAGTCACTCTCTCTTTGCTCCCAGCACCTTAAAGGAATCGCGGGACTTGCTGGGCAGTGACTCACAGCTGGGCTTGGAGAGGCCCTGGTTACCACCGACCATGTGGCTCTCCTGTGGCAGAGACAGCTCCAGCTTCACTGAATGAACATTCTTAAATGACCAGGAATATTCTATCCTTAAATCATCCTAAATGACTAAGAAAGTCACATCATTCTTTTCGGCAAACAATTCTGAGTCAAAGATTCAGTCTTTCCATCCAGAATCTGAAAGGATGGTGGAATTAATTTTCAAAATAATTCATTACGATGGGCAGTGAGGAGGGAGGTGCAGCGTGTGACCAGCTCTGAGTCACTGCTGTGTCTCCCTGGGGGCGGGACGGAGATCGCGGAGGTTGGTCAGGTTCTTCGGGAAGAACAGCAGCGTCAGGGCTCCAAGTGCAAGTTCACAGCAGGGCGAGCCTAGTTCAGCACCAGGTGCTTCCTCTGGCCAATCCTCCCTAGCCTTGAGCTCCCGGAGGTGGCGCAGGCCTGGAACGAAATCAACAGCATGACCTCTGCATGCCTGCCCCCAGGGTGGGCAGTGCCCGGGCGCAGCGTGGCAGGGGCTGGTCCACATAATGAACCGCACCGGCCATTGGCGTAGACAAGCTGAAGGCTTCATTTTGTTTCCAAAAGCCTCTGGAAACCGACAAGTCAGTGCCAAGTCCTGGGTTCCCTTGAAAGCACTGAGTCCTTAACCATAAATGTTTACTGTGAGGGTTGCCAGGAGGTGCTGCGGTTTCGTCAGGGCCATGAGATCTAGAGCTGCTCTGCAGAGCCAGCCTGGCTGTCCAGAGTCCAGGGACAAGTGGTGGCCAGGCCTGGCTTACTGCAGGGGACGCGGGGACCCCAGTTGCAGACAGCTGGCCAATGCAGGCATCCACTCTTGCTCCCTCGCAAAGCCTCATGGAGGGGAAAGCCAAGGAATTTTTGTAAAGGCACTAACCACATGGTAAAGGGAGCAGGACAACACCAAAATCGACTAGTCTGGATACTGAAAAGCAAGTGACAGCCAGGAGCCAGCTGGGGGGCAGTGGTCCTGGGCCCCAGCCCAGGAAGCCTGCAGTGAAGAGTGTGTGAGGCCGTGAGGGCAGGCTGGGGTGACAATGGGGCTGAATCCCAACGGGCCCCAGACCTTGGCCCCCGCTCAGCTCCCCTACACTGGCAGCTAGTCTATACTCCACAGGCAAGGGAGAGGGGAGGAGAGAAGAGGCTGAGGGAGGGAAACCACAGGAAACATTCTAGAACACTCCCCAGCTGAAGGGCATGCAGTCAGGCCCAAGGGGGCTGAGGGTGAAGCCCTGCAGGTCCCAGGGAAACGGACCCTGAAAGGGGCTGCAGGCAGAACGGCCCTGGGGTCTCAGCAACCACAGGCAGCAGGAAACCTAAGGCCACTTGCAGTTCTGAAGAAAGTGACTTTGGCCCAAGAATTCTACCAGCCAGCCAGATAGGCCGGAGAAGAAAGGCAGCTCCAGACATGAAAGGCTTCTCCCAAGTCACCCCGGGACCTTTCTGTCAAGAAGCTACTAGGAAAAAGAAAGAAAAAACATACAAAAAAAGCAAGAGCTACCAGAGGATGTGTGTCACCAAGACAAACAGAATAACTAAGAAAGGCAGCAACATAGGATTCCAAAGCTGGGGGACCCACTCTGGGGAGACCCGGGTGCCCGGGCCAAGGGAGGAGAGATCACACTCGGCTCAGAGACCACAGGCTCCAGGAGGACAGAATAACAGGCTCCAGGAGGACAGAATAGCAGACGCGGCAGAGCTGGGGGCTGAATGAGGGATACACAAGTAGAAAGCCAAGCACGTTTTACAATCTACAACCTAGGAAAAGGCAAAGCGAATGCAGGAGCACCGAGGGCCTGGTGTCCACACAGAGCTCCACACGGGAGCAGGGAGGGCCTGGTGTCCACACAGAGCTCCACACGGGAGCAGGGAGGGCCTGGTGTCCACACAGAGCCCTGCACGGGAGCACGGCGGGCCTGATGTCCACACAGAGCTCTGCACGGGAGCACGGCGGGCCTGGTGTCCACACAGCCCCACACGGGAGCACAGAGGGCCTGGAGTCCACACAGAGCTCCGCACGGGAGCACGGAGTCCACACAGAGCCAAGCACGGTGGGCCTGGTGTCCACACAGAGCCGAGCACGGAGGGCCTGGTGTCCACACAGAGCTCCACACATGAGCACGGAGGGCCTGGTGTCCACACAGAAGGAGAAATGGCAGCCAGGGAGAGCCCAGCCTGGCTCCTCACAGTGCCCTGTGGACTGCCCCCCAGTAGGTGTGCAACTTTCATTCAGAAAAGAGAAGCTGGGCACGGTGGCTCAAGCCCGTAATCCCAGCGCTTTGGGAAGCCAAGGTGGGAAGATCGCTTGAGCCTAGTAGTTCAAGACCAGCCTAGGCAACAAGGTGAGACCATCTCTACAAAACATACAAAAATTTGCCAGGTGTGCTGACCGTGCCTGTAGTCCCAGCTACTCAGGAGGCTGAGGCAGGAGGATTGCTTCAGCCCAGGAAGTTATGGCTGCAGTGAGCTGAGATCAGAGATCGCACCATTGCACTCCAGCCTGGGCAATAGAGCAAGACCCTGTCTCAATACATAAATAAATATATTTTTTAAAAACAAAGAAAAAGAGAATCTAGGGAAGAAAGCTGCCATCACTGAGCAGCAGGGTCAGGAAGTCAGTGGGCATGTTAGGGTCTCGTAGGGAAAGGTAGGAGTCACTCACCTGTGCCAGCTGAGCAGGGTTGTAGAAGGGCACGGCCCCGCTGGGAAGGGCCCCTGCAGCAGGGAGGTTGCCAGGAGCCTGAGAAGCACAGAGAAGTCACCTCAGCAGGGCTGCGCTGCACAGCAGCTGGCATTTCAACTGCAGATACAGACACCACTTCTATGTGGGATTTACAGTACTTTTAAATAAGCTACAGAAGCAGATCAAAGACACTTCTTGCAATACTGGATTTAGTTATTCAATGGTTCATAGAAAAATGGTGAAAATCAAAGCAACGTGCAGAGCAAATGTTTTAAGCACCGGAACATGCAATGGGAAGGTGCACACAGCACTGAGGTGGCACCGAGCGTGCGAGGTGGTTAGGAGGTGCCCACGGCTGCAGATCTAAGACTCCAGCCATGACACGAGGCCCAGGGCTCTCATTTGCAGGCGGAAGGGTCGCCGCAAGCCTTTCTGCTGAGCCACGGCTGCAGCTGGTGCTGTGACAGGCAGAAGATGAAGCGTTCGTTCACCTCCCTCCCACACTGGCCGCAGGACACCGTCACTGCTGCACCCGCCCCGGCCTCAAACCAACGTTCTCATGCTTGATCAGAAAGGCGCAATTTTCCTTCCAAAGGAAAGCATCCTGACTGGGGAAACACTCACTCGGCGAGGCCACGACCCAGGCCCGTCATTGGAAAAACCAATTTGGAAAGAGCAAAGTGACAGCACCCACTCATTGACTAGGACACCTCAGGGTCAATCCAGTCACCCCGTGTATGTTGATACTGAACAGCAAACCCCCTTTAAGGCCATTTAAAGGAACACTGCTGTAATCTCAGCACTTTGGGAGGCTGAAGCGGGCGGATCACCTGAGGTTGGGAGTTCGAGACCAGCCTGACCAACATGGAGAAACTCCGTCTCTACTAAAAATACAAAATTAGCTGGGCGTGGTGGCTCATGCCTGTAATCCCAGCTACTCAGGAAGACCAAGACAGGAGGATCGCTTGAACCCAGGAGGTGGAGGTTGCAGTGAGCTGAGATCACACCACTGCATTCCAGCCTGGGCAACAAGAGTGAAACTCCGTCTCAAAAAAAAAAAGGAACCCTGTACCCTTGGTCACGTGACGCTGAGGGAGACAACGGGCGAGGTTAGTGGCAAAGCGCACGTGGCGAACCGGCACTGCGTGCTCAGGAACACAGGCGGCACACGCCAGCTCTCATGTTAGTGAGGACCACCAGCTGCAGGTACCTGATTAAAATGCTGGCTCACTTCACGTGATAATGAACTCATTGAACTACAGCGCGAAAGCTACAAAACAGCAAGAACACACATAAAACACGGACAAAAGTCAACATGCGCGTCACTGTCCAATCCAAGCCGTCAGTTCCATTTCAAAAGCTTTGTGATGCCATTAGAATCAATATAACTCAAAAGGGGAAAAAAGCCAGTGTTAGCTTAAGATTTCTGTCTTAATGTAAAGCTGTTATCCCGAAACAACCACTAGCTTAGGGGAGGGCTGGGAGGAAAAGTCCAGCCTCGGCCTAAGCCAGCTTCACCTCCTGACACCTCACAATTCAAGACGATTCCATGCTGTTGAGGGGAGAGGACCGGGACTGAGGCGACAACTCAAACCCCTTGCACCCCTCCTGGAGCTCCTAAACAGTTTTGCTAAAACAAGTGCAATTTTTTTTCCCCCAGGAACACCACCTTCGAGGTGCTCTTGTTTCTAAACTGCCTCTTCCTACCCAGTACCGCCCTCCATAAAGGAAGAGGCGCCTGGACAGTGAGCTGCTGGGGAGGCCTGGGCTGCGGGGGGCCCTGGCGTCGGCACTCCTTACCTCTCCTCTCTGGGAACCCTCAGGCCTGGAGGAGGGGAGTTCAGAGCCAGGGAGGGACGCTGCAGAGCTTAAAACCTGCCGAGAAAAAGAAGAATTGCAGCAACCAAATCCCAGGGAATTTAAGTCTCTCACACTAGGCCAAAAAATATGAAACTGTTCTGGCCTGGGTTACAAACGCCCTCTTCCACATAAAGTGCTCCTCAGAGAGAAGTGAAAAGTGCCTCATGTGGGTCCAGCCGCACAACCCTGTTGGCTCTAGACCCCTGCAGCTCTCTACCAGGTGCCTGTGTGTGCCCATGACAGGCTTGCAATCTGGGGCTACTGTTATTCTCATTTTACAGAGGGGAAAACTGAGGCTTAGAGAGGTGAGTGACTGCCCCATGCTTTACACAGCTGATGAATGGAGAACAGGATTAGGCCCAGGCCTGTCCCACCGTAGAGTGCAGTCTGAGCTGTGGGTTTTTTTTTTTTTTTTTTGAGATGGAGTCTCGCTCTGTTGCCCAGGCTGGAGTGCAATGGCGCAATCTCAGCTCACTGCAACCTCTGCCTCCTGGGTCCAAGCGATTCTTCTACCTCAGCCTCCTGAGTAGCTGGGATTACAGGCACCCGCCACCACACCCAGCTAAATTTTGTTTTTTTTTTTTTAGTAGAGACGGGGTTTTACCATGTTGGCCAGGCTGGTCTCGAACTCCTGACCTCAAGTGACCCACCCACCTCAGCCTCCCAAAGAGTTGGGATTATAGGTGTGAGCCACAACTCCCGACTGGTCTGAGCTGTTCTACTTCACATGGGAGTCATTTTTTTTTTTTTGGATGAAAATATACTTAACTTTTATTATCGGTAGGTAATTTCTCTTTTAACTTAGAGTAATTAATTTTTTTTTCCAACTTTAAAAATTGTAAAATATACATACCATAAAATTTGCCACTTTAATCATTTTTAAGTTTTAAGCACATTCACTGTGCTGAGCAACCATCACCGCCACTATCCCCAGATCTCCGTCTTCCCAAACAGCTCTGTCCCACCCGGCACCCTGCATTCTACCTTCCATCTCTATCATACATAAGTGTGAGGCGTTTAAGGCGGAACACTCTGCGTACACATTGGGTACTGACTTGCAGAAGGCAAGGCCCTGTCTGGCAGGATGGGGAGGTGCCTCCTCACTGGGTACCTTTCCCCTCTTTCCCACCGCACCCGCTCACCTTGGGCTCTGGGGCAGGCTCTGGATTGGCCAGGCCCCTAGCTGCTGCAGGCCCTTCCCTGTGAGTCCCGTCTGGAAGCTGTGGTTCTTCTGCATCTGGGGATGAGAGAGTGAGGAGGCCATCATTCCATCCAGAACGTCCCTGGGGTCTCACTGAAGACACCCCGAGAGGAAGAGAGTTTCACGCTGCACACGCGGCACACTCATGTAGAAACAGGCAAATCAAAAAAAAACACAAACCAACCCCAGGCTCTCTGCATGCTGGCCAGGTCATTCTTTTAACGGGAGATTTAGGAGAGACTCATAGAAAGAGGGTCAAAGGTCAGGAGACTGGGGACTGACCCGGAGGGGCTGGTGCTCGTGCTGCCTACCTGGGGTTGGCACGAACAAGTTAGAAGGAATTGGGAGTGGCGCGAGTGGAGCGACAAAGTCCGCAGGAGCAAGAGCCGGCTCACTCCGCTGGGTCCCGCTTGGGTTCAGGACGTCAACGTAGCGAGCTCTGGTTCCGGCTGCAAAGGGGAGGGAAGCAAATTGAGGTGAACGCGCCAGGTGGCCTCCAGCTTCCAAACGCTCTGCGCTCACTATGTCAGAGGAAAAGCACGCAGGAACGTGTGGGAAGCCATGTCGTGGCCCACCCCTGACGAGGACGCCTTTCTACACAGCAGATGTGTTTTGGCATTTGGCCCTGGGGTGGTTCCCTATCTCATCCCACTGTGGCACAGGCCCTGTGCTTCTGGATGGGACACGGCTGTGCCCACAGCTTGTCAATGCAGACGGCTGCTGAGCCACGCAAAGCTCTGGAGAGCTGCACTTGTCCGCAAGGATTCCTCCTTGTGACACCAGCATTACCTTCCACGGTGTGACACCCATCACCTCCTCCCCACGCACAACAGCTACACGTCGGCCTCTCTCTCTGGGACAGTTAATCGTTCAAGCAAGCTCCCACTCCAAGGCCACCCTTACCTGCTCTTCTAGAGTACATGTTTACGGGGGCTCCAGGAGGCCCTGCGAGAGCAGGCGGGGCAGCTTGCACAGTCTTGGGCATTGAGGTTGGAGGTGGGGGCGGGGCTTTCTTCTGCAGAGGGAAACACAGCTTCAGACACCCACTGTGTGCACAGAAACCCACCGGGACAGCATAGTCAGGAGACTCCAAAAGGGGCAACAGCCACCCAAATATCACAGGGCCACACAAGGCTGTTCCCTCCACTCACACTTCACACCCAACGGGAACTAGAATGACAATTTACCTCCTCTTCTGGCTCATTTAAATTCACCCACTGGTTTTTCTTTTCATCCCAAACAATCTGCCAAGATTTTAAAAAGAAAAAAGGTCAGTAGACTGAACCTAAACAGAATTAGAATCTGATTAATGATGACACTTCAAAACTTCAGGGAACACCTACTCAGGTCTGCTCTGAAAGTGACAGAAAAATCATTACAATTCCTCGGACGTCCCGTGCGTATTTGACAGCACTCACCGATTTGTTCTTGTCATCTGGCAAATAAGCTTCTGTCTTCTTCTTTCCAGGTAGCCAACGAAAGAACCAGGATTCGCCCTAAATATAAAAAACACAAGAACAATTTTGAAAACATTATGTTCCATGAAATAAGCCAGGGCAAAAAGACAAATTCTACAGGACTCACTTCTGTGAGGCCCCAGAGTCACCAGATCCACAGACACACCAGGAGGATGGAGGTGGGGAGCAGATCCAGAGACACCAGGAGGATGGAGGTGGGGAGCAGATCCACAGACACACCAGGAGGATGGAGGTGGGGAGCAGATTCAGAGACACCAGGAGGATGGAGGTGGGGACCAGATCCACAGACACACCAGGAGGATGGAGGTGGGGAGTAGATCCACAGACACACCAGGACGATGGAGGTGGGGAGCAGATCCACAGAGACACCAGGAGGATGGAGGTGGGGAGCAGATCCAGAGACACCAGGAGGATGGAGGTGGGGAGCAGATCCAGAGACACACCAGGAGGATGGAGGTGGGGACCAGATCCACAGACACACCAGGAGGATGGAGGTGGGGAGCAGATCCACAGAGACACCAGGAGGATGGAGGTGGGGAGCAGATCCAGAGACACCAGGAGGATGGAGGTGGGGAGCAGATCCAGAGACACACCAGGAGGATGGAGGTGGGGAGCAGATCCACAGAGACACCAGGAGGATGGAGGTGGGGAGCAGATCCACAGAGACACCAGGAGGATGGAGGTGGGGAGCAGATCCACAGACACCTGGAAAATGGAGGTGGGAGGGAACTGGGAGTTGTTTCAAGGGGACAGAATTTCTGTTTGGGAAGGTGAGACAGTTCTGGAGATGGATGGTGGTGATGGCAACACAACAGTGTGAATGTACTCAGTGCCACAGAACTGTGCACTCAGAAAATGGTTAAAATGTGCATTTTGTTCTGTGTATTTTACTGTAATTTAAATAGGTCAGAACACTGACAAAGCTTCCGACATCCTCCCCTTTGAGAAGTGGAAGGCGGGCTGTCCAAGTCAGTGTGTCTTGGAGGCAGACACAGCCCTCTGTGTTTCCCATGTGTGGAGAATTCGATTATTAGGAAACTTTACTTTATTCTTCACATGATGCACTTCATTTTTGTTTGTTAGTTTTTTGAGACAGAGTCTCGCTCTGTCCCCCAGGTTGGAGTGCAATGGCGCGATCTCGGCGCACTGCAACCTCTGCCTCCCGGGTTCAAGTAGTTCTATGCCTCAGCCTCCCGAGTAGCTGGGATTACAGGCGCCCACCACCATGCATGGCTAATTTTTGTATTTTTAGTAGAGATGGGGTTTCACCATCTTGGCCAGGCTGATCTTGTACTCCTGACCTTATGATCTGCCCGCCTCGGCATCCCAGAGTGCTGGGGTGACAGGCGTGAGCTGCCGCACCCTGCCTCCCAGAATGCTGGGGTGACAGGCGTGAGCTGCCGCGCCCGGCCTCCCAGAGTGCTGGGGTGACAGGTGTGAGCCGCCATGCCCGGCCTGATCCACTTCACTTCTACTGAAGAAAGAGAAGCCTCAGCAGCTACTACACACCCTCAATTCTGTTTCTCTGTGAGTTCTACTGGCCAGACAAGCTGTCCCGGGGAGGCCTGTGATAGCCTATGCACTGGAAACCTGCTCAAGTATCGTGTTTTATCTCAGAGCTCACACAAATTTGGAATTAAATGTGTGTTTATTTTCAAGACAGCAGCCATAAAAGAAAAATGTGATCACTGAACTTTATTAAAATGAGGAATGATATTCTTCATAAAATACCATTACTAGGCCGGGCATGGTGGCTCACACCTGTAATCCCAGTACTTTGGGAGGCCAAGGCAGGCAGATCACTTGAGGTCAGGAGTTTGAGACCAGCCTGGCCAACATGGTGAAACCCCGTCTCTACTAAAAATACAAAAAATTAGCTGGGAGTGGCGGTGGGCACCTGTAATCCCAGCTACTTGGGAGGCTGAGGCAGGAGAACTGCTTGAACCTGGGAGGCGGAGGTTGCAGTGAGCCAAGATCATGCCAATGCACTCCAGTCTGGCTGACAGAGCGAGACCCTGCCTCAAAAAAAAAAAGACAATCTACAGATTGGGAGAAGATATCACAATAAATACACCTAACAGAGGACTTATATCCATAATACAGAAAGGACTCCTGCAAGTCCTTAAGAGAACACCATTAAAAATGGAGAGGAAAGCCAGGTGTGGTGGCTGCACCTGCAGTCCCAGCTACGAGGCAGGAAGATCACTTGGGCCCAGGAGTTTGAGACCAGCCTGGGCAACATAGTGAGACCCCATCTTTATGGAAAAAAAACAAAACAAAACGGATAGAGACTTGAACAAACACTGCCCCAAAAGAGCGGTGAGATGGTAACAGGGACACGAGAAGGTGCCCAGCGTCACACCTCGCCGTGGAGATGCAAAGGAAGACACAATGAGATGTCATCAGCCCCAGCACAACGGCTAAGTTAAAGAACCGGCACTGCCCAGTATTGGTGAAGATGAGGGATATCTGGGGCCCTTGTCCTCTGCTGCAGGATGTGTGACTTGGTCCAACCAACCATTTAGGACAACTGCTCAGCAGTGTCTCCTAAAGCTGAACACATGCTCATCCTGAGACCTAAACCCTCAGCTCCTCGGCGCGCACCTAAGAAAAACAAGCACATTCGCCAAGAGATAGGCAAGGAGGCTCCTGGGGCCTCACTGATCCCAGCCCCACACTGAAAGCAGTCTCAAAGTCCACGGCTGGGAGAAAGGATCCGTGAGCTGGCGGCAGGCACACACCACAGTGACAAAGCAGTGGCTGCCGTCTGGTCCCTTGCGGGTGGGTCTGATGGGTAATGGCCAGAGGGGACCTCTGGGGGCCGGCCTGTGTCCCCATGCTGACCTGGGTGGGCTATTATCCTATTATCTGAAGGCACAAATACACAGACACCTATCATGCCGTGTGCACTGTAGACACTCGGCTGTTTGTATCAGGAGGCTATTTGCATGTGTGGTAAATTAAGAGGACAGCGCTCTGGGAAGCGTGCCTCCTGCCCAGACCCTCCTGGCCACCAGGCGCACCGTGGGCAGGCTGTACTACCTTCTTAGGTTCCTTCGTTTCTTTCTTGGCTGCTTGTCCGGGTCTCTTTGTTTCGGGAGCGGGTGAGAGAGACAGAGGTGGCTGCGTGGGACCCGAGTCGGCACGATCCCACCCTGGGGGGGCCTCCGAGTCTGGCACCGTCCTCGAGGGGGTCTGTCACAAGGAAATGCAGAACAGGCTCTCCTGGGGCTCCTCACAGGAAACAAAAGAGAGCGGGGGACACAATTCCCCAGGCGTGTTCCCTAAATACATCACTGAGAGGCTGGACGACTCCGGTGACCAGAGGGAGGCAGGAAGGGGGCTGGGGAGAGCAGCCCCCTGACTGGGGCTCCCGGAGCCTCTACCTGGCCTAACTAGAGAAGAGCCAGCCACACTTAATAAGCAGCTCCGTCTGGGAGCACTCAGCACTCAGAATGCAAATGCAGGCATTCGATGGAGATTCCGGGCTGGAAGAAACGGAGCGTGAGCACACACTGAGGGAAGACTGGCCAGAGGGGGGCGGTGGGCGTTCTCAAAGATACAATGATTTTTAAAAATATTTATTCCTGGGTCAAGTCCCAGTTTTAATAGCTCAACCCTCATTTTTACTTTTCCAGGGACACAGTATTTTAAAGGGTAAAACACCTAATGCAAGTTCAAACTATAGCAATCGCCTACTGATGGGATGCCCGTGAAGGGCTGGGTATCTGTAAAGAAGGTTCCAGAATGTGGTCTGTATAAAAGCAACCATCCCTCCTGGTTAGGAGTAGAGCAAACAGAGGAGGTATTTATACCAAACATGTCTAATGAGATAAATCTCACTTTCAGGAAAACCAGTGACAATGTTAGAAATTCTACTGAATTCCAGGACATCCTCTTGTGAGATCAAAAAATTAGAAAAGAAATTCTACTGTAGAAAAACAGACAGCCAGGCCGGGCACGGTGGCTCACGCCTGTAATCCCAGCACTTTGGGAGGCTGAGGCGGGTGGATCACGAGGTCAGGAGTTCAAGATCAGCCTGGCCAAGATGGTGAAACCCCATCTCTACTAAAAATACAAAAAAAAAATGAGCTGGGTGTGGTGGTGGGCGCCTGTAGTCCCAGCTACTCAGGAGGCTGAGGCAGAGAATTGCTTAAACCTGGGAGGCGGAGGATGCAGTGAGCCAAGATCGCACCACTGCACTCCAGCCTGGGTGACAGAGTGAAACTCCATCTCAAAAAAAAAAAAAAAAAAAAAGAGATGGCCAGGTGCAGTGGCTCACACCTTAATCCCAGCACTTTGGGAGGCTGAGGCAGGCAGGTCACTTGAGGTCAGGAGTTCGAGACTAGCCTGGCCAACATGGCGAAACCCTGTCTCTACCAAAAAATACAAAAAATTAGCCAGGCATGGTGGCACATGCCTGTAGTCCCAGCTACTTGGGAGGCTGAGGCTGGAGAATCACTTGAACCTGGGAGGCGGAGGTTGCAGTGGCCAAGTTGGCGCCACTGCACTCCAGCCTAGGCGACAGCGCGAGACTATGTCTTAGGGGAAAAAAAAAAGGGCCGGGCATGGTGGCTCACACCTGTAATCCCAGCACTTTGGGAGGCTGAGGCGGGTAGATCATGAGGTCAGGAGTTTAAGACCAGCCTAGCCAACATGGTGAAACCCCGTCTATACTAAAAATACAAAAACTAGCCGGGCATGGTGGCACACACCTGTAGTCCCAGCTACTTGGGAGGCTAAGGCAGAGAACTGCTTGAACCCAGGAGGTGGAGGTTGCAGTGAGCCGAGATCACACCACTGCACTCAAGCCTGGGCGACAGAGCAAGACTCCGTCTCAAAAAAAAAAAAAAAAGAGAAAAAGAGATGTAGAAATCAGAGAAGGTGCCCATTTTGGAAGTATTAAAATTAATAAGGGGATTTCATGATATTTGGGTATTTCTTCTACTTAAAGTAACTGTTTTTACGCTACTGAATTCTCTCTTCCCCATCTTTCCCTACCAGTGTTTTCACCAACTCTTCATATTTTAAGGATGAAAGCTATTTAGAAGCACTTCCGCTTTAAGAAACAATTTCATAGTCCTCACTACCATCATCCTACTTACAACTCAACAAGGAGTCTGGGGGCCCACTCGATGATCTTTACGGAAAACAAATAGTTTAAGAAAACGTGACAAAGTACCAGATTAGCAAATTTCCCATCAAAATTTTCTTCGCTTAGCTCGGAAAGTGAGTTTCCAACAGGCGCCTCCTGCGGCACTATCCCTGTCAATGGGAAAGAGAGCAACTGTGATCTCAGTCACAAGAAGGCGGGACGTGTGTGTGGCGCACAGATCAGCAGGCACACCACCTTCCCACCCAGCTACCGCCACACCAGCATGATCTGCAGAAACCAAGACTGAACATCTTCCCACATGTGTGCACACTTTTTTATTTTTAAAGCTAGGCCTATGTGTTGCTTTGTCCATATACACACATGTAGACATAGGCACAGACCAGGGACAAGATCCACCAAATCGAGTTCCAGACAGAAGTTCATGACCTGCCCCTGTGCATCTCACCAGGTGTTCAGGAGGGCTGTCTAAAGACAGACCCCAGGAGACCCATGGCCACCATGCCCTGCCCAAATGGCCATTTAAGCTTCATAACAAAAAGCCAAGTTACAAAAGGAACTGGCATTAACACTGCTATTGTAGTGAGACTCTGAACCCATCCGGTCTGTAACTTCCAGAATTTTTGGTCTACATTAAGACAAGTAATGTAAGTTGTTTCAAGCTCAAATAACTTCAATCTCTTCCACCAATCCCCACAAACACCACACCCCATGCTGCTTCTGCTCTTGAGACAGCATCTCTGCAGCCCCACCTGGGTCTGGGCTCCTGGCTTCCTGGAGCAAGTGTCTCCTTTCCTGCAGAGGTGGCACACCAGGTGGGAGGCCAGGCCCGGAGGGCTCCAGGAAGCCAAGTGCAGGCCCTGGGTTCACACAGCCAGGACCCAGCTCCAGGGGCCCCGTGGGCAGTGACACTGGGAACATTGGCACCCTGGCAGGACTGGCCAATGGGCCATCAGGGAGCGTCTGCGGAGCTGCATGGGAAGAGTGGAGAAGAGATCTGGGGTTACTGAGGGTAGCTTGAGTCACTGGAAGGAGGTGACACTCAACGTGTTTATGACAAGTTATTCTGTACAGCCCCATTTCTTTTATAAGGGAGCTCCAACAGAGCAAAAAGCCCTGAAGCCACCACCCCACCCGAACCATCAGTGGTTTGGAGAAAAGCAGAATATTCGCTTCCTTTTCTAGGGGTGGGGGCAGGATGAACACTTGTGCAGTCAGAGCACCACGTGGGCTCCAGGGCACGGCCCAGCCCAAACACAAGCCCATGGCGGCCGCCTGGCACAGAGCTCTGCTAGACTTGAGTCCCCTCCTCCATGGCCAGTGGTCAAACAGGCCACTGATTCATTCATTCATTCTTCTGACTCAACATAAAACCTGGGAGGGCTGCTGCCTACCAGCACCATGCTGGGCCCTGGATGCTTCAAGAACAAAAGAAATGCTGGGTCCTCATGGGGGTCGGGACAGATGAACTGAGTAAGAAGAGAAAGCACTAAGGAGAGCAATCAACCAGGAAGTGGTAACGGTGTCTGAGGACGAAGCAGAGTGGATATCAGGCATGGAGGGTGGACAGTGGGCCCAAATCAGGAGTGTGGCTGGTCCACAGCATGGGAGTGGACATGGCACCAGGGCAGGAGGGCTTAGGGCCAAGCCTGGAGGGCCTGTGGCCACCGTGAGGACCCTGGCTTGTCCTCAGGTGAGATGGAGAGCCTGGAGGGTCTGGGGAAGAAGCAGGAGGCGAGCAGGAAGGAGCCATGCTCATCCAGGCATGCGGCCCTGCGTGCAGGCTGCGCTGGCGAGGTTCACTGACGAAGGAAGCCGAGGAGCGCGAGAGAGGAGGGAGCATCTGGACTTGACTCCCTGGAGCTCTGGGCTGGCCCTTCCTCCGACGGGGCCGACTGGGAGAAGCAGGCTACAGAGGGGCACAGCCGAGGGCGCTGCCCAGACACGGTGCGGCTGAGGCTCCGGAGAAGCAAGCGGGGGAGCTGAGCAGGCAGTGGGCGCTCAGGGCAGTGTCACCAGCACATGGGTATTTATGGACATGGAAAGCCATGAGCCTCCCCTCCATGGGCTCATTAGGGGAGGAAACATCAAGGGAAGAGGGAGGAGACCGAGGAGCCCCACAACCACCGAGGTGGTGCGAGACACTGCCTCCAACGGTCCACATCTGAAAGCAGTTCTCCAGGAGGCAAGGGCGCAGGCCACGGCTCAGCCCGCAGGAAGCCGGGGCTTGTCTGAGGGCAGCAGCCGCGCACCTGGGCTCACCTGAGGGCAGCAGCCGCACGCTCGGGCTCGAGTGCTCAGGGCTCGGTGCAGGCACCGCCAGCAGAGGGTTGGCAATCCCCAGGGCCGCTGGCTGACTGAGTCCTGGCCCGTCCAACTGCTCCACCTCAGAGCTCGGCGTGCTGGGACACTGTTGCGGGAAGGCTCCGTCCTGATGCCATACTCCAGCCCCCTCCTGAGGGAGAACAAGACCCACCCTGTGGAAGCCGCCTGTGGCCACACTGCAGCGCCGCCTGCCACCACTGCGCTTGCTGTGTCCCTACTTCAGGACAGGAGGCACTCAAAGCCCTTTCTGGGGAATTAGGGAATTCTCACAGGCACATATTTGCAGTTATACTGTCTTTAGATACATACTTTCAGTGTGGAAATGACAGGGACAGAAGCCACCTTGCCAGACGCCTCTGTGCCACCCCAAGCCAAGGCTGTACCTTCATCTGCTGCTCCACCTGCTGCAGGTGAACCAGCCACATGGGTGCAGCCAAGGACTCCTCTTCCGGCTTCTCTTTCAGCTGGGGATCGAAGAGTCGTAACTGGGAAGCCATCTAGACACGGGCAAAAATCAGAGGCCCTTGTCACCACTGGGTGATGGCAAGTGAGCCGTCTTCAAAATGCCTGGGCAATGCAGCTTCAGTGTTCACTGGTGATAAAGTTTAATTAGCTGCATACATGTTTCTAGTATGTGCTTAGGTGACATACCCAGCACACGGGACGCTGGGTGACTGGGAAATTGCTGTAGACAACCTCTTGGCCCACGGGCACTGGGTTGGCAGCGCTGGGCACCCCCGTGGAATAGGCCTGGCCCGAGACTACCACCTGACCATGTGGACCTGACTTAGCAAAACCTGGACTCCCCCGGGAATGTCTGCATGCTTTCATTGGGAATTTGAGGGATGCAGAGCAGGGCAGAGGGGGGCAGAACACAAGTTTGGCCTTGTGTTCATAATCACTAAGGTAGGAGATGAGTAACTAAGGACTCATGAATGACTCTCTGAACTTTGAAATGGGTCTAAAAATGTCCCTAATACATTTTTTGGGTATCCCATGAGCACGTTCTCACAAGTGGAACTACTGACAAGAGGTGAAGATCCTGGTGCAACACAGGCGCCTCCCATACTGTCAGTCACGCCGCCTCCGTTTTACAAGGGAAGAAACTGAGGCCTGCAGCAGTACAGCCAGGACTCAAGCAAAGGCTGCTGGACTCTGGACACTTAAGCTATCAACCACCAGACTAAATTGCCTCAAAATAAGAATATCCTGGCCAGGCGTGGTGGCTCACGCCTGTAATCTCAGCACTTTGGGAGGGGATGCATGCATCACTTGAGGTCAGGAGTTTGAGACCAGCCTGGCCAACATGGTGAAACCCCATCTCTACTAAAAATACAAAAAATTGACCAAGCGTGGTGAGGGGCGCCTGTAATCCCAGCTACTTGGGAGGCTGAGGCAGGAGCATCGCTTGAATCTGGGAGGCGGATGTTGCATTGAGCCAAGATCGCACCACACTGCACTCCAGCCTGGGTGACAGAGTGAGACTGCGTCTCAATAAAAAAAGAGTATCCTACAGACAGTTCCTTCTGATTGTGAAACTCGCTGCCAAGGCTCTGTGCTGGCACACGGTGCCTGAGAGTCCCCAGGCTAAGACGCAAAACACGAAGCCATTCAAAGATCTTCATCCGCCCAAGAGGCAGGTTCCGAGCGCCTACCACAATGCACGTCTGAACCATCGCTACCCCCATGCCCGGGGGCTCTGGCAAGCCCTCATTCCCTGCAGTCAGCACAGCATCCCAAGGACAGGCGCCAGGGGCAGCACCTGCACAAGCTGGCTGATCAACACTGGGGAGTACAGTTGCGGCTGCGTCAGGATGCTCTTCGCGATGGCCTCACAGTAGTGGAAGGCTTGTGTGGCCAGCCCCATTTCCGCCAGGCGGCAGGAGTAGATGAACTTAAACACCTGAAACGACAGAAGCCTTGCTGCCCCGCGGCTCCCCCGGGTCTGAGCATTGCTGATGGACAAAGCCTTGCTGCCCCGCGGCTCCCCCGGGTCTGAGCATTGCTGATGGACAAAGCCTTGCTGCCCCGCGGCTCCCCGGCGTCTGAGCATCGCCGACGGACAAAGCCTTGTACTGCCCTGAGGCTCCCCTGCATCTGAGCATCACCCTGTGAGCTGTGAACTCTTCTGGACACTTCACTCATCATCGTCTCCCACCCACCACACCCGCTGACCACAGTCCTAGTCCCTGTTCCCCAAGGGATTGCAGGAGCAAAGTAAATGACTAAGCTAGTAAGAAACTCACTCTGCTTTTCCCCCAGCCCCTTTCATGGGGCCACTCGGCTCTCACGGTCACAACGCCCCAAGAGCACGGCACTGAGACCACTGCCTTCCGTGCAGCTCGAGCTGCTCCACAGACATTCTCTAGATACTTCATTCTTTTTTTTTTTTTGACAGGGTCTCACTTTGTCACCCAGTCGAGAGTGCAGTGGCACAATCACAGCTCACTGCAGCCTCAATCTCCTAGGCTCAAGCAATCCTCCCACTTCAGCCTCCGAGTGGCTGGGAATACAGGTGCGTGCTGCCACGCCTGGTTAACTTTTGTATTTTTTTTTTTTTTGGTAGAGACAGGGTGTCATTATGTTGCCCAGGCTGGTCTCTAATTCCTGAGCTCAGGTAATCCACCCACCTTGGCCTCCTAAAGTGCTGGGATTATAGGCATGAGCCACCACACCCAGCCTCTCTCTATACGTTTTATATACACCACTCCCATACTGCATCAGAGAATACCTCCCTCAAATATTAAAAATAGCTCATACGGCCGGGCGCGGTGGCTCACACCTGTAATCCCAGCACTTTAGGAGGCTGAGGCGGGCAGATCACAAGGTCAGGAGATCAAGACCATCCTGGCTAACATGGTGAAACCCGGTCTCTACTAAAAATACAAAAAATTAGCCGGGCGTGGTGGTGGGCGCCTGTAGTCCCAGCTACTTGAGAGGCTGAGGAAGGAGAATGGCGTGAACTCGGAACGCAGAGCTTGCAGTGAGCGGAGATCGTGCCACTGCACTCCAGTCTCGGTGACAGAGCGAGACTCTGTCTCAAAAAAAAAAAAAAAAAAAGCTCATACAGGCTGGGTGCGGTGGCTCACACCTGTAATCCCAACACTTTGGGAGGCTGAGAATGACTGCTTGAGCCCAGGAGTTTAGGATCAGTCTGGGCAACACAGTTTTTTCCTACAAAAAATAAAAAAAATTAGCGCGGCATGGTAGTGCTGTCTGTAGTCCCAGCTACTCTGGAGGCTGAGGTGAATCACTTGAGCCTGGGAGTGATCAAAACAGTGCACTCCAGCCTGGGCAACAGAGTGAGACCCTGTCTCCTTTAAAAAAAAAAAAGTTCATGAAAAGAATTGAAATCAAATGCAAATGGAAAGCCTCAATTCAATGTGATCTTGTTTCTTAGCATTTTAGATCAAATGTCTTCTCAAGATCCTCCCCCAAAAAACTCACATCATTTTTTTCCCTAACAATTCAAAAAAATCTAAGTAGCCAAAAGCTTGTTAGCACTGAGTGCCTGCCCACCCATGACAGCTGCAAGCTGGCAGCACCTGCTTACCTGGAAACTAGGCAGGGGGCAGGTCTGGGCACCCAGGGACTGGGCATACTCATAGGCTTCCGTCCTCTGGATTGCTTCGTTGGTTGCGAACTTTAAGAATGGCAAACTGTAGAGGAAGTGAATTATTCTGATTTGGAAAAAATGGCCAATTATTGGCATAGTCAACCTTGGAGTAAATCATCCAGAAGTGTGTCCCACCACGTGACAAATAAAGATATGATTCTGGCCATTTCTGAATTAACTAAAGGAGAAGGATTTTGTTTTACTTTTAAAGGAAAACTTACAGGACTACATTGACTTGATTCTTTACCTGTGATTTGATCCAATTAAGACAAGCTTTGTAGTTTTCTTCGTATAAACACCAAATCCAACCTGGGCCATAAGGTAGCAAAAGTGTGCCGCATCTAAGAGGCCCTTTGAAGCTGGGGAGAGACGACAAACAGGCGGAGTCTCAGTGACTGGGAATGCTTGCAGAAGTCAAGGATGCGCACAGAAGGCACCAGAGACGCGAGCTGGACCGCGAAGGCCGGGTTCTTGTGATTTCTGCCAACACCACAGACAACCGGGCCTTCGGCGCTCCATCCGCGACGCCTGATGCCCATCTCCACCCCTGACCTACCCAGAGTGTCGCCCATGGTAGCCATCGTCCTGGACTCGACATCCATGTTGTTGTTCAAGTTGGACAAGACCATGGCGAGGTGCGGCCTCCAATCTCCCCATTTCTCATCTCCACAGCACTAACATGAGGAAAAACAAAACGAAGCCTCATCCCCGGAAGCCAGCGCCATTTCAATTCCACACAGCTGGGCTCACCAGCATGAGGAGGCACCTCACGGCCTGTGACAGCATCACCCATGAGCAAACTCCACACAGGCAGTGGAGCCTGTGCGAGCCACCAGGCAGTGCCACTCACCGTGGACGCGGCAGGCATCCGCCCGGACATGAGCTGGTAGACTGTCTGCAGAGGGTCGTTGATTGGGAGGCTGTTGGCAAACCTAGACAGACATAAACACAGAAAGACCCCATGCTGGCTCAGCTAAAAGAAAAAAGCCGGCCGGACATAATGGCTCAGGCCTGTAATCCCAGCACTTTGGGAGGCCGAAGTGGGCGGATCACCTGAGGTCAGAAGTTAGAGACTAACATGGAGAAACCCCATCTCTACTAAAAATACAAAAATTAGCCAGGTGTGGTGGCGCACACCTGTAATCCCAGTTACTCAGGAGACTGAGGCAGGAGAATCGCTTGAACCCAGGAGGCAGAGGTTGCAGTGAGCTGGGATCGTGCCACTGCACTTTAGCCTGGGCGACAGAGCAAGACTCCGTCTCAAAATAAATAAATAAATAAAATAGTAATAAAATAAATTTTTTAAAAAATCAGCCCTCAGCCCTCTGATGTAATGATTAGACTTATATTTCACTTAGGCAAAGTACACACATCTCAATATTTTATTTTTCTTTCTTATCTCAATATTAAAAAAAAAAAAAAAAAGCTGTAAAAGATAAGGCCAGGTATGGTGGCTCACGCCTGTAATCCCAGCACTTTCAGAAGGCCAAGGCGGGCAGATCCCTTGAGGCTAGGAGTTTGAGACCAGCCTAGCCAACATGGCAAAACCCACCTCTACTAAAAATACAAAAAATTAGCTGGGTGTGGTGGTGGGTGCCTGTGGTCTCAACTATTTGGGAGGCCAAGGCGTGAGGATCACTTGAACCTGGGAGGCAGGGGTTGCGGTGAGCTGAGATCACGCCCCTGCACTCCAGCCTGGGCAACAGAGCAAAACTCACAATTAAAAAAAGCTATAAAAGATGAAGACTAAGGAATTCACTGAGATTTTACATGAAGTATTAAAAATCATGCAGTTAATTAAAAACTTTTTAAGCTCTCCACAACACGACCCAAGGAAGCCTCGAGGCCAAGGAAGCCCGAGTTCGTGTGGGAGCACAGCACAGTCAAGTGAGATCCGCCAGCCGCCTGCCCCCAGGGTGCGGACGCCGCGTGCTACAGGGAGCCAGCCCTGCCACCTGCCGCCTGCCATCAGAGTGCGGACGCCGCGTGCTGCAGGGATCCAGCAGGGCTCGCCACTGGACCAGGCCACCGTGGGACTGTACCTGGTCATGACTCGGGCATGTGTCCGGCTGTCCATCTTACTTGCAAGTAGCAGAGCGTGACCCCACAGGCCGTTCTTCATTGCAGACTCCAAAGCATCCTGCGAAAGGCATTTCAGGGACCTTCGTGGGTTATCGGCGGCGCTCACGTGACATGAGTCAAGACAGGCAACAAGCCATGTGTCCTCACGCAGCAGCAGATACACAAACAACCCAAAGGCCTCAAAAACACACTTATTCACCATTTGGAGACTGAAGACACATAACAATTCATTATTTTCCTGAGTTTCAAAGTCCCTGTGGTAGTGGGTATTTGTAGATATTTGCTGCTTTTATCCATTTTCAGCGTAAAACACAAGCACGCTAATCACAAACAGGGCTAACCACGCAGCGCTACCCACCACGCCGCCCCGTCCACTGGGAAACACACTTGAGTCAACTCTCCAGTTCTAACAGGAGGCCTCCGCGAATATCCTGTCAACACGGACAGTGACTCCAGTAAGGCAGCCTCCCCTTTCACCAAAATCATCCAGGGCATAATTTAGAACTTCTGGCTGGGAGGCAAAAATGTTACAGTAGAGGAAGATGTTAAAAAAAGCTAACAGGTTACATGACTTCAATCAGTTATAAAACATCCATAATAGACTCATACTGATCAGGCTGGGCGCAGTGGCTCATGCCTGTAATCCCAGCACTTTGGGAGGCCAAGGCGGGCGGATTGCTTGAGCCCAGGAATTCGAGACCAGCCTGGCAACATGGTGAAACCCCATCTCTACAAAAAAAAAAAAAAAAAAAGTTAGCCAGGCGTGGTGGCGTGCAGCTGTAGTCCCAGCTACTCAGGAGGCTGAGACGGGAGGATCACTTGAACCCAGGAGGTCGAGGCCACATTAAGCCGTGATCACGCCACTGCACTCCAGCCTGGGCAAGAGTGAGACCCTGTCTCAAAAAAAATTAAAAATAAAAAAATAAAAATACTGGTCAAATATGCCCTTTCTGAGTTTATCATGATATAACAGGACAGAAAACTCTCAGCCTATCCAATGTCTCTGCTGTTCAGGGCCACACATGCCTGTGAGACTGGCCTCTCTCCTGCTTAGCACATCCGAAGCAAACATCATGCACCCTAGACAGCCCCTCCTGTGCACATACTGTCCCTGCTGCAGTCACTATGGACCCCCCAACCCCACTATCCCAGAGCAGGCTCCTGTCTCAGGCCCCCCGCCTGCCCTGGTCCCCACGCTGCTGTGGCCCCAGTCACTGGACGCTACACGCACTGGCTGCTCTCCTGCCCATGGCCTTTCCATGCACTGCGCCTCTGACAGGCTCAGTGTGCCCTCCCAACTCCCAACGACTTCTGGGCTGTGGACTCGAGCCTGACTTTGTGAGAATGCCACAGCTTGTGTCATGCACGTTTCATCTGAGATTTGGCACACACAGCAGGGGCACGGCCCGTGCTCAACATGTGCATTTATCGATGACTGAAAATTCAATCTGCAGGTCTCCAACACTGGAAACAGTTAGAAGGAAACCAACATTAACACCTCCAGAAGGATGGCATACAAGAGTCAGGCATTGTTCAGGAAACAGCAAGACCCGAAGCCCCACACCGCAGCGCAGATGCTCCCGAGAGGGGGCCGCGTCCCTCCCCGAAGGCTGCAACCCCACACTAGGCCCGACCCAGTGGACACGTGCAGGCGCGGATGCTCCCGAGAGGGGGCCACATCCCTCCCCTAAGGCTGCATCCCCACACCAGGCCCGACCCAGTGGACACGTGCAGGCGCGATGCTCCCGAGAGGGCGCCACGTCCCTCCCCAAAGGTTGCATCCCCGCACCAGGCCCGACCCAGTGGACACGTGCAGGCGCCAGGTGCCAGGATGAGGAGGCGCACCTTCTTACGGCCATACAGCAACAGCTCCCTGAACCTCTCGGTCTCTCTCTCAAGCGAGCTGGCGGCAGCCGTCGGACCACCAGTGAGGAAAGAGAGCTGGGCCTCACCAGACTCCTCCTCTTCCACCTGCTCCACTGCCTCATTCGTGAAATCAATCAGGTTTGCTTCATTGGGCGACTTCCCAGGAAGCCACACTGTTCTGTGGTCTCGTAACAGAAGCTCCGCAATGTCGGTCCCTACCACGGTCTGTTTGGGTCAACAGGAACAGGAAGGAGAACAATGACTCTCAGGTGAGGACGCTTTGGACCACCACAGGCACAAAGCCCCACCCTGGACACAGCCAGACCCACAACTACCCGAAAGGCTGGCAAGGCTGGGCTGAAACCTCATCCCATCCCAACTGTACATTCCCTCTCCCTCCCCACCCAGCCACTACAGTGTGCTTCCTAAGGGGGCCCCCGAGGCTCCCAGAGCTGGGCATGCGGATCCCACCCTGTTCCTTTGGGAGGCTGAGCATTCCCAAGATGAAATGAAGACCAGCAAGAAGAAACACTCTAGAAGTAGAAAGAAACATACCCCATTTTGTCTGCATAAGAGAACAATAAAATTCCAAAGAAGACTTGCAGACTCTTTGTCAATTAAGTTTTCATTGTGTAAACATTTCATAGCTTTGTTCTGTGCAAAATTAATGACATCCACTTTATGGGTGTCGTCTCTGCAGAAAGAACACACAGTGAGCAGTGATGTCTGCAAGGCTGGGCTTATAAAGAAATGCCTCAACAAGGAACATACTTGGCCAGGGGTCCTGGGAACGCCCGCATCTCCTCCTGCTCGGACGTGTGCTGCAGCAAGGCCTGTGAGGAGAGGGCTGTGGGTCAGTGGCGGCCAGTGCGCAGCCACCCTGCTGGCAGGCCGGCCAACCCAGGCACAGATGCTGCCCGTGAGAGGAGAGGATGGCATGGCCCACCCGCCCCACCCCACAGTGGGTGAAGGCTCTGTCAAGGCTGTTACATGGAACATGGCCTGTGTGGACCACAGCCATGATTTCAAACTTTATTTTAAGCAGTGAAATCCATTTTCTCTCCCCAAATCCTGAGGCAGAACCCCAATACATGTGACAGAAGCCTGCAGAAGCTGCAGGAAGAGGCGCACGCCAGCCCCCGTCACCTCGGCAGCACCACGCACATCCACCCCACCCGCCCCCTTCACCTGGGCAGCACCGGGCCCACGCACTGCATCTATCATTGAAAAGCACCAATAAAGCAAACGTCCCCAAAACGAGGACAGAAAATGCATATACAATCAAACCGCGTTGAAAACCCAAGGCAGACTCTTACAATACTGACTTCTAGGAAGAAAAAGATAGGATCAAATAGAAGAAAAACCCTACAAATTGAAAATTCACAGGAATAAACATTTTCCAAGGACATATGTCCAGAGACAAGGTCTGACAACTGAAGATGACAAACTGCAAAGCACAGAGTTCCCCAGGGCAGCAGAGCAGTGACGCCACGCTTCCGCGTGTGCCATTACCTCCATGCTGTGGACCTCCACCAAGGCCGGCTGCCCTTCTGACGGCAGATTGGGAATCACTTTGATAAGCTGACCGCCAGGGCCAAACCTGGCACAGACATGAGGCACTGAAAATTTTTCAGGAGAAGTTGGTCTTGATGAAACTGCATTTAAAATAAATTGAAAAAGAAACAATCAGCTTGTCACTGTTTGATGCTTCTGAGCCTAGACTTTCAATGGGCTCACACAGCTGAAATCACAGGTTAGATTTATCATGACAAACTTCCAACTCAAAACTCGGTAATTGTTTAATATCATACTTAAAAGTAGAACTTAAGCATATGTCAGGAAAAGAAAAATATCTGAATCATTAAGCATGAAAGCTATTCCCTTGTACACTGAGAAAGCTCCCGCGACACCCTCATGAGCCACCCTGAGGCTCCTGCAGCAGTGTGTGCTCCTCCCAGGCCTGGCCTACTCCCGAGCTCTTTTACTTTCACAAAATCAAATTCAGACTGCGATGACCACACAGCACCCAGCAAAAAGGACAGCAAAACACCTCAAGCAAAAAAGAAAATAAGGAGCCAGGCATAGTGGTGCATGCCTGTAATCCCAGCACTTTGAAAGGATCCAAGGCGGAGGGCCACCTGAACCCAGGAGACAGAGACCACGACTGCGCCACTGCACTCCAGCCTGGGTGACAGAGCGAGACTCTGTCTCTTAAAAAAAAAGAAATGAAAAAATGTTAACTGAAACAATACTTTAAGAAAGTAAGGCCGGGTGCAGTGACTCACACCTGTAATCCAAGCATTTTGGGAGACCAAGGAGGATGGATCACTTGAGGTCAGGAGTTTGAGACCAGCCTGGCCAACATGGCAAAACCCCATCTCTACTAAAAATACAAAAATTAGCTGTGCATGGTGGCAAACACCTGTAATCTTAACTACTCAGGAGGCTGAGGCAGGAGAATCGTTTGAACCCGAGATGCAGAAGTTGCAGTGAGCCGAGATTGCGTCACACTGCACTCCATCCTGGGAGACAGAGTGAGACTCCATCTCAAAAAAAAAAAAACTCAGTCAGCCTACTATTAAATTCTGTAACTTTATATCTTTACGTATATTTCTGCAATTTGCCAAGAAAAAGCATTTGAGCATCCTGGAAGAGAACTCTGACTGACATGCGGGACAACTGCATGAGCGGAGTCTCCAAGGGGAATCAGCAGCTCCCTCCTGCAAGCTGCTGAGCCACGGGGTCTGCGATGGGGGTGTGACCAGGGTCTGCCCAGAGCCTGGATATGAGCTGTCCTCAGAGTCACACTTTAAAATGCATGTCGGGGCAGGCAGGGCAGCTCTCAGGCCTTAAACCAAACTGCAATCGAAGAGACAGCATCGGCCCGTCCTGACACGCTCTGCCTCTTGGAAGGACGGATTGGATCAGAGCCAGGCCAGGACATCACAATTCCAATCCCAGCCCTGACTCCCATGTTCGGATGCCGGGCTGGGTGGCCGCTCCAGTGGGGTTAGCCAGTATCCCTCTGTCCTGCTGAGCACACACCTTGCTCCATGGCAGGCCAGACGGTGTCTGCAGGGTAGCCATACTCTGGGAAGCCGGGGCCACTGCTGAAATTGCTGCGGTAGGTGCCGTAGGCGAAATCGCCGTGAAAGGAGCCCGGAGGAAGCGGGGCCTCGTAGGAACTGGCAGCCACATTGTGGCTTCTGTAAATCTGACTCTTAGAAAACAAAGCAAACGGGCAAAATCAATTCCCCAGGCACAGCAGCAAAACTTTAGGTACACTGCAAACAGGATGGTGGTTCTAAACACAACTGTCTGCGTATCTGTGAGGTGCTGCTGCACACCTGGTGTGAGTGGGAGCTAAGGCTGCTGCGGCGGCTGGCCAGGCTGTGTGCGCTGTGCAGGCTCCGTGCCGAGTGCTCGCTGTGGACGCTGCGCCGGTCCACCTCTTCCCCATAAGGGTCTCTGTGCGGATCGGGGTCATCGTCAAAACTCCCCGTGAAGCGAGGATCGTACCTCCAGTTGTTGTCACGTTTCTCGGGCCTAGAGGAAGCCGGGGGACAGAGGCAGACGAATGGGAGTGCAGGAGGCCCCGTCCCCATTTGCCACGCAGCTGCCCAGGAGCCGAGACTGAGGCCCCTGGGGCCGAGCCACAACACACCACACCCGACACTCAGGGCCCTCTGACGTGCAATGTTAGAGAAGTACTGCGAATGCGTCTCCAGTGTGGTCACTTCTCTGAGCTGCAGGGCGCGACCGGTAAGAAGGGATGATGAGAAAGAGTGAGCCCAATCTCCCAGGTGCTCCCAGAGGTGCTGAACAGTCCTCTTGCTGAGGCCAGTTCTCCTCTAACAGTCCAAGCTGGGAACCCTGGGAGGGTCTGCTCCCTCCTTCCTTTCAGACAGGGACCAAAACATCAGGCGGACGCTCACCCAAACTACCACAGCTCTTTGTTAAAACCCAGACATGAGGGCAGAGAAGCACTGGCGCACCCTGGCTGCCCCCAGCCTCTGCCCCCCGAGGGGTGCTCCACCAACCTGTCCCCGTAGGCAGAGTGCTCTCTCCTGTACGCATCATACTCTGCATCACACCAATACCTCCGGTCATAGGTGCGGGGGTCCCTGACTCTAGCACTGTAGTGGTAACGATCCCAGTGACCTGGATCTGTGAGCAAGGAATTAATGATTAATACAGTAACATGCAAAAGAAGAAATGCCTCAGATATCACTAAAGAAGTGACACCACCCCAGGACTTCATGCTCCAAGGACTCCTCGAGAAACCCAGCTTCTCTCCTGGAAACCAGCACGACACCAGGAAGCCATGAGATCTGGAGGGCCCTAGCTACCTAAAGGCAACTGGCTGATTTTTCTCTCAATACAAGTGTTTTAGATTAAAAGGAAAAAATATTTTTAGAAAAGGTGCTAAAAGATTTCTTTATTAAGTTCTTTTTCTTCTTCTTTTTTTAAACAGAGATGGGGTCTTACTATGTTTCGCAGGCTGTTCTTGAACTCCTGGGCTCAAGTGCTTCTCCCACACCTCGGCCTCCCTAAGTGCTGGGATCACAGGTGTGAGCCACTGTGCCCAGCCAGTTCTCTTTCACGGTTGCTGCTTTTGACTAGTTAATCCCCTAACTGTAAATTTTACTACGATTTCTTCTCCTTAATGTGACTCATAAAGTTTTCAAAAATAATCTCAATATTAAAAGGTTACTTTAAAAGGGCTGTAAACAAACTGGATATACCATTTTCAGCAAGTGTTTTTAGCAAGTATTAAGAAAAAGTTCTTAAAAGGTCTCTTATCATCTTTTCTAAAGATGTTTTTCTTTTTAAAATTTATATTTAAAACAGGTGCAAATATCAAAGGGGATATTTGATATTTGTCAAGGGGATTCAGGGCAGGAGCGACCGGAGGAGGCTCTTCGTGGGGACATGGCCACTGTGCCGCACACACTGCATGGAGGGCAGACGTGGCTGCAGCTGGACGTTGCCAGGGAGCACCCAGGTCGCTGCCCAGTGGGCGTGGCCCATGTCCACACTGCCCCAGGCAGCAGCTGCCAGCCTCCTGTGGTCAGGAGTGCGGGAGACACAGCTGGTGGGACCGAGGAGATGGTTTTTCATTTCACTTCCTTTTCATCCGTTTATGTTTACGAAGGCATATGTGGACACAGCAGCTCTCGAACTGCCGGTTATGCTCCGCTAGAAAATCAGAGAAATCTGCCAATATGACAAAGACGCATTCATGCTAAGATTAAGATGTAATTTAGTAATGAAAAATATCAATATAATTATTTCCAAATACAAAGTATTTTCAACTATTTTGGCTCTTGGGCAAAAACATAAAGAGATTAATAAAAGGGGACATTTCCTGGAAGTTACCAGCAGGTGCTGGCTGGCCAGGGCTGCATGTCATCAGTGTCTTTTGCACAAGGCACCTGCTAAGGCCAGCTGCTTGGAGTTCCTTGACATACCTCCATAATCGTACTGGCTGGAGTAATAACTTGCATAGTAATCGCTCTGACTGCTCCATCCACTTTTGGAACTATAGTATCCTTCAGGATACCCTTGCCTGAAAAAACACACAGTGCTGTTAAAAAACAAATTACCTATTTCTTAAAGTGTGACATCAGCCAATACAAATAATTCCCAAAGCAATGGGCATTCATCAAAGCACTTTGGTTGTACAAAAATTCCAATTAGAAGATTTAAAACAGTAGCAAGGATGAGATTGTGGAATTTCCCACCATACGGCTAATTCAAATTCATCTTGGTAAAATAACTAAGAGCCGTTCGGCTAAAAAGAACTGACCCTTTTTGTGTACTCACTGCTGTAGCCTATAAAAGTCAATGCTAAAATAGGTCCTAGAATTTTTGATATTATGCTCAGTAGAGGACAAAATGGACTGAGCTTGTTTTTCTTGAGACAGGTCTCACTCTGTCGCACAGGCTGGAGTGCAGTGACATGATCTCAGCTCAACACAACCTCCACCTCCCAGGCTCAAGCAATCCTCCCACCTCAGCTTCTGAGTAGCTGGGACTACAGGCACACGCCACCACACCCGGCTAGTTTTTTATTTTTTCATAGACATGGGGTTTCACCATGTTGCCCAGGCTGGTCTCGAACACCTGGGGTCAAGCGATCCACCCACCTCAGCCTCCTAAAGTGCTGGGATTGCAGGAGTGACCCACAGTGCCCGGTCTCACTGAGCCATTCAAACCAACCTAAAATGCCAGTTTCACGGCCTCGACCCCAGACCGCTGGCTGTTGGTGCTCCCTGCACGCGCGCAGGGTACCCCCTGTCAGAGCCTGTGTGTGTGCTCCTAGAGCGGGACTCTAATGGCCCCACCTCCCCCTCAGGTCTCCTGGAGCCGATGGGGTGTCAGATTCCTACACATGCCCCAGAAAGGCTGGTTTTGTAGACCAAGCCATGATCCTGACTCTCACTACAGGAAAAGCACAAGTTAGTACAATGATCAAGTATCAGACCTTCTGGTACCTTCAAGATTCTTGAAAGGCCAGCCTGGTAAACACAGTGAGACCCTGTCTCCATAAAACAGTAAAAAAATTAGCCAGGCATGGTGGCACACACCTGTAGTCCCAGCTACATAGGAGGCTGAGGCAGGAGGATGGCTTGAGCCCAGCAGGTTTTAAAGCTACAGTGAGCTATGATGGCACCACTGCACTCCAGCCTGGCTAAAACGGTGAGACCTAAAAAGACTCTTGGAAGGATGTAAGACCATTTTATAATTTTCATACAATATTTAATTTTCAAAATGTGACCCTTCCCACGCCCCTTCAGGAGACATCACGGGAGCCGCACACCCACTGCTGAGGTTGGCTGCTCGGTTGGCGCAGCACCTCTGCATGAGACAGAGCTGCTGCTGGGTGGCATGGGGCCCGGCCCACTTGTCCCCCTACATCCAACTGCTCAGCCACAGTAACGAGCCCTACTGACCGACAGCCTGAGTGGCCACTCTAGGGTCTATTACATTCACGTGGGCCACAGCAGGTTCTGGAGAAATTATCTGACTTGGGGTTTCCAAGGAGCCGCCGTGTCCTCAGCCAACCTTTCCAACCCCAGTCATTCATCAGGAGCAACACAGTCTCAAAAACCACAAGGCTGAGACAGGCAGTGCCTGCGGATATCTGACCACACCAGGCCCAGAGAGGTGAGTCCATGCCACGCACAAGCGCGGAGGCTGAACACACATGCGAGACGTGTGCTCCCCAACCAAAGCGGGGGAAGGAGCAGAAAGGATTCCCCAGAGCCTGCGCAAGTCAGGGCTGAAGGCAGCCGCAGGATCCGAACACGGGAAGGAGGAGTAAGCCTGCGGATCCGGTGACAAAGCCACTCCTGCGGTGACCTGACCCTGCCTCTGGTGAGGCCTTCTCCGTATCACGAGCCACCACTGGCCTCTCAGAATCGGTTCCTAGGTGAGCTCGGCAGGGCGGCCAGCAGAAGGAAAACGCAACAGTGAGAATCCTCCCTGGCTGTCTCTCCTCTGTGCTCTCGCCTCTCAGGGCCTCTAGAAAACACCTGTCCGCTCACCCTCACCCGGAGCTGGAAGGCTTTGAATTGGAATATGATCTTAACTTCAAACTCCGCTTCCCAGGTGACAGGGTGACACACAGTAGCTCAAATCCTGGGAATTTTCTCACAATTACAGCCTCCAGAGAGGTGAAGCCTCACAGTGCCGCCTGCTTCACAAAGCACCTCCAACATCCAGCTGCACACCGCCCAGTGCATGGCCTTGGAGCCGAGTACACCAAGGCCAGCTGCGTGGGCAGAGGTTCACAGATAGAGCCTTTCTCTTTAGGTAAGCTCCTAAAAACCTCTAAGAATAAGCATGAGGAACCTTTCAAAAACAAGTGCAGGTACAAAGACTTCATTAATGACTAGCTTTTTCTCTATTACCAAGTTTAAGAAGCAATATCCCCTTGCAGGGAGCCTCTACCTGTGAGACAGTCTCTCCTCAGATCTCGCAAGGAGCAAGTGCAGCTAAGGCCCTGGAAGGTGCAGCCTAACGCGGTGGCCAGGACTACGCCCACCCCTCGCAGGGCTCTGCGCACCTCCCTGAGTGGAGATGAAAAACAACAACAGCCTCCTCTGCTCTAGGGCCCAGGAGGACTCTGACCCGGCTTAAAGGCCTACTCAGCTGAAGGCACAGTGCCACAGGTCTTTCCAAACCCCTCTTCTGTAATGGCAAACAGAGGCATGGCTGGCCTTCAAGCAGAGGAGGCAACGTCAAGGAGAAACATAGGCTGGCCGGGCGCAGTGGCTAATGCCTGTAATCCCAGCACTTTGGGAGACCGGGGCAGGAGGATCCCTTGAGGCCAGGAGTTTGAGACCAGCCTGGCCAACATAACGAGACCCTCATCTCTACAAAAAAAAAAAAAAATGAACAAAATTAGCTGGGTTTGATGGGGCATGTCTGTAGTCCCAGCTCCTTGGGAGGCTGAAGTGGGAAGATTGCTTGGGCTCAGGAGGTCAAGGCTGCAGTGAGCCAAGATGGCACCATTGCACTCCAGCTCGGACAACAGAGTGAGACCTGCCTTAAAAGAAAAAAAAAAAGAAGAGTAAACACAGGCTTTCAAGCCCTGCTTTCTGTAGCCAGCCTGACAGGTCTAAGAATTAAGTCACCTCTGTGACCAGTCCTCCCAGGCCTCCGGAGACCGGTGAAAAGCTGCCGTGTCTCTGGGGGGCCTGAACACCCCATTAGCAAATGGCCAGACCAACAGATGTGCCCCGGCCAGAGGGACTCACAGACAAGTCAGAGGCTGCTTCTCTGCAGCTCTGAGCAGGGTCTGGCCCCAGTTGAGGTGGGGCCGAATGCTAACTGACCAGCACAGCTAGTGATCACCCGGGGCAGTGTTTAATTTCATTTAAAAACACATCCTACAATTTGTCCGTACCAAGAAAATGTAAACATATGTTAGATAAGTTTGTATAATTCTTCAGAAATACGGAACTTTTCGAGTCACTAAGTTATCCCCATAGCAAGCAACACAGACATGGGTCTGAGTATGACAGAGAGGCAGCCAGGGTGGGCGCGGCCGCACCTGGCAGGTGGCCGTTCCGAGGAGTGGCTGGCTCGGGAGCTGGGCCGCTCGGGCTCGGGATAGCGGTAGTTCTCGGCGTAAGCAGACGCAGCACTGTCATAGGGCCTGTATCGAGTATCATAGAGGCCGTAGACATCCTGTGGGAGGAAGCATTTGGGCAGGATTAGATACCAATCAAGAGCGAGCTCGTCCAACAGCCAGCCTGAGCTGGAAACACTGCAGAGGGCGGGCAGCATTAGATACCTACCAAGAGCGAGCTCGTCCAACAACCAGCCTGAGCTGGAAACACTGCAGAGGGCGGGCAGCATTAGATACCTACCAAGAGCGAGCTCGTCCAACAGCCAGCCTGAGCTGGAAACATAGCAGAGGGCTGCTCTCCAGCAGGACTGAACATAGCCCTTTTCTCATGCACAGACTCCAAAGCACAGCCACACCCACAGGCAGCGGGGTGTCCTAAGACCCACAGCCCTGGCCCTGTTCAGGAGACCCCCGGATGGACCCAGGGCACCAGCATGTCAGCAGACAACCCCAGGGGGCTGTGGTGACTTCCGGAAGGGGCTGTTAGGTTTCTGCTTCCTGAAAGTCCAGTGTGGAGATGCCATGATTTGAACAACCCCTGCGTCCCGCTTCAGATGCCACCTCCGTTAAGTCAAAGAACCAGGGTCCCAGTGAACAGAGAGCCACAGCCAGGAGCGGCCTCTAAAAGCAGACCGTCCTTTATTCTCAGGAGGCTTCAGCCCCATCACCAACCAATTAGTGGCCACAGATCTGTCCCCAAGGGGGCCCACGTGGACACATGAGGATCTGAAGACATGCAGTGCCCCGGGCACACGCCAGAATTCATGCTTAAGGGCCTCAAAGCCTCAAGGCCTCGACGCTTCCGCTGCCTGGCAGGTAATGTGAAATCACAGCAAAACGGACTCATCCTTGGCCACCCAGACACCACAGCAAGAGGCATGGCGGGAGGAGTGCACTCCTGCGGAGGGAGGTGGCTCGCAGCAGGAGGACTGGACAAAGGACCTGAAGTGAGGCCACGGCTTCCCCTCGCTCTGCACCGGCCCCACCCCAGGGCTCCCAGCAGAGCTGAATGTCCTTGTATGGAAATAAAAAATGCCTGGGCTCCTTCTGGAACCTACACAGGTCTGAAGGGTCAGGTGTGCACCTGGTCACATGCACACAAACCATGATGCTAGAGGCCCATGGGGGAGGCCCAGCCCCATTCCCTGGGGCAGTACCCAGCCAGCCACGGCAGCCTTGCTCCTCGGGGCGGGCCCCCTTCTGACTGCAAGGCCTTCCTGTGTGGCCCCAAGTCTGGTTCCAACTGGCCTTACATACTGCAAGACCATGGTTTTCCAACTCCCTATCACACAACCCTTCTACCTGGGGTGACACTGAATCGGTGAACCCAATCGGTGTATGCTGAACTGGGCTAGAGGGTAGGAAAAGCAGATAATGATCAAATGTGTACACAGACACTTTTCGAACAACTGCAGGATTATGTGGAACCTAACTCAAATGTCATTCATGAGCTGGTGTCCCTGTGGAAAGAGGCACAGAAGAATCTTCTGCACGAGCACAGCCGGTCCCCGAGCCGCTGCCCGCACCACCACGTGCTGAGAGCAGCTTGCGGGACTCCGCCTCGCTTAGCTGGTGCGTGTGGCTCATGCTCCAAAACTGACTATTTTCTCTCCGTGTTTTTATTCTCCAAGGGCATTTAAAGGACTATGGTTATGCCCAGTGCTTCTGACGTAAGCTTCCAGAGGCTAGCCCAGCTTCCCAAGGCATGCAACACACAACTTTTCTGCAGACAGCCAGCAGGAGCAGGGGTGACAGGAAATGGAGGGCTCTTTTTGTCACATAAGCTGGGGAGGCTGGTTCAAATCCTAAGCAAGTATTATAAGCAATTCAAGATGCTAATGCATGGTGTGAACTAAGGGTGGCCTGTGCTTGGGAGAGTAGGTTCTGGAGCCGGGAGCCCTGTCCTCAGGAAGCGTTACTGGAATACTGTTCTCACGCCTGCGGGACTGTGGGTGACCTTGGAACCAAGTGAACAAACACTACTAAGGAATACACCGTGAGTGAAAGGGACTCAACTGGTCAAAGCAAGCAGAGAAAAGTGGGTTACACATGCGACTCAACTCTACCTGGTAATAGAGGGAGGCTGCGCCAGGCTCCGGTGGGTACGGCAAGGGGTACTGAGGCTGGTAGGCATCGTACAGAGGCCGGTAGTAGTAGTAGGCGGCCAGGTCCTGAGGCGGCGGGCCGGGGGCAAGTGCAGGCACTGGCTGTGGCCACGGCTGCTCTGAAGGCACAGCTGCCTGGCCGGAGCCACTGGACACCAGTGATACGCTAGAGGACTGAGGAGGCCGAGGCGGCAGCTGCTGACCCGCGTCGACCGGAACCAGACTTGCCGGTGGCTGTGCTGAGTTCTGGGCCCGTCCCTGTGTTGGCAGACTTTCTGGATTTGACAGCTCTGAAAACGTGGCTTTGGGTAGTTGTGGGGGAGAAGCCTGTTGCTGGGGTGGCACCAGCTCCTGCTGGGCTCTTTCGAGGCCAGGCTGGCCCTGGGCGTCTTTCGTGACCTGCTGATAAAAACGGTCAAGGTTAGGCGCCCCAGGCCCAGATTGTCTGGGATGACTGGCAACAGTTTGCTGAGAAGCGAGGCTGTCAGAATGGGAAGGGCTGTACACGCTTACAGGATTTTCCAAAGTCCTGCTTAAGGTAAAGTCTAGGGCTCCGTAAGTGTCTTCTTGATGACTGGAATGGTTTGCCTTATTACCATCAGGCACCAGGGTGCCGTGTGTAGGTGGAACTAACACCACACTTGTGCTTCCAGCAGGGCTATTAGCAAATCCGGGAAGAGCACTTCCTGCCTTACGATCCTTTTGACTTTCTGGAACCAAGTTCTCTGGAACTGGCTGGGATGGTGGTTGAACCAGCAAATTAGCAGGCTGATTAGAAACCATTTCGGAAGCACCAGAACCTTGTGGAAAATTACTTTGGGCAACACTGCTAGGCAGAGACAAGCTAAGGACAGAGCTGGTTGGAATCCCAGACAAAGAAGTATTCTCCCCAGAATCACCACCGAGAGCCCAACTGCTGACTGCAGGTCTATCCCCCACCAAAGCCTCTCTCCAGGACTGATTCTTCTCATTAGAGTTCGATAAGGACACAGGAAAGTTAATGGGCTGAGCCAGATTATAGCTGTGATCAGGCTGAGCAATCAAGACTGGCGGATTCTGCAGAGACTCAGTGGGCGGTGAGGATAATAAACTTGCATAACCAGAACTCGCCTGGGACTGAAGGGCCTCCTCCTCTCCCATTTTGGGAGGATTCTCAAGGTTCTCAGAAGCACCAATGCCACCTCGGCTCTGCACAGGGGCCGCCGAGCTTGGGTTCCGTGACTGCTGCCCGGACATCGCCTCTTCTGGAGGCTGAACAACTTCAGGTGGCTGAGGTTTTGCACACACATAAAGCGCCGGGGCTGCAGGGGCCAGAAGGACGTTGCCTCCAAAATCTGGCAGCTCACTTTGCGCCCACAGAGTCGTTGCTGGGCTCTCACACTTCATGGGCCCCTGGGCCCTGGCTGAAGGCCTCTTCTCAGGTGCTGGATACACAGTATCCAAGGGCGGCGCCCCTGCGTGCGGAAGCACGTGCGCAGCTTCCGTGGTGGAGTTAAGAGGCAGGGGACAGACCTGGGGTGCACAGAGGGTCTCCATGTTGTCTGGCGGCTGCTCCAGGTTGCCAGGGGAAGCATCGGGCAGGGCGGCAGCTGGTCTGCACTGCTTCTGGCGGGCACAGGTCTCCCTTACTTCACCAACCACGTTGGCACGATCTGCCTCAAATGGTTTTACCCCAACTAAGTGCGATTTTACCGGTTCAAAAGAACTATTTGCACTTGTCTGAAATATTCCTGTAGGTTTCGGGGGGCTCGGGGTTGAGGGCTGGGACACGCTGCCACGGTAATTCTGGCTCACAGTGGTCTCGTCTGTTTCACCTCCTACGGGAGAAGAATCAATTTGCTTAAAAAAACTACCTGAAGCTTCATCCTCAGGTTTTCCAACTTCTTGCTGAATGAATGTGCCAACCAGCTCCTGGGGCCTGGCTGAGCCTGAGAGCCTTCCGTGGCTTCTGCTGCTACAGCTGGATGACACGCTGTCAGGGTGCACTGTGTGCAGTGTGGCATCAGGGGCTCCAGCGTGGCACACAGCACCATGCCTGGGCACAGCTGGCCCAGGAAGGGGCCCGTATCTGAACTGGTCACTCGGGGAGGAAGGGTCCAAATTGAGGGGCTCACTTGGCAGAACTTCTTGATTCTGAACAAATTCTAAGTTCTCAACATTCTCATACTGCGAGCTGCTGGCATCCGGCACCCCTGTGCTCACTGCGTCACCCCACACATCACCAGCAGCCTCATTGCTGGGGCCTGGGAGAAGGGCCTGGCAGAGGTTGCCTGCCCCCATGTGTGCAGGTGCGGGCGGACGGCCTAGCCCAGGGCTGGAGCAGAAATCGTCGAAGTCTGCTTGACCAGATAAGCCTGCTTTTTCAGATGAGAGATTCTCCTCATTTTCTGTCTCTCCCCCTTGGAAAAACATCGCCAGAGCTCCTGAGGCTCCCGAGTCTGCTTCCAGCGGGGCACAGCCAGCCCCGGCCCCAGCCCCCAGTGGGTGGTGCGTACGGTTTTCTGGGCTATCTCCCTGGGCGAGGGGATTCACAAGAGCAGAGGTGGGCCGGTGCTCCTTCTTCACTCCTGAATTCTGCCTGAGCTCTGGGCTTGCCCAATGATTCACAATTCTGGGATTTTGCCTGAACGTATTTTCAGGATCAAAGTTATTGGCCAGGTGGCTTCCACTTTGCAAGTGGCCCACCTCGTCTCTTCCATTACTGGGCAAGGCTGCTGGGGGAGCCACCAGAGGGCTGTGTTGCTCATGACCAGGGCCCTGATGTAGGATGGACGGGGTGGGGAAATGAGGAACGCTGGTGGTACAGGGCACCCCGCTGGGAACAGGTCCTTCAGGGCAGGGTGAACGATGTTGCCCCGAGGGCTGTGGGCCTCCCTGCAGTGGCCCCCACTGTCCCGGCATCTGCAGACGAGGCTGAGGGAAGGAAGGGGATGCTGCTGGGGTGACCACACTGTCATGCGGGTTTTGCCTGCTCAGGGGTCGGTCGAGCCCAGGCATGTTCCCATGAGGATGGCCCCCATGAGACGTTTCAGAATCCACTCCTGGAATGTAGTGAGGCAGATACGGCAGAGTCTGAACTTCAGGCTCTGAACTGGAACCAACCTCTGCACTCCTGTTCATCTCAGGCCCAGGAGGTGCTGAAGGTGTCAACGCACCAGAAAATGGAGTGGCATCTGCTCTGGGCTGTGTCAGAGGTCCAGGCAGGGGCTCACAGGGTCCCTGAGAGCTATCTCTGGCATGTGTGTGAGGCACAAGCAAACCGGGGTGCTGAGAAAACCCTGCGGGGGCTGGGCCTTGCAAGACAGGTGGACTGCTTTTGGACGAACTGCCCAGTGGTGTACTTTGGAGCGCCTGTCTACTAAAAGCAAATGGATCTGTGACCGGCTGCAATGGGCAAGTTGTCGGAGCCACTGCTGCATTATTATTAGCCCGTCTCCTGTAAGGGCTGCTAGCCCAGAACACGCTCCGAGGATTCCCGGCTGGAGGTGGCCCAGCCACGCCAGACGGAACCGCCTGGGGCGGCGGCTGCATGACTGAACTCTTGCACAAGTCGATGCTGCAGAAGGAAGCAGGATACAGCTTTTCCTTAATTGGAGCTGGAAAAGAAAAAGAGAAAATCAGCATAAAATCCATATATTCAAAGTCCTAGCTGCAATCAGGAAAACTAAGGAAAAAGAGAAACACTGAACATGATTTTATGTCACTTAAATCCCGAGGATTCTCTCTCCTCTACACCCCACCCCAGCAGAGAACACCTGTCCCTGAGGAGCTGCTCTGGGGGGCAGTGGACAGAGTGAGAACCCTGGATGGCCTGGCCGTGAGCTGATGGAGTATGTCTAGATGGCCACTCCCTCCTCTGGGATCCTCTACTCACAAGGCCCATTGCTGCCGCAGACCTGCGCCACAACAACAGGGACAGTGTGGAACCTGACCACTGGTGTGATATGCTGCCAGACCCACAGATACTCAACGTTTTCCTGTAAACCATCCCTAGATCCAGGAAGAGCCAACTCTTCCATTAAGAAAGAAAAACTGGCCAGATGTGGTGACTTATGCTTGTACTCCCAACACTTTAAGAGGCCAAGGCGGGAGGACCACTTGAGCCCAGGAATTCGCGGCCAGCCTGAGCAACAGTGGGATCTCATTTCTACAAAAAAATACAAAAATCAGCCAGGCGTGGTGGTGCACACCTGTAGTCCCAACTACTCAGGAGGCTGAGGCAGGAGGATTGCGTGAGCCTGGGAGGTCGAGGCTGCCGTGAGCTATGACAGCACCACTGCCCTTCAGCCTGGGTGACACAGTGAGTCCCTAGCTCAAAAAAAAAAGAAAAACTTTATATCATACTTTCCATACATGTTAATTTTAAATTTCAAAAGGGATACAAAAGTTTCAAATTCGTTCTTCCATTTTCTTTGATGAAAGAGCATTATGAAGTACAGTTATAAAAGCTGCGAAGTAGGCTGGGAGCAGTGGCGCACGCCTGTAATCCCAGCACTTCGGGAGGTCAAGCTGGAAGGACTGCCAGAGCCCAGGAGGTCGAGACCAGCCTGGGCAGCACAGCAAGCCCTTGTCTCTACAAAAGAAGAGAGTTAGCCAGACATGGTGGCACACACCTGTAGTCCCAGGGACTCAGGGGGTTAAGGAGGGAAGATCACTTGTGTCCATGAGTTCGAGGCTGCAGTGAGCTATGATTGTACCACTGCAGTCCAGCCTGGGCAACAGAGCAAGACGGTCTCTATTTTAAAAAAATAAATAAATAAAAATTGACACAATCATTTTTTTAAAAAGCACTGCAAAATAAATATATTCATCTAAATGCCTTTTATCACACCTCTTCATAGGTCTCATTTTTTGTACTGTGACTGGCTTAAGGTCTGAAAGGACCACCAGCAAGACGTTACCTTTGAACTGGAGCTGTAACTGTGCCTGGAATGGAAACTCCCAGGCAACTTAAAGCAGCTTTACGAGGCACAGACTGGATTCCAAAATTTTCAACAACAGGCAGAAATGCCAAGAAACCTCTTATAGAAAACAAAGGGGCAAAAACCTCCATAGTTTTTAAATAAAACATAGTAGATACAAACTTGAATAGTTAACCTGGCCTCTTAAGGCAAAAATTCAAGGGCTATATCTTTAGGAAAGTTCTTTTCTTTCTATCAGTCTTTCTTCTTGTCAGCACCACCCTCATGAACAAACAGATAAGTTTAGCCAATCAAAGGAAAAATTAAACCAAAGGGGAGGACCCTGGAGTTTAATCCACACATTTTTTTTTTTTTGAGACGGAGTCTCGCTCTGTCACCCAGGCTGGGGTGCAGTGGTGCGATCTCGGCTCACTGCAAGCTCCGCCTCCCGGGTTCACGCCATTCTCCTGCCTCAGCCTCCTGAGCAGCTGGGACTACAGGCACCTGCCACCACGCCAGGCTAATTTTTTGTCTTTTCAGTAGAGATGGGGTTTCACCATGTTAGCCAGGATGGTCTTGATCTCCTGACCTCATGATCCACCCGCCTCGGCCTCCCAAAGTGCTGGGATTACAGGCGTGAGCCACTGTGCCTGGCCAATCCACACATTTTTGCAGATGTATATTATTTTGGTCTCTTGGAAATCTTTCTGATATTCAGATAAAAGAAGAAAACATTGGCCAGGTGCAGTGGCTCACACCTGTAAGCCCAGCACTTTGGGAGGTAGGAGGACCACTTGAGTTCAGCAGTTTGAGACCACCCTGGGCAACACACAGCGATACCCCACCACCAAAAAAAAAAATGCCGGTCGTGGTGGTGCATGCCTGTAGTCCCAATTACTCGGGAGGCTGAGGTGAGAAGATCGCTTGAGCCAGGGAGGTTGAGGCTGCAGTGAGCCTTGTTCAAGCCACGACACTCCAGCCTGGGCGACAGAGTGAGACTGTCTCAAAAAAAAAAAAGAAGAAAACACTGATCAATGTATTTTAAGTAAAGCTATTTACTAGGAACAGCAGCAAAGGTTTCATTGAGGTTTTAGGCTCTCATCTGAGAACAAAGAACGTTCACAGCTCTATTTTATATGGACTGAAAGGAGAACAGGCAGAGCATCTTCCTCTGATCTGTGCACTAGCATTATCTTCCACTGGGTCCTACCAACTGCACAGCTACAGCAGACACAGCGACACCTGACCACCGCCAGAACACGCAAACGCCAAGCACCTCCTGAAACTCCGCTGCCAGGAGAACAGGGGTCCTCCCTCATCTCTCAAGACATGGCCTTCCCTGGGAAGATCCTTACCGTCCTCAAAAGCTTTTGTTTGCTTTAAACACAGAGCACGGGCCTAGAGGTCTATTCCTTGGCTGCTGCTGTGAGAGCAAAACTGAGCGTTCAGGTGAGTGGCTCGGGGCAGCCACTTCTCTTTCTGCAACGTATTTTTGTCTATAAAATGAGAGAATCGATGTGATTATTTTTTCCTAAAAACCCCAAGTTTAATCTTATGAGATTCTACTCACAGTGGATTCTGGGATGTCCTAATCCCACCTGCTGTTTAACAGGGGTGGCCGGGCACGGTGGCTCACACCTGTAATGCCAGCACTTTACAGTGGCCGAGGTGGGTGGATCACAAAGTCAGGAGATCGAGACCATCCTGGCTAACACGGTGAAACCCCGTCTCTACTAAAATACAAAAAATTAGCTGGGTGTGGTGGCAGGCGCCTGTAGTCCCAGCTACTCAGGAGGCTGAGGCAGGAGAATGGCGTAAACCTGGGAGGCGGAGCTTGCAGTGAGCCGGGATCGCGCCACTGCACTCCAGCCTGGGCGACAGAGCGAGACTCCGTCTCAAAAAAAAAAAAAAAAAAAATGATTCCGCAGCTCTCCTAAACTAAGAGCTTTTTTATAGCAAATATTATCACTTACAAGGTGCATTCCAACCTTCACGCTCCCTAATTGAGAGCTTTTTAGCAACATGCCACTTTCATTTGGAACAATCTTGTGACTTGAACTGATTTTTTTGATCTTTACTCACCAGGAGAAAAACAATGCAACTGCCTATCACCTATGTCACCACTACAGAGAATTTTATTCTGTAACCTCAAGTCATCTAACTCTTTTATTGTTCCAAAGAGGCCAGCTGATCTTGAAGATGCAGTATCCATAAACCTAGCTAGTCAGTTAAACTGCCTTGTAACCATGTGGATACCTAAGCAAAACTCTTTTTAGTATAGTTCTGGCTACAGAACTGAGGCATTTAAAACGCATGCACACCCCTCTCCTCTTGCTGCCACTGGCTTCACATTTTAAGTGAGGAAAACAATAGTGTGCCAGGAAGCCCCTGAGTTTACCTACTGCCTACAGTCTCCCTCACGGTGGCTGCTAGTGACGCGCTGTCAGACTACGGGATGTTTGACGCAAAGACATGATCAACTCCAACTCTTCTAAGTTAGAATCGCAACCACATATAGTTAGATGTTGTGGAGGAAGCCAGCAACAGAGGAGGCCAGCAGCCTAACACTGCTGAAAATGACGGAGACCCTGGTACTCATGAAAGATGCTTTTACAGAAGAAAAAATCACATGAACATTTACCCACTGCCATGGCCTCTTGCTGGGTTTGGCAAAAAAAGAAACAGAAAAAAAAAGCGCCCACTGCCCCAAAGAAAACAAAAGAAACAGAAAAAAAAGCGCCCACTGCCTCAAAGAAAACAAAAGAAACAGAAAAAAAAAGCGCCCACTGCCTCAACGAAAACTTCCAGTACAATTTTGAGACCCACTGTATTAACCACTATTAAGAGTAAACGAGGGACAACGAACAAGAAAGATGCGCTGATTTGCCTCTTGTCTACAAGATACCAGCACCGGAACCCTAAGAAAGGGGGTGGGGAAAAAACGCAGGGAGACTTGCAAAAGTATCACTTCTAGGAAGAACTGTCTGCGGTTCTGTTTGCTTCGTATTGCCACATGGGGGATGGGACATACCTCTTTGGTTAACATCGGCATCATACATGTAAAACAAAACCTTAATATACAATCCACACCCAACTTACAAGCCATTTAAAAGGGTTCTTAAGCGGCAAAAACTGACTTTAAATGGCTCTGATGTTTCTGAAGGATCTGCTGTAACACTTCCATCAAAAAGGGGCGAGCCGGATCACACACACTCCTCTAACCCTCGGCCTCTGTTGCAACACCCTGATCGCCCAATCAAGAAATTACAAACAACTCTGCTCTTTGGTTCAAATGTAAATGTGTCTTCACCAGCATCGCTAAGGAAGCCTTCCAGCCGGTGAGGACAAGACACGCTCATTTGAAAAGTCAGAGTCTTACGAGGGGTGCCTGGGAGTCCAAACTCCCGCCCCGGGAACCGGCGTTACCGCAGCCCAGCCGGATCCACGTCAGCCCCTCAAGTCCCACGGCGGCCCGCGCCGCGTCCGGCCTTCCGCTCTGGCCCGCGGGCCCGGACGTCTGTCCCCTCGACCGGCCCCGGCGGGACCCGAGATGCGCCGCCCGCTCGGGGCTGGGCCCAGCCGCCTCCTCTCCTCCGCGCCCCGGCCTCCACGGCCTCGCTCCGCCGGCCGACCTCCGCCTTCCTCCTCCCGCGCTCGCCCCCTCACCCGCGCGGCTGAGACCGATCCCTCAGGAGCCGCGGGCGAAAGCCCACCCGACGCTGGCGACGAGCGCAGACACCTCAGCCGCCGCAGCCATCTTAGCACATCCGGCTCCGGTCTCCGCGGCCGCCGCGCCGCCGACGTGTCCGGCTTACGACATCAGCGCGCGCCCCGCCCCGACCCCGCCCCTCGGCTCGTCGACCCAGACGCGTTCTTTCAGCCCTTCACAGCCCATCCCTCGGCCCCGCCCCTCGCCGGCGTCCGTCCTCCCCGCCTCATCCCTCTGTCCCGCCCCCTCTGCCCCCGCCCCTCGCCAGCGTCCGTTCTTACCCGCTTCATACTTTCGTCCCGCCCCCCGCCCGTCTTCCACGCCTTATCCTGTGGTTCCCGCCCCCCTTGGCCCCGCCCCTCTTCCGTCGTTCCTCGCCTCATTCTTTCGTCCCGCCCCCTTAGCCCCGCCCGTCGTCCGTCCTTCTCCGCCTCATCCTGTCGTTCCCGCCCCTTTGGCCCCGCCCCTCGGCCGTCCTTCTCCGCCCGTGGCCCCGCCCCCGCCGGCGTCCGTCTGCCGCCTCACCACTTGTCCCCGCCCCTCGCCACCTGCCCGGCCAGGCTCGCCGGGGCTGCCCCGGGACGTCGCCTGGTTACGCTGGCTCTTTCTCCCAGTCTTTTTTCGTTTTAAGATGTGAGAAGAGATGGGATTCTTCAATCAAGGCCACAAGCGGGAAATCAGTCTGCAGGACCGATGCCAGCAGGCTCACGCACCGAGAACGGCTACTCCGCCCAGCTGAGAAGCGCGGGGCCCTGACGCGGGCGCGCTCCTCGCATTCTTCCGTTGGGCTGGGAGGCTGGAGGGCAGGCGGCGGCGGCCGCGCATGCGCCGGGAGCGGCCGGCGCTGCGGGCCGCGGAGGGCCGACTGCGCCTGCGCGCTGGTTGCCTGGCTACGGCGTGGCCGCGGGCCCCGAGCGGCGCCGGAAGTTGGTCAATGGCTGCCGCCAGTCTCTGTCCAGCGTCCTGGGGTTTCCCCGACGCATCCTCTACTGTCCCTTCGCTCTGCACAGAGGCCCAGGCAGGGAGGGGCGGTCCGGCCACCGCGCGGAGCCCGGTCTCCGCCGACTCGCAAGGGGGACGCGCGGGCTCCTCGTCCCCAAGCTCCTCTCTGCGCCTTTGCTGTCCCGGGCCCTCCCAGGCCCACCCTGGCCCCGGCCGCGCTGTCCTCCCGGGGATACGCGGCCTACTCGGTTCGTCCCCTCGGCCGCCAGCCCCACAGGGGCGCTGGGGTCCCAGCCTTGGCTAAGTGCACGTCGGTGGTGTGTGGGCCCGGGCGCTCGGGCAGCCAGAGCGACCCAGCGGCGGGGTGAGGCGGGTAGGCGCTCCTGCGCCTGCCACGGCCAGGCCAGGCAGCATCCACGCCCTCTCGCGGAAGATCACAGGGAACAGGTGGGCACTATCATCTGTGCCCTTATTTTCCGTAGGAGCCGAGGGAGGCTGAGCGGGTGAGGAAGCGACCAGCCATGCCGGGCCCACTCACCTGCACACCTGCCTGGCAAGGGCAGGGAAGAGCCGCGGCCTTCCTCTGCTGCTTCTTCCAGAGGGCAGGCGCCGTGGTGGGGGTGCCCGCCCGATGGCATCGCGGGAGGCTGAGCTCCCAGCAGCGGCTGAGGTCCTCCCTGGGTGGGAGCCACCCTTGTCCCCAGCTGGGCCGGCGGCTGGTGAGGGAGGGAGTGGTACCCGTGCCACGCCAGCAGGGCCGCAGGCGGTGCAGGGAGAGCTTCAGTCCGGCTGACGTGGCACCAGGGCCACTCTGCTCAGCTAACATTTGCCTTTCAGGAGTCAGATTCCCGACCTGTTTGAACAGAGTTAGGGAGCACGTGGTAGGGCCCAGCCCCGCTGCCCCAGCTGCTTCTTCCCAGTGGTCAAGGCGCTCTGCACCCTCCGCAGAGGGAGGTGTCATTGTTTGCCCTTGCCAAAGAGGGGGATGCAGAGGTGGATGCTGCCTCTCAGGCGTGGGGCTCGCCTTTTGCCGCTCGCGAGTTCAAAGAACCCAAGAGCCAGGAGCCCAGGGCTCGACCTTCTAGGGTCCTCCGAAACCCTGTGGTCCCACCCAGGTGGGCACTAAGCTATGGGAGAGACCATAGCTGCAGAAATCAACCTGCCCTAGGCATAAAATGCAAGGTCTCTGGACCCCAGGGCAGGGATATTAGAAAGCAGCTTCTGTTGGCTCCTAGGGGTGTGAATCACCACATCACCTGCAGGGGGCCCGGCTGTCTTTCTTCCCCCTCTTCTCTCTAATCCTGAGTGCAGGGAGACAGCTCTCAGCAGTTTGTAGCCTGGTGTGGAGTAGAGGGTTCCTGCACCCTACACCTGAGCCCATCCAGCGTCTGGGCCATAGACCCTTCCGTTGAAGGCCCAGCCTGCCCCTGAGACGCTGTGTGCCCTTTTTCAACTTCCTTAGTCTCTGAGCATCAGGTCTTCATCTCTAAGATAGAGCAAGATGAGCACCTAAACGTTTCGCGGCTGAAATGGGGTTGCCAGGATGACAAGCATGGCAGGGGCAAATGGGGACATCAGGTGACTGGCTGCGAGCCAGCAGAGGCCTCCACCCAGTGCTGGGAGGTGTCCAGCCCATGGTGGCCATCACTATTCCTGGTGGGGCTTTGTTGCTTTTGCCTGCAGCATCCGCTGGTTTCTCCATTCTCCAAGTCTCTGCCCCTGCTCACACTTGGAGGCTGGACACAAACGTCACCACTTCCCTGAACCCCCCTAGGTGGGCTGGAATCAGCACCTGGTGCAAAGCTCTGTGACACTGCTGTACCGCATTATGCAGAGCACACAGGACAGGCTCATGTGCCTCCAGGCTGTGCCAGGAACCCGCTGCCTTTGCGTCATCTCAGCCTTGGTCACAGCGTGTCTTTGGTGCCTCCGCTGGGTCAGCTCCTCCCATTAGCCATGCTGTCCAGCACGGGGGCCGCTGGTGCTTGCTGTGGGACTGAGCTGGACTCTAAGTGTAAACTACATGGTAGGTTGTGAAGGATGCAAATATCGAATCGATCATTTTTTATTGCATATTAAAATGACAATATCTTGGATGTATCAGATTAAACAAAATACTATTAAATTTTATTTCACCTGTTTCTTTTGTTTTTGACATAGCTGCTGGGAAATGTAAAACTCCATATGGGGCTCGTGTTATATTTCCACTGGACAGTGCTGGTCTAGAAGGCAGGCACTCAGCACCCCTAGCCTGTGCTTATAGCCTCCTATGATAGGGGCCTGAAATGCCAGAGGCTGACGAGTGGACCTGGCTCTTTGCTGACAACTGGCGGGCCAGTGGCGGTCCTCCAGGGAACCCCCAGCAGAGCAGCAGTCTCAGTGAACGCAGGACGGCCCCTCACCGTGAGCTTCTGCTCCTCTTTCCTACCTGTTGTAAAATAGCAATGGCGAGTATGTCTGGGTGCTAGTGGAGGTTTACTGGGCAGGCCTGCTCCCTGCCGGACACTGTCCTCGGCCCCTGACACAGACCCTTAGTCCTGGACACTGAAGCTGGAGGCTTGGCCTGGAGAGAGGAGACAGGGTTGGCTGGGTGGTCCAGGTAAAAAAACATATGAAGGCCTCCAAGGTGGAAAGAACTGACACAGAGCACTTCCTGGAGGAGGAGGGAATAGGGCCGGAAAGCTGGAATCAGGGGCGAGGAAGCAGATCTGGAGGCAGGGTCCGTTCTGTGTTCTGTGCAGGTTGTTCTGTGGCATTTGTTCATCAGGCCCCTGCAGGGGTTCCCTGTCAGCATGCCACCAGGCTGGCCAGAGGGTGGGCCAGGCTTCCTCTTCTTACCCTCGTAGAGGAGAGGAAGTCCCCTCTGTGAGGGGAAGGCCAGACCCCCAGGTCCATGGTGGGCAGCATGGAGGAAGCCTCAGGCCCACTCACTTCCATGTCCAAGGTCTGCCAAGCACACAGCATAGGGTCCGCAAACAGATGCTCACCACGCTGCCACCCCCTTCCTGTGTTCTACTCACCTCTGAGCCCCACCCTAACCTGGAGTGCTCGCCCGGTGTGCTCGCCAGGGGTGTGCAGCAAGACAGCACTGTCCACTTTCTAGGCCTTCCCAGGGCTGACATGAGGCCGAAGGTGCATCCCCGCCCTGGCAGATGTGCCCTTGCTCTGGGCTTCTGGGGAATGGGTCCCACAATGCCTCCTCCCAGCACAGGCAAAGGCGTCTCCTTTTGGGGGCCCACCTGGCTAGCAGAGCACAGGTAAGATGGCTCCAGCAATGGTGGGCTAACTACTGTGTGTCCAGCTGTACTGCAAGCTTCCAGAAGCCAGAGACCCTCAGCCACCACCCAGGTGTTCAGCCTTGGGCAAGCTACCTGGCCTTTCCAAGCCTCTGCCTCCTCCCCTGTAAAAGGAGGTGACAGCCTTGCCCTTTCCCAGCCTCCTGCAAGGACTCCCTGGACCTGACCTCACAGGGTGGCAAGCGTATCCTCCACACCAGGCCTACCTGGAGGCACGGGTACATTGATGGCACTGCCAGCAGCCTCGTTACTGCAGGAGCATCATGCTCCTCATCTCCAGCATCTTCAAGCATGTTGGGCACATAGCAGGTCTCAGAGAACATTTTTCTGGAATCATTGAGCCAAGTACTTACCGTGTAAGGTGTTAAAAAGCACTAGGAATGAAGCAGAAAGCTCAAGGCTAATGTCGATGTCACAGTAACCTGGGACTGCAGGCCCCCAGGGCCACAGGAGGAACTGCTGGGTGTCCTTGAGCTGCAGCACGGCCTTGGTAAGCCCACGAGTCCTCTATCCCCAAACCATGCACAGATGTCTGCTGAGCCCCTGCTGTACCCCAGGCACTGCTAGGAGCTGGGCTGTGGCCATGAGACAGACAGGCCCAGACTCTGCCCCCGGGGAACATGGATGCTGGCTGGCCACAGATGTGCCCATACAGAGGGCACCGTGCAGTGTCTGCTGGGGACGGGCAGGAGGAGAAGGAGCATTTCTGGATGAAGTGAACAGTCCACATGAGGCTTCTGTGGGGCGAGGGGCCAGTGGGCGTGGGCTGGTGTGGACTCTGTAGACCTTGCTAAGAGACTTGCAGGTGATGTCTGGAAATATGGGAAGTTTCCAGAGGCTTTTCAGCCAGGAGCGATGCAACCAGTTTGGGACCCAAAGGCTCTCCAGGTTAGGGTTAGAGCTAGGGACTAGGGAGAGCCAGGGCCCAGGAGGCAGCCTTCGGTGGCCTAGGAGAAAGAGGTGCTGAACCCGGGAGAGTCCCCAAGAACTCGGGAGAGTCCCCGAGGGCACAATCCTAGCACAGCACGGGGTTCACACACGGCAGGCAGGAGACAGTCCTGAGCGTTGAGTGATGATTTAAGTGATGGGCATGGACTTGGTGGCCTGGGGACTGTGGATAGGGAAGAGAAAAGGGCTCGGGTGGAGCTGGGAAGAGCTCCAGTATTCGATGCCAGGGCGGTCGTGGCATTAACTCCTGGCAAAGTATCTGATGCCAGGCTGGCCACGGTATTGACTCCTGGCAAAGTGGCCCAACAACCCCCTTCTCCCCTCTGAGCAGCCGTCTCCCTGTCTGAAAAGTCACCAGGCTGGATGGCATCAACTCTACAGGCCTTCCTGCTCCTCTGAGGGCAGGTGACTCCTCGTGGTTTGACACGGACCGGGAATCACATAGCCCTGGCTCAGTGAATGGGTGAACTTGGCTAAGTCGCCTAACCTCTTTGAGCCCCAGCTTCCTCATGTGTAAAACAGGATAATAGCACTATCGCAGGGGATGGCCCTGGGCGTGGGGTGAGGGCCATTTCTGCCCTGTGGTCACTTGGGAGGACCTGTGGGGCGCTGGCAGAGCAGTGCCACCAGGAGGAGGCAGAGAGCCGCCTCTGAGTCGGCCAAAGTAACAGTTGCATGCTTGCCAGGTGAGGTGGTTCCCATCTGTCGTCTCAGCATTTTGGGAGGCGAAGGTGGGAGGATCACTTGAACCTAGGGGTTTGAGACCAGCCTGGGCAACATAGCAAGATTCCATCTCCACAAAAGGAAAAAAAAGTAAAGTTATACACTTTTCTTTTTTCTTGAGACCGAGTTTCACTGTATCCCCCAGGCTGGAGTGCAGTGGTGCAATCTCAGCTCACTGCAACTTCCTCCTTCTGAATTCAGGCAATTCTCCTGCCTCAGCCGCCAAAGTAGCTGAGATTCTAGGTGCCCACCATGGCGCCCAGCTAATTTTTGTATTTTTAGTGGAGAGGAGGGGGTTTCACCATGTTGGCCAGGCTGGTCTCGAACTCCTGACCACAGGTGATCCTCTCGCCTCGGCCTCCCGGAGTGCTGGGATGACAGATGTGAGCCACCATGCCTGGCCGTAGTTATAACTTTTCTAAGGTTCATTTTATTAAATGGAGAAATGCCAAACAGAACGACAAAGGCTGTGGTAGAACGTGCACGTTTGTGTGGACCCAGGGCACATTTTCACCAGAAAATCCCATGCAATAGAGTGGAAGATATACCAAAAGCCACAGCAAATATCACGCATGCCTCTGCAGAAAATTATAGATTCCTAACAAACACTGAGAGTGTGTCCTGTGCTGTGAGGTCCAGGGATGGGCCACAAGTTCAAGGTTGTGTGAAGAACACCGGAAACCCACCTGAGGCCCTGGGCACCCGGCGCCTGTCGTGTTGGGCATGAATAAAGCTTCGCAGCTCAGTCCTGCAACCTCCATGAGCCTAGGCTTGTCCATCTTAAAATGTAGATGGTTAGGACACCTGCTGCAGGGGCCGCCAGGCTTAACTGTGCCAACACGGCATGCACGTGGAGAACAAAGAACGCGATTGAAAACCTCGTAACGATAACAAGAGCTGTTCCCTTTCTGAGCCCTCACCACGTGCCCAGTGTGCACCAGCAGCTCACCATCGCAGGCCCAGGGCCAGCACCCAGGTCCCCACTTGACCCACGAGGACACTGAGGTGCAGCAACAGCCAGGACAGCAGCCGCCAGGTGGAAAGCAAAGACACAAAGCAGCCAGATCGGGAGTCACGTCGAGGCAGGTGAGTGAGGCGCCACCCAGCAACCTTCAAGATGCAGATTGAAGAACAGCCGTTCCCAAAGCTTGCTCGCTCACTGACCCTGCGTCTTCATCTGCAAAGCCCTTTTTTTTTTTTTTTTTTTTTTTTTGTGAGACAGAGTCTTGCTCTGTCGCCCAGGCTGGAGTGCACTGGCGCGATCTCGGCTCACTGCAAGCTCCACCTCCCGGGCTCATGCCATTCTCCTGCCTCAGCCTCCCGAGTAGCTAGGACTACAGGCACCCGCCACCACGCCTGGCTAATTTTTTGTATTTTTTAGTAGAGACGGGGTTTCACCGTGTTAGCCAGGATGGTGTCAATCTCCTGACCTTGTGATCCGCCCGCCTCGGCCCCCCAAAGTGCTGGAATTACAGGTGTGAGCCACCACGCCCGGCCAACGCCAGCACTTTCAACGCACCGGGACCAAGCTGGACCACACTGTTTAGGTTTCGTTTTGAAACACTTTTACTTTTGCAGACGAATACGTCGGTGTCCCACCGGGAACTGCTGCTGGTGGATACTCATGCGGGAAGCAGCCGCGTGACGCTCCCCCTTGTCTGCCTCTGCCCAGCACTGCCCCTCCAGCAGAGCTCCTCATGTGTGGTTGGTGGATTTGGGTCCACGATGAGATAAGGAGCCACACAGAACGAAATCAGTCCGCCGCTGAGCATGCAGTCGAGCCCCACGGGCACCCTTTGCAAGTGAGACTTTTGGGATGAAGCCAGCACAGGCCTGTCGATCCCTGGAGCAGCCCGGGGGGCTACGGCACCGTGCTTCCCTCTTGGACGGGGGCCACAGCACCGTGTTTCCCTCTTGGGTGGAGGCAGCCCTGCCTGCTGGGAGCCTGATTTGTGGGCCCTGATGAGTTGGTGCCTCCGGGCTCTCAGGACCCTCCTTTGCTCTAGCCAGAGGGACGCAGCGCCATACTTGGGGTTCACGCCGGCAGCGGCGTGGAATGAGTCACCAGGCTGAAGATACACTTGGTGTTTTCTTGTGCTGGGTGGAGCTGTCTGGAGCCCCTTTGGCATCCTGCTGAAGAGTCTGAATCTGCACATGAGCCTCCTGGAGATATTGAACACCTTTTAAAGTGTGGCCAGGCCCAATCCAGTGTGCTGTGAGTGTACTGTACACCCTGGGTTTCAAAGACACAGTACCAAAAACAAACAAACAAAAAGAATATAAAACATCTCATTCACAGCCGGGCGCGGTGGCTCACGCCTATAATCCCAGCACTTTGGGAGGCCGAGGTGGGCCGATCACAAGGTCAAGAGATCAAGACCAGCCTGGCCAACATGGTGAAACCCCGTCTCTACTAAAAATACAAAAATTAGCTGGGCATGGTGGCAGGTGCCTATAATCCCAGCTACTCGGGAGGCTGAGGCAGAAGAATCACTTGAACCCGGGAGGCGGAGGTTGCAGTGAGCCGAGATCGCGCCACTGCACTCCAGCCTGGGTGACAGAGGGAGACTCCGTCTCAAAAAACAAAAAACAACAAAAAAACTCATTCACTTTTTATGTTGTGTTGAAATAATATTTTTGATATATTGGATTAACTAAGCTGTAGTATTAACAAAAACTTTGCCTGTTTCTTTTTACCTTTTTAATGTGGCTACTGAAATATTTAAAGTTGCATGTGTGGCCAGGCACAGTGGCCCACACCTGTAATCCCAGCACTCTGGGAGGCCAAGGTGAGGAGAGGACTGCATGAGCTCAGGAGTTCGAGACCAACCTGGGCAAAAAAGTGAGACCCCCATCTCTGCAAAAAATAACAAAAATTTTGGGTGGGTGAGGTGGTGTGCACCTGTAATCCTGCTGCTGGAGACACCAAGGTGGGAGGATCACCTGAACCCAGGAGGTTGAGGCTGCAATAAGCTATCATTGCACCACGGCACTCCAGCCTGGGTGACAGAGCAAGACCCTGTCTCAAAAACTTTTTTTAATTAAAAAAAATAAGATATTGAGGTGAGATTCGCAGAACCTAAAATTAACCACTTTAAAGTGTACAAGTTAGGCCAGGCGCAGTGGCTCACGCCTGTAACCTCAGCACTTTAAGAGGCCGAGGTGGGTGGATCACTTGAGATCAGGAGTTTGAAACCAGCCTGGCCAACATGGTGAAACCCAATCTCTACTAAAAATACAAAAAAAATTAGCCAGGTGTGGTGGTAGGGGCCTGTAATCCCAGTTACTTTGGAGGCTGAGGCAGGAGAATCACTTGAACACAGAGGCGGAGGTTGCAGTGAGCCAAGATCATGCCACCACATTCCAGCCTGGGTGACAGAGCGAGACTCCGTCTCAAAAAAAAAAAAAAAGTGTCCCTGTTATTGGCATTTAGTGAATTCGAAGGGCTGTGCACGCACCACCTGTCCCTGGGTCCAGAACATTTGTGTCACTCCAAAGTAAAACCCCGAACCGTCTTCATCCATGTCCCTACAAAGGACATGAACTCATCATTTTTTATGGCTGCATAGTATTCCATGGTGTATATGTGCCACATTTTCTTAATCTAGTCTATCATTGTTGGACATTTGGGTTGGTTCCAAGTCTTTGCTATTGTGAATAGTGCCGCAATAAACTAAAACTTAAAGTATAAAAACAAAACAAAACATGACAAAAAAAACCCCAGGCCGTTTAGCAGCCACTCTCCTTTCCTCCTCCCCCCGGCTCTGGGAACCATCAATCTACTTTCTGTCTCCATGGGTTCGGTGACCACAGGCACCCCATAGAAATGGAGTCATTGCACCTGCAGCCCTTTGCGGCTGGCACCCTTCACTGAGCATGGTGCTTCCAAGGCTTGTCCCGCATGGTGAGTGTCAGCGCCTCCTTTTCTACAGTGGAATCATATTCCCTTGTGCGCATTCGTCAGGGTTCTTCCCGGGAAGCGGAGCCCATAAGACGTGCTTCTGGAGAGGTTATTGCAGGGAATTGGCCACACGACCTCGAGGCCTGCAGGTCCCAGGGTCTGCAGTTGCAGGCAGGAGGCCTGACGGCATTGCGAGTCCGAAGGCCGGTGGGCTCCAGGCCCAGGAAGAGCCACGTTTTCAGTTCAAGTCTGAAGGCAGGAAAAGACCAATGTCCAGTGCAAACGATCGGGGGGGAGGACCCCTCGCACTTGGCCTATTCTCCCCGGGCCTCAGTGGACCGCACGGGGCCCACCCACACTGGGGAGGGCGGACCGCCTTACCCGGGCTGTGGATGCAAATGCGAACCTCATCCAGAACACCTCGGAGACACATTCCATTTGGCGAAATGGCCCGGCCAAGCTGACACTAAGGTTCACCGTCACAGCAGACGGTTTTGCTGACCTGTCGTTGGCAGTGGACACTCAGGCCGTCTGTGGCTGTACTGAGTGATGCCGGGACAGCGAGTGGCCACGTGCGTTTGTTTGAGTCCCTGTTTTCACTTCTTTCGGGCAGACCCCCAGGAGTGGAATTTCAGGGTGCTGGGAGTTTTATGGGCAGGACTCCGGCTGGGTCATCCCCTTTGAAGACAAGAGTCAGGCCACTCGCTGCAGTTCCACCGTGGCCCCTCCTGGTCCTGGCGCCCAGCACTGGCTGGCAGACGCAGCCCCCAGCCATAGTGGAGGCCTTGGGCTCACATCCCTCCTTGGAGAGGTTGGGCCTAGGGCAGGCAGTGCTTTGCAATCCAGAGAGGGACCTCAGACTCCCCACTGCTCTGGTTTGAAGCCACTGGCCTGCGCTGAAGGTCTGGGGCTAGGCAGAGGCCCAGGCAGTGGGGAGAGAAGGGGCCCACCCTTGTGTGAGGCTGGCAGCTCTACTCAGGGGCAGGGCCCCAGGACCAGGCCGCTTCTGCCTCGCTCAGCCAGTCCCTTAGGATCACAGAACTTTCCAGACTCTGCCATGCCCCATGCTGCCCTGCTCAGAAGCTTCGACAGCTCCCTTTGCCCTCCTATAGGGGCCAGAGTCCTCCCTGTTGTCTCCAGCCCATAGAGGGGTCATGCCACTGCCTCAAGGCCCTCCCTATGCAGCCCCCTGCCTGCTGCAGAGCTCCCTGAGGGGCTGTCCCCAGGATGGCTGGGTGGGACCTTCATCCCTCCGAGGCTGAGAGGAGAAGAGCCCGGAGCTGCCAGGAGGGCCAGACTCATGCGTGGGTATCCTGGGAGCCGTGTCACCCCAGGCACGAGCCCCACCTCCCATAGGGCTGCAACCCCCTCGCTGCTGTGTGTCCATCTCCCTATAAAGGGCCTGGACCAGGCAGGCTGCGGACACCACGGAGTCCCTGGAGGCAGCATGGTCCCCGCACCCCCGTGGGCCAGGACTAGGCAGCTTCACCGTCACTCTCCCAGCAGAAGGGGCCCTCGACTCCTGGCTCCCTCAGAGCATAGCAGCCCTGCCTCCCTCCCAGAAAGGGAGCCAAAGGCCAGAGCAGAGGGGAGTGGAAGCCGGATCACCATCAGTATCATTTTTATTGCAAATCGGTTAACAAAAAAGATGAAAAAAATACATCATCTACAGTTCCTCATGTAGATCACTTTTTTTAAAGTTGTCTTTTTCTGTAAACTACACTCTATTTTATAAAACACAGTAAAAATCAACATCTTGGGACGCATCTGGTCATGCCCCCTGGGGATGGCACCACACGGCCCCCATAGAGCCGGGGGAGGTTGCCCTGAGGAGCGCAGGCCGCACGGCAGCGGAGCGTCCCCAGTGCATGGGCGGCTAAGGCTCCCCGAGCTGAGCCGAGTCTGACGTCCCTCATAGGCATGACACACAACAGACTCATTCATTAAGATTTTTTAAACAAAATCCACCTTTAAAAACATATTTACAGACATTTTTTCTGCCATAGGCTATACTTGGTATTGCAAGAGTCTGCTCCTCCCAAACTAGGAGGGGTAGCCCAAGGGCAGCCCCCGCCTCCCCCCAGCCCCTGCCTGACCGCGTGCCCCCTGCCAGGGCTGCGGGGATAGGACCAAAGGACGCAGCCCGCGGTGTTGCACAGCTCGATGTGCCTGGCTCTGGCAAGTCTCCTACAAAACACGGGAGCCCACGGGGAGTCGGGTCCCACGAGCTGGGGCCCAGGCTGCGTTGCTGGCGCATCTTCTTCGGAACCTGGGGGACGCCGTGCAGGCTGAGATGCTGGGGCCGCCACCGGGGTCAGCCCAGGCAGTGTCTTTCCTCAGAAAAGGGTAGGATGCCTCCGTGTGTGACCCAGGCAAGTGCCACAGTCCACACATCTCATGTTTGACATGCACGATGCCTACATTTCAAGAATGGGAGGGGGCTGGGCTGGTTCTGGAGGGACCAAGAACTTGTATAACCAACGAACAACTACGTAATACTGAACCTGAAACAAAGATTCATGATTGGTACCATGGGTGCACTCTTGGCATACACACTCCAAGAACACATTTTCACAAGCATGCTTGCAAAAAACCATTTAAAAACACATCGCAACGTCTAACCCATATGCTTTTACTTAAGTTTCCTATTTTAGATGCAAATTAATCCGAGTGCCGAAGGTGTGCCGACTTTGCCTCCGTTTGCCTCTGGATGCAGCTTCTCCTAACAGGCAGGTGATGCTGGTGGAGCGGCCGGGCTGGCTTGGGGTTGGGTGGGCGTCGGGGAAAGGGCACAGCCTGGACGCCCCAGGAGCTTTTTGGACTATGCTCGTTCAACTTCCCTCCTCCAACATCATTTCTTTTTGGATTTTGAAAAAAGGAATCAATAAATAAATGGTATTTATAAATCATGAATCTTTGTTTATATTTTATAAACACAGAAGAATCTTTTCATCCTAAGTAGGAAAATCCTGGCTCTCAGAACTTGCTTGTTTTCTTAGAACAGATAAAAGTTTCTACCTGGAGCCAGATAAAACAGTACATATAAATAAAAAGGCAGTGTTTCTGTGTAAAATAAAAGTACATAAATAAATACTAAAAAAATTTAAAATCCTTGTTATTTTGTATAAAAACACGTGTTTTTAAAAAGGCTCCTCTGGTCGGCCCTGGCATCCACAGAGCGCACACAGACGCCCGAAGGCTTGGGAAAGGAAGCCGGGGTCTCGTGGGGCACGCCGCTTACTTGAAGGCCTCCGGAATGCGGGCGATCTGGGACTGCATGCTGGTGGGAGGGCTGGAGACGCCCTCGGACCAGTCGGAGACGTTGGAATGCGGGGACGAGCTGGACCACTGGTCAGGGGACTCAGGGGACGGGGTGAGGAAGGGGTGCTCAGGCACCTGTAGCTGGTGGCTGGGGGTGTTGTCCACAGGCGAGGAGGAGTAGCTGTGCTGCGAGGGGGGCGTCAGGAACTGGGCTGCGGTTACGGGTGGGACCAGCGAGGATGGCAGCGACGTGGGCAGGGCGGGGCTCTCCTGGGGCAGAATAGTGTGCACCGCCAGGCTGCTGGGGCCCAGTGGCTGCACGTCTGCCTGGCTCGGCTCTCCACCCAGGAAGCTCCGGCTCAGGTGGCCGCTGGCTGCTGAGCTCACGCCAAGGTGTGGCTGTGGTGGTGGTGGTGGCGGCTGCAGGCTTTGCTGCTGCTGGATGTTTGGTGGCTGCAGGTTCTGCTGCTGCATCTGTAAGTTTTGTGGCTGCACCTGCTGGGTCTGCACCAGGTGAGGCTGGGTGGCCAGCCGGGTGCTGGGCAGGCCCTGGTAGCTCATCATCTGGGACAGGGCGCTGGCAGCAAGGCTACTGTGCAGCGGACCCACCATGCCATGCTGCAGGGAGGGGGCCTGCGTGCTCAGGGGGCCTGGTGCCACGCTCCCCCGCATAGGGTTGTATTGGTTCGGCACCATGCCACTCTGCAGCCGGGACAGCCACTCGCATTGACCATTCAAACTGGTGGACCCGCCCACAGTGAAATTCAGGGCCCCTCCGCTGCCGGAGCCCAGGACGGTGCTGGTGCCGGAGGCCACAGGCAGGTGAGAGAGACGAGGGGGGCCGGTCTCGAAGGCCAGCCGGCCGCCCCCACCCAGCGCCGCCATCTCGGGCTTGGCCGCCACGTTCAGGTGCCCGATGCCCAGGTGGGTGTCGGGCATACCAGGCAGGTGGTTGAGGGGCACGGACGGAGACTGCTGGAATGGGGAGGGCAGCAGTGGCGGCGAGGCCACGTCTGACAGGTAGCCATGGGGTGACTCCAGGGAGTCCACGGGCGAGAGCATGCCGGAGCTGTCCAGCAGGCAGCCTTTGCCGTCCTGGGACTTCTTCCTCCGTGCCTTGAGGTCCTTGGCCTCCTTGCTTCCACAGGCCAGGCCTTTGCTGCTGGGCTTGCGGACCTTCTTGCCCTGCACACTGGGCTTGAGGCTGCCCAGGTAGCCGTTGGGCGAGCAGAGCGGGGGTGACAGGGTGGGCGTGCCCCCCAGCGGGGCTCCGTGCAGCTGTGGGCTGCGCACCAGGTTGTACTCGTCCAGCAGCCTCACGATGTCATGGTGCATGCGCTCCTGTGCGATGTCGCGTGGCAGGCGGTCCATATGATCCGTGATGTCCCGGTTGGCAAAGTGGTCCAGCAGCACCTTGGCGGTCTCGTAGCTGCCCTCCCGGGCGGCCAGAAACAGGGGTGTCTCCTCCTGGGGGATGAGGGCGGGGGCCGGTGAGGGAGGCCAGGCCAGGCGTGGGGACCCTCCCTAAGGCTCCATACCAGGGGAAGCAGCAGTACAACCTCCTCCGTGGGGTGGGGGGAGGCAGGCTGCTCCTCAGGACCCCGCCCCAGTGTCCTGCAACCACCCAGCCTGACTCTTGTTAAATGTTAAGGCTTTGATACATCTTCTGAAACCCACCCAGAGTGGGGGTCTGTGCAGTCCTCTACCCTAGATCAGCAGGGCTCCACCTCTATGGGGGGTCACAGACCCCACTGAAAATCTAACCAACTGCAGGCCCTCTTCCCTGCCCCCAATAAGGCACAAAAGGAAATTCCCGGAGCAGTTCAGAGGCACCGGCGAGGGCACCAGGGAGGGAGCTCATCATCTGGACGGCCACCAAGCTCCTTCCTGGGGTCTCCTCTGTGTGGTGGACACATCGCAGGTTTGGGTGAGGCTGCTGTGTGGGAGTGGGAAGGGGCTTCCCAGGCCTTGATGCCCTCTGAGGCCCAGTCTCTGTGGGGCCATGCTGCCATGGACTGGGGAGCGCCTGCCCCAACATGCCCCGGTGCCCAGGCCCGCTGTGTGCCCTCACCCAGGAGGGAGAGACGCCTTAGCCTGACATGCCAAGGGGGCAGCAGGAGTCGGGGCGGGGGTGGGGGTTCTGGCGGCAGGGAGGTGGGGGTGTCTGCACCTGTGCCCTGAGCACCCAGGGGAACCCAACAGCAGCTGTTGAGGTCAGCAGCTCGCCCAGGAGCTGCAGGGCCAGGATGAGGGCTGGAGGCGGCTCCCCTTGGATAAAGTTCTGGGACTTCTTCCTCTGAGCCTTGAGGTCCTTGGCCTTAGTGAATACACCAAGAGGCCCCGCCCCGCATGCTCTGGCTCAATCTGCACCACCTGCGTCACCACATTCCCATCCCCACCCCCGCCTGGTGACAGCTGGGGACAGAAGGTGAGGTCCAGGTGATGGTGACAGAGCAGCGGCAGCAGCAGCATTCCCCCACGCCAGGCTGTATGCCCCGCCATGACTGCCACCCAGGAGGGTAGGGCTCGGTCTGTGGGGCGAGCCGCCGTGTCCTGACAGCTGGACCTGCACTTGGAAGGGCTCCATAAACAGGGGCTGAAGGGGGGCAGGAGCACTAACGAGGTGCCCAGCACCATGCGGGTGGGGCCTGCATGCGGGCCCAGCGACCCTCGAGACCCTGTGGGTCAGGCCCTTGTGTCCCTGCGCCCCGTGGGTTTGGCCCTCACTTCTCTGTGGATTCAGCCCTCACGTCTCCCCTGGCATCCCAGCCTCGCGCTCACCTTGTTGTTCTGCATGTCTTTGTTAGCCCCGTTCTTCAGGAGCACAACTGCGGCATCCACATTGTTCACGGCGGCGGCCCAGTGCAGGGCGGACTTGCCTGCGTGAAAGAAGCAGATGGGGTAGGTTGGAGACCAGCTGGAGGCAACCCAGTCCCACCCGTCCCTGTGGTGGTCCCGCCCCACGACAGTGCAGCCCTGCCCCCGTGGGCTCACCCAGGTCATCTACGGCGTTGACGTCGGCATGTGAGTTGATGAGGTCCTCCAGCATGCCCTCCACGGCCAGGCGGGCAGCCAGGATCAGCGGCGTCGTGCCGTCATGCATGCGGGCATCCAGGTCTGTGGCTCGGTTCCGGATCAGGATCTGGGCAACAGGGAGAGGCTCAGGCGGGTGCTGGGCAGACGTGCACCGATGCCTCCTGCCCAGAACGAATGCCTGGACGGGAAGCCCCACTGTCTTCCGGACACAGACGAGACCCTCCTGAGATCTGCACGGCCGGGCAAGACGAAACGCCATGGGGCTGCCCCTGAGGAGGGGCCGGGATGGGGGCAGGGGCTGTGCTAACCACAGACAGGCCCTTTGGGGACAGTGGGGTCCATCGTGACCACGTGTGGCCTCATTTAATCCTCACTGTGGTCCTAGCTGCCATGACCTACAAAACAGAGAGGTCAAGTCCCTGCCCCCAACAGGGATTACAGCTGGCACTCAGGAAGCCGGGCTAACGGCCCTACAGCCGTCTCAGAACCACCGAGCTACAGTGTCTACCTCTGCCCGGAGAGGGGTGGGCAGCCCTTGTAATGCAGCCTGGCCTCGGCCTCTGGCAGGAGGAATGGCCCCTGCTCACTGGCGGGTGCAAAAGGCAACTTGGCCTGATTCCTGCAAAGCACCTGGGAACTTCCACATCTGTGCAAAGAAGGCGGCTGGTGAGAGGCACACACCAAACCCGCATGGGGCTCCCTTCGACGCTCTTTCTGCTCACCTACATTTATTTCTGCAAGATGACAATGTGTCACCTGAGCTAAGAAATCATGAAACGAGAAGCTCTGTGGTAACTCCCCGGGCTGTGCCCAACTGAACTTGCTCCAGGGCTGCCTGGAGCCTGGGGACTCACAGCAGGGGTGACTGCAAAGGCAGCCCCTGCCAGGGACATTCCCTGGAGACCCAGGCATCCAAATCCCTAAATCCATTCTTGCCACGAGCTCACCGGCAAGCTGAGCCCTAGGTCTGCAGGCACCGAGCGGCAGCCTCTAAACCCTTCTTCTCACTGCCACAGGCTACGCCGGCAGCCAGGGTTGAGGAAGGGGCGGGGCCGCAAGGGGCTGCAGCGGTGGGACCTGGACCTTGAGCAAGGCCCACAACCCTGATGGAGCCTGTCTTGCTGGGGGTGGGGAGGTGCTGCCTCACTCAGCAGATCCCGCAGGCCTCCTGCCAGACCCGCCTCTGCCTGGCTTCCCTGGAGAACACAGATGGGCCGGACGCCCTCCCCTTCGCACCTCGCTGACTGCAAAGGTCCCAGGTGGAGGCGCCAATTGTCCCGGACTCAGCTGTGCTCGGGGTCAGGCTCCCAGGGCCACGTAAGCCTGGCCACTGCCCTGGACCACCAGGCGGCCCTGAGGAGGGCAGGTGGGCACACAGGCAGCCGCTGCCTACCTGGAAGACACCTTGTGCGTCGGCAGACACAGCCGCATGCAGCGGGGTGCGGCCCATGTTGTCCTGGATGTTGGCGTCTGCGCTGGCCTCCAGCAGGCGCTTGGCGGCATCAGAGCGTGAGTAGCGGGCGGCCAGGTGCAAGGCGGTCTCGCCCGTGCGGTCTGTCTGGTTGTGCAGGCTGGCGCCCTGGTAGATGAAGTCGGAGATGACAGCCGGCGCGTCCTCCTCCTCCTCGCTGTTGCCCGTCTCCAGGCCGCCCCCGCTGCAGGAGGCGATCATGAGCGGGGTGAAGCCATCTGCAGAGGCAGAGACGGGTGCTCAGTCTGGAGGGCCGGTCCCCAGCTGCAGCCCAGGGGGAGGGGCCAGCAGCCCCGAGCTCAAGGGGCCACGGTGTGGATGCACCACCCAGCACTTGGTGGCCCTGCGCGCACAGCCACCAAGGGGCAGCTGAAGTCCACCTGGGCGGCTCAGTGGACAGAGCCGAATCCAGCAGTAAACTCCTGGCGGGCAACTGCTTCCTGACCTGCCCAAGACCTGGCACCCAAAATCCACCCGGGAAAAAGAGGACCCCAGAAACATGCAGTTAGAAAATTAATGCTTCGGCAGGACGTGGAGACTCACGCTGTCATCCTAGCACTGGGGGAGGCCGAGGTGGGCGGATCACCTGAGGTCAGGAGTTCGAGACCAGCCTGGCCAACATGGTGAAACCCCATCTCTACTAAAAATACAAAAAATTAGCCAGGTGTGGTGGCAGGAGCCTGTAGTCCCAGCTACTCGGGAGGCTGAGGCAGGAGAATTGCTTGAACCCCAGAGGTGGAGGTTGCAGGGAGCCGAGATCGTGCCACTGCACTCCAGCCTGGGTGACAGAGCGAGACTCTGTCTCAAAAACAAAAAAAAGAAAAAGAAAATCAACGCTTTCCATGTCTCAAGAAGAAGGTTTCAGAAAAGAGTAATTTACAGGGACAGAGTGGCCCTGCGGTATCACCCCAGGAAAGGGTTGGTGGAAGAACAGGAGGACTCCAGGATCCCCCCCATCTACTCTGAATGGGAAGCACCCCAATGATGAAAGCTCTCACCCCCAATTCTAAGTTTCCAGAGTATCAACTGTACCCCAGCCTCGGGGCTTAGGGGAGAGAGGCAGGTGGGCCATGGGGCTAGGGAAGTCCTGGCTGCTGGCACCCTTACCAGGCCCGCGGACATTGACGTCCATGCAGTCGGCGTCAACCTCACCCTGGGGCGGTGTGGGGGCCATGGCAGACATGCGCAGGTCAGCAGCATCCAGGTGCTGCTGAGTCCACTGCCGGTGGTCTGTCTGGTCGTCCAGGTCAGGCAGAACCACGGGCTCCTCGAACTACATAGGGGGAGTGAGCAGAGCCTGTCAGGGCAGCCCAGCGGCAGGTGCCTGGGAGCCCAGGAGCCCGGGAGCCTCGTGACTCACCCGGAACTTCTTGGTCTCCAGGTCCTCGTCCCCCCACTCATTCTGGTTGTCGTCCATGAGGGCACCGTCTGAGGCGTTCTTCAGGGGCCTGGGGGGTGAGGGGTCGAGAAGTGAGGCTGAGCGAGCTCCCTAGGAAGCCCCCAGAGGCCCGTGGCCCGGGCCTGGCATGGGAGGTGGGCCCTGGGTCGGGAGGGGCAGACTCCCCGTGAGGATGCTCGGCCAGGTCCCACCTCCCCCCGGGGACCCAGAAGCAGGGGCAGCGTCCGCTCACTTGAGGCCCACGGAGTCCTCGCCAAGGGGTTCCCGCCGTTTCTTCTTGCTGGCCTCGGACACTTTGAAGCCCTCAGGGAACCAGAGTTGGCCATGCTGCCGCCGGCGCTTGCGGGATAGCAGCACCCCGCAGCCCACGAAGAACAGCAGCACAAAGGCGGCCGCTGCCACGTACATGAAGTGCAGCTGCGCCGGCGGGGGCGGCTCCACGGTCTCACCTGCGGGCACCGGGGCCAGGGGCAGGCGCCCAGACATCAGGCGGCGGCTACGCAGCAGGCTGGTGGCCGGGGGGCAGCGGACTGGCTCCGCGGCCAGGCGCCTCCTCACCCACTCTCCTCCATCCCGCCCCCCAAAATAAGGTCATTTTCTATGCGATTAATCAGAATTGCAAACTATCGCTAAATTCTCTCCTGCACCAGCCGACTGTATCTGGAGACGGCTTTTACTTTTTTCTCCTTTAAGGGAGGAGGATTAGTCAACTTCAAATCGCTGCACTCGCATTGAGCTGTTAAGACAAAGGATTTAGAGGGATTTTCAAGATACAAACTTCAACACTTCACATGACACCGATCAATTCTTCTCTCTCTCTCTTTTTTTTCTTTAAAAAAAGCCGTAATGATTTTGAAATAATACCCAACAAAGAAAATTCAGGAGGAAGGGGTGGGGAGAGAAGCAGGCACCCACTTTCCCGTGACTGGACTCGTTCCCAGGTGGCTCCACCGGCGGCTGTCACCGCCACAGGTCGGGGCAGAGTGCCATTCAGAAAATTCCAGAAAAGCCCTACCCCAACTCGGACAGCAACGCTCACACCCGTGGGTGGCAACTGGCACAAAGAGCCAGCATGTCTGGGGCATGAGGGGATGGCATCCCCTGCAGGCAGAGCCTGTTCCCGGCGGTGCTGGGCTGGGAAGCAGGGATGGGGCCACACTTACTCTGCACAGCCTCGATCTTGTAGGGGATGTTGAGGCTGCCCAGCGAGGCGAGTGCTCCCAGGAACGCGGCCACGTCGGTGGCACTCTGGAAGCACTGCGAGGATGCCTGCACACACTGCCGGTTGTCAATCTCTAGGTAGACGATGGAGCTGGGGGGACAACCAGACAGGGGCTGGGACCCGAGGCTTCCTCCTCCCCCACCCACCGGCCTGGGATGCTGCCCCAGGGACACCGCAGCCCATGACGCCACAGTCAGGACATGGTGAGGCAGCCTGGGGTGGCAGGAAGCCAGGTCTGACAGCAGCTACCCTGCAGGGGACCAGTGCCCTGCAGCCCCCCGACTCCGTCCAGTGCTGATCACGGCTCATCCCAGATATCTGCCAACGCGCTCTCCCTGGCCCGCCCTGACACCCTCTCTGGCTCCTGCTGGTGCCACAAACACGTTTCCTCATCTCAGGACAGAGAATGTGCCAGGAGCCCAGTCCTCCCCCAGGAGCCATCCCCAGGCCCTGCGGGAAGTGCGGACGTGAGGTGGGGGTGGGTGCGATGGTGGGCTGTGTGGTGATGCTGGCTGGGGGTGAGCTCTGCTCCCCAGGACTGGATTCCTGTGAGCAGGATCCCATCCAGCCTGTGAGATGATGCTTCCGACCGCCAGGATTGCTCCAAGCCAGCAGAACTGATGGGCAAACCCACTAGTGTCAGGCACACGAAGGGCACAACCAACCTGGCTCCTGGGTCCAGCTGCCCCAGATCAAGTAGGCATGGGCGGGAGCCTCGTGGGGTGCCCCCTGCACTCAAGCTGCTCCTGCCTGTGTTCTCCCACCGCGGGACCCCCGCCCCCACCAGCTCCTCCTCCGTCTGCAAGGCCCAGCAATGCCTGCCTCCTCTCCAGCCCAAGCCAGGCAGACGCCATGACCAAGCGGCATTCTTGTCTGGGGTGGGTCTGTTCAGCCCTGTGGGAACCCCTGGAGAGCTGAGTTTTTTGCTTTTTACTTCTTTTAATACTTTTTGAAAAAAACAGAGACAAGGTCTCCCTATGTTGCCCAGGCTGGTCTCGAACTCCTGGGCTCAAGGGCTCCTCCTGCCTCAGCCTCCCAAAGTGCTGGGATTACAGGTGTGAGCCTCCTCGCCTGGCAGAGGTCTGAGTTTTAATCCGTGTAGTATCCAGTGCCTAAGGCACAGCTCAATCTCAAAATCACCTACTGGGCACAGGAGTGCTGCCTGTCCAGGGGAAGGCAGTGGCCCAGGGAAAGGGTGTGGCTGTGGGGTCAGGGCCCTGAGCTGGAATGCTGCCTCTACTTCTTGCCTGTGCGGGCCCTGAAGTCCCAGGTCCTCTCAGAACCTCCGTCTCTTTTACCACAAAGTGGGGAGAGTACTGCTTGCCATGGCGCCGGCTGTGAGGGGCAGCGAGGCCGTGGGGGAGGGCCCAGGAGAGGTGCAGGGATTGACTGTGGGTGCCAGGTCTCACTCACCCGCGGACGTCCATGGGGTCCAGCTCCCTCCGCCGCCGCCCACCCCCGCTGCCATCAGGGAGCAGCGAGGCCTTCACCTGGCCCAGCAGGGCGTCAGGTGCGGCCCAGCCCTCGGCGGCACGCTTGATGGGGTGCTTGCGCAGCTCCTCCTCGCGGCCGTAGTAGGGGAAGATCATCTGCTGGCCGCGTGCGTCACGCTTGAAGACCACGTTGGTGTGCAGCACGCGGCTGAGCTCCCGCAGGAAGTGAAAGGAGCTGTTGCGCAGCTGCTCCGGCGGCATCAGCACCACCACCACCAGCGTGCCGGCCGCCAGCCTCTCGGGCACATGCTCTGCACAGTCCAGCCCGTCCCACTCGCACTCCGCACTGTTGCAGCCCTGATCGCAGTGCCCATCGCTGAAGTGGTCCTTGCAGTACTGGTCGTACAGGGGGCTGTGGGGGGTGGGACACGCTCAGGCCGCCTTCCTCGGGGGGCCTCACCCACCGTCCGGTGCCTCCAGCCTGCTGGCCAGCTGCGGGGGACGTCTCTGCACCCCCTGAGCAGAACCTTAGGAACTGCATGCTGGCCTCTGGGCCCAAGCCAGGTCACATCCAAGTTCGGGTCCTCCCTCAGCCCCATGAGCCCCACAGCCTTACTTGCACTGGCCTTCCGCGTGCTGGCAGTCGAAGCCGTCGAAGAGGCAGCCAGCCGAGTTGCACTGGCTGTCACAGTGGCCGTCACTGAAGTACTTCCAGCACTGCAGAGACTGCGTGCAGTTCTTCCAGGGATCATTGAAGTTGAGGGAGCAGTCGCCGCCGTCCCAGCCGCACGCGTGGTTGTTGCACTGCAGGCTGCAGACCTTGTTGCCCGCGTCCTCCTGGCACTCGGGCAGCTCGCACGCCTCCTCGATCAGCGGCGGGGGGATGTCGCGCCCGGCCCCGCCCCCAAAGCTGTAGTCCAGAATGTGGCACAAGAGCCCATTGAATTTGGCGGGGCACAGGCAACGGTAGAAGGGGCTCTCGGATGTGGGCTCACAGGTCCCCTGGTTGTAGCAGGGGTTGCCGCCCAGGCAGGGGCTGCTGGCTGGGAACTGGCATTCGGGGCCCGTGAAGGGGCCCAGGCACAGGCAGGTGGGGCTGCGTGGGCCGGAGATGCATGTGCCGCCGTTGAGGCAGCGCAGGCTGCCGCAGGTACGAGCGTCATTCTCACACGTGGCGCCCTCAAAGCCCTGCCCAAGAGGGAAGACAGGACGGTGTCGGGGTGGGCCACCCCCCACCCCCCGCCACCTCACACCCAGCCCTCGGCCAGCAGTGCCACCGCTCTCCTCTAACCTGGGAGGCAGCCTGCAGCCTTGCCCCCAGCAGCAAAACCCTTTACACACATTCTACCAACAGAGAAAGATCAGGAGGTGCCAGGGAGTTGGGAGATGGAGGAAGGGGTAAATTGGTGGAGCACTGAGGACTTTAGGGCAGGGACTCTCTGCCGTGATCCTCCAAGGGTGGGCAGGCATGTCATACCTCAGCCCAAACCCACAACCACAAAGCCAAGGGCAAGCCCCAGGTACAGGAAGGGCTGGTGTTGGTAACAATGTACCACTGAAATCTGGAGTGAAGTTGATGCAAGCTGCTAACCAGGGGAACTGCGTGCAGGGGACAGCCACCCCAGGGAGTCTACTTCCTGCTCCATTTTTCTATAAATCTAAAATGTCTCTAAAATCATTTATTGAAACTAAAAAAAAAAAAAAAAGACATCAGGGTGAGGAGGAGGATGAAGGCCGGGAGGATCGCTGCCCGGTCTGTGCCCTGTGGCATGCAGACCTCTCCAGGTGTCTCCCCTGGAGGGCCCCTGCCTCCCTGCACCCCTGCACCTACCGCAGGGCACTTGCAGATGAACCCGCGGGCGGTGTTGGAGGCCACGGCGCAGGTGCCCCCATTCTTGCAGGGCTTGCCTTTGCAGCCATTGATGACGGACTCGCAGCGGCGCCCTAGGGGTGAGAGCAGGGCAGTGAGAGGCTCACCCTGCTGCCCCGCACGCCCCACCCGCCTGGGTGCGGCACCCACCGGTGTGACCGGCACGGCACTCGCAGTGGAAGTCGTTGACGCGCTGCACGCAGTTCTGGGTGCCACGGGCGTCGCAGGGATTGGACAGGCACTCGTTGACATCCCCCTCACAGCGCTCACCCACGAAGCCCGGCGGGCAGGTGCAGCTGTAGCCCCCCACCTGGTCCACGCAGGTGCCCTTGTTAAAGCACTTGGGGCTCCGGGACATGGGGTCAACGGGGGGGTTGCAGTCATCCACGTTGATCTCACAGTGCACACCTGCGGGGCCAGGTGCCATCAGCGGCCCGAGCTCGCCACACCCCAGCCCTGCCGTGCCGTGTGTCGGTCCCAGAAGATAAGCGCTCAGTCTGGGGCTTATCAGTCCCGAGCACAGATGCTCGGGAGAGGCAGGTATCAAGAGTGCCATGGAGACACCCTTCCCACTGGGACCCCCGCTCTAGGCCCTTTCCCCGGGCAGCTCTGCGCTGGCCTTGGCCTCACACGGGAAAATGGGAGTTTCTGGCTGGTTCCTGGATGCCTCTGGCTGGTCACGGGGTGCCTGCCCTGCCCCTGCCCTGGCCATGGATGGCCGACACCAGCCCTCCTTGCGGCGGCCCTTACCCTGCGTGCCCCGTGGGCAGGAGCACTTGTAGGTGTTGGGGAGGTCGAGGCAGGTGCCCCCATTCTGGCAGGGGTGGGACAGGCACTCGTCGATCTCCTCAGAGCAGTTCACCCCGTGGTAGCCGGCCACGCACTGTGCAGGCGACAGAACGAGGGGCCCTGCGGCTCAGCCGGCGCCAGGATGCAGCGCTCCCCCACCCCACTGTGAGGGCTGACAGGGCCACATGAGCTGCCCTCAGGTCCAGCGGAGCCACGGAGCCCTCGCTCCTGTCAGACCTGGAGGGAGACCCAGCCCAACAGACCCTGGCAGGGCCTCGGTGACCGGAGTCACTGCCTATTGGGGGTGGGTGGACCCCGTCCCATAGGAAAGAGGTGAGGGCCTCAGGGTAGGTGTTGGCCAAGCCTAGACACAATCTAGGGGAAGGGAAAACCCCATCCCACTTAGCATATTCACCCTCCTTCAGGCTCTCCACAGGCTACCTCTTCCAGGCAGTCTACCCTGACTACCCCAGCCCTCCACTAATGAGACTGAACAGTGCATGGGGCCTGTCAGGTTCAGTTTTCTCCACTGTGCCAGCTCCCAGCCAGGGCCCGGTGTGTGGCAACACTTGTGCCAGCCACAACCCTCACCCGAGGATGGACCCCCACCTTGCAGGAGTAGCCGCCCAGGTAGTCCGTGCAGGTGCCCCCGTTCTGGCAGGGGCTGGGTGAGCACTCGTCCACCAGGTCCTCACAGTAGCTGCCTGTGTAGCCCGCCTGGCAGCGGCAGTGGTGCGTGTTGCCCGCGTCCACACAGAGCCCTCCATGCTGGCACAGGTGGGCAACGTCAACACCTGCGGGGGATGGGGTGGGAGACAGGTGAGGCCCAGGCCCACGGAGGACCTTGATGGGCTGGGACCCGAGCCAGGTGGGCCCAGCGGGTTACCTTGTCGCTGCGCAGCCACCTCACAGGACACGCTGGGCACGTCGCAGTAAAGGCCGGTCCAGCCACTGGGGCACTCACAGCGGTACTGGGTGTGGGTCTGCCAGCATTTGCCGCCATTCTTGCAGGGCGAGGAGTCACACCAGTGCACAAGGTTCTGGGGGACAGGCTGGGGTCAGCTGGGTGCCCGCCCCCCGGCCATTTCCCCGGTAGCTCAGAACGCACATCCGCCAAGGGGCCTACTCCAACCCAGGCTACAACCCATTCTACAGAAGTGGAAACTGCCGCCCCTGGACTCCCCACCACCCCCACACCAGGAACAGCCTGGGCTGGGTCTCCCTCAGGGCCCTCAGCAGGTCCAGACCACCCTCGGCCTTTGCTAGAAGGAACATCTTTCCTCAATTCCCCAATTCCTGAGCTCCCGCCCCGGCTCCAGAAACCTGGGATTGAAACGAAGGTGCCTGCTGCTTCCGCATCAGGTTCCTTCACTGGCTGCTCAGATCCCCAGAAGCCCTCTGCCCAGGAGTGTGGGGGCGACCCCGAGCCGACACAGTGGGACCTGGGGGTGACCGTTCCCACCTCCCACAGGCAGGCACCCACCCAGGGCCTCTCCCTCGGGCACCTCTGTGGCTGGCGCACTCACCTGGCAGTTGGGGCCGGTGTAGCCCTGGGGGCAGGTGCACCTGTAGGAGCCGCAGCCGTCCTGGCAGGTGCCGCCGTGCAGGCAGGGCTGTGAGTCGCACTCGTTGACATCGTGCTGGCAGTAGCTGCCCGTGAAGCCGGGTGGACACAGGCAGGTGAACGAGTTGATGCCGTCCACGCAGGTGCCACCGTTGAAGCAGGAGCTGCAGGGGGTGGGCAGGCGGGGGCTGAGCAGAGGGCATCGGTGGGTCCCCACTCCAGCAGACCCCGCCTCGCCAGCACCTCCCCTTCCGCTCAACTCTAGGGGCCTGATGGCCAGGACAGGCCCAGGGCAGCCTGGCTGACCCAGGGAGGCCAGTGGGAACCCGGGGCCTGGCTCTCACACCACATCACATCTCCCTCCCCTGCCTTCTTTATAAGTCAGGTCGAGAGTGGCTTTACCAAATGCATGGGCACAGGGCGGTTAAAGTAAGAATGAGGGAGAAACCAGAACCCATCCTGGTAACACGGGAGGTAATTACATCAGAAACCAGGCACGAGACTGACGTTTACCAAATGAGCTTCCTGGTAACCACAGCAAAAAGGAAACAAGAGTGACAGAGTTCTCGTTGTCTAATAGAAGGAAGCGCGCCAGTTCTTCAGGACAGACTACTGGCGTTCCTGGTGCGGGACACAGGAGGAGGTCACAATGGCCCTCTCAGGAGGGACACATCGGTACAATGAACAATGTCTGGACTCAATGCAGCCAGCGCTAAGCGCCCAGCAGGCCTAGGCGGATGCCTGCGTGGTGTCCCAGGCTACCAGCTACTGCGTGTGGCCCACACTGCCCGTTCCCGCCCACGGCCTCACTCGAGCCCCGCGCACCTCTCTGTGCAGTCAGGCGTGTTGTTCTCACAGTGGATCCCGCTGAAGCCCGCGGGGCAGGTGCACGTGTAGCTGTCCACGCAGTCCGTGCAGTTGGCCCCGTTGCGGCAGGGGTCACTGGCACACTCGTTGATGTCCTCCTCACAGAAAGTGCCCTGGAAGCCGGGCAGGCAGTCGCAGAAGGCCGTGTTGATGCCGTCTGTGCAGGAGCCGCCGTTGTGACACGGGTCTGGGAGGGGACGGAAGGGTGAGTGTGAGGGGCAGGCACAAACCACACCTGCGGGAGGGGGCCGGGAAGGCTGCACAGCTGGGGACAGCCCAGCCTTTCGTTGCTGAGGCTCTAGTGAGCAGCCCTGTGACAAAGGTGTCTGGTGGGGAGCCCCAGCACCCACAGGCTGCGTCACACCCGTCTTCTGTGCTTGGGGTCTCTCTCCCCACCTGCTCCTGTCCTCAAGCCCCAGGGCAGGGGACAGCTTTGCAGGCTTCACAGACCAAGCAGGGGAGGAGTGACATTTCTTGTCTCTGCTACTGTCCTCAAGCTCCAGGGCAGGGGACAGCTTTGCAGGCTTCACAGACCAAGCAGGGGAGGAGTGACAGTTCTTGCCTCTGCCTGCCAGGTGATGCCAGCAAGACCCCCGGCTTCTGCCAACCTCAACCTCTGTGAAGCAGGGCTGGGAGGCCTGAGAGCCCTGGCCTGCAGTGGGGCCTGATGAGCCAGGCGGGAATGCAGGCCGGGCCCGAGCCATCCTCCGCTCAGTAAAGAGCCGTGGGAGAGGCTATCGTGACTCTCCCGTGAAGTGCAGGGAGGGGCAAGCCGGCTCTGGGGCCCTCCCGAACCACCCTGGCCATCCCTCAGCACATCCCCCACACCTGACCCAACCCTCCCGGCCACACTCAGGCCTCCCTGGGTGCTTATGGCCAGCACCATGTGCACCGACACTGCCCAGGGAAACTGAGGCCTGAGAGCTTCCTGGAGGAGGCCAGAGCCGCGGGGCCACTCACTGGGCCGGCAGTCGTCGATGTCGGTCTCGCAGTTGCGCCCGCTGTAGCCGGCCTGGCAGTGGCAGCGGTAGCCGCCGTGGGTGTTCTGGCAGGATGCGCCGTGCCGGCACGGGCTCAGAACACACTCGTTGATGTCGACCTCACAGGTCTGCCCTGCGGGGCAGGAGGAGGCCGGTTGGTAACCAGCAGCCCCTGGCCCTCCAGGCACTTCCCAGGCTGGCCCACCCACCTACAGTGCCTCTCCCGACCCAGGAGTGGGCTTCTGTGGCCCCAGGACCACCCTCTCTCCCCTAATTTTGGCCTAAGAAGGTCACAGGAACTGGAGTTGGGAACGGTGCTCCTGGGTCAATTCCTGATTCCAGAACTTCTCCGACCAGGGCCTCCTCAGCACCCACCGGCTCCTCTCCAAAGACTCATCTAGCCTGCCTTGGAGCTGCCTGTGTCCCGCAGACATCCTGACCTCCCATCCCAGCCCTCACCGGGCCCTGGCCAGCCTCACCTTGCCAGCCCGTGGGGCAGACGCAGGAGAAGCTCTCATAGTCCTCGGATTGCCTGCACTCCCCGCCGTTTCTGCAGGGGCTGGGGGCACACGGGGCCAGCACCACCTCACACGTGGCGCCTGCGGGAAGGAGACACACGTGACCCTGGGGGCCTCACCCAGAGGGATCTCCCAAATGAAGGCCGTCCTGGCCATCGCCCGCTGGTCTTTCCGTCATCAGAGCGCCGTCTGCTGGTCCCGCCGGGAGGCAAATGTGCACCGAGACCCCTGAGCGCTCCCGGCTGTGCCAGGACCCTGACCCAGCGAGGAGTGGAGCACAGATGGGGGGACGCTGAAGACAAGCTGCACAAATGTCACGCTCAGAAGCCACCCCTCGTTCCCGGTTGGCAGCGGAGCACAGCCTAGGCCTCACCCCGCCAGGAGTGCCCAGGAACAAGGACTGCACCAGGAGAGGTGGCCTCAGTCGGGTGGGCTCCACAACACTGCAGGGACCTGGGCCCACCCCCGACGCCAGCCCCCTCATCTCTGGGTGATGAGGAAAGGCCCTGGCCTGAGACCGAGGCCTGAAACTAATCCTGGGGCTCCGTGTCACAGGCAGCAAACGCCCATCACGGGAGGCCAACGAACAAGGGCTGCAATGGAGGGGACAGGCCCAGGCCCCCAGCACATCCTGCGTGTCGGGGCATCGGGCACAGCCTGGAGACCTCCAGGACCACGCAGGGTGTCTGGCAAAGGCTGTGTAGGAACCACGTGCACAGCCGAGGGCCTTTCTCTGTACAACCCCACGGCCGAGCTTCCTGTTTATAGCCGTGGAGACTGCGTTATCTTCCCTATCCCCCATTATCTCCCTGGCCTGCTGGGGCGACTTTCCAGGGCCTCTCTTCCTATTGGTTTCCACGGTGACCTGGGCAGGCAGGAACTGCGCCAGAGTTTCCGACAATTGTGCGAAAGGAAGCAGGAAGCGGGCAGATAGGAAGCGGGTCAGCACCGCCGCTCCTCTTGCCGGCCTGATCGGCGTGTCCAAAAGGGACAGGGGTGCCTGGCTGTGGAGGGAGGGTCCTCACTGACTGACACAGGAGAGAAAACCCAGGTCCTTAACCTCGGTCAAAGAAAACAGCGTTCTGGCCACAGGCTGCTGGATGTCATGGGAACCGCAGGCGTGGGACCTCCAGCCCGGCTGCCTGGCCCAGGCAGGCCCACCCTGACCAGGCCCTGTGGCAGCACCCTCTGCCCGCTCCTGGGAAGCGCCAGGACCCCGGTGCTTGTGGACTCTTCTTTGTCTTTTCTAGAGGAGATCATTTCCTGTGATCCCCTTGGCTGGGTTCATGGCAGGGGCTGGACAGTTGGGGGAACATCCCCCTCCCTGCTCAGCCCAAACAGAGGGCTCCTTGTTTCCCTCACACAAAGAGGGCCGCCGTCAAAGGAATCCCTCAGGCCTGGCTGGCGGGGGTGGGGAAGCCCGGCCCCTAGAGGCCCCCAGCAGGGTGGGCGCCGGGAGCACGGAGCCCAATGGCCCAGGCCCGGCCCTGCTAAGGGTTCACCTGCATCTTACCTGTGTCTTGCGGCTGGCTTGCCAGGTAAAACACATGCTTGCATGAAAATTTTCTCCCAGGCATCCTGTATCCTTGCTAATCTGCCAACCCCACCCCCGGGGGGAAGGCCCACATACTGCAGGGGCCTAAGGCACTCAGTAAGGAGCAGAACCTTCTGGAAGTCCCAGCCCCAAGAAAGCCACCACTTTACCCTCCAGTCACAGCTTCCCAGGCCACCCCCACTCCTGGCCCCACCCTCTCCAGCACAGGCCCCGCCCTCCCACATAGGCCCCGCCCCCTCCAGCATAGGCTCCACCCACCCCTCACCTGTGTAGGGTAGCAGGCAGTTGCACTTGTACCCGGCAACGTCGTCAATACACGTGCCCTGGTTCAGACATGGGTTGGACGCACACTCGTTGATGTTGGTCTGGCAGTTGGGACCTGGAGGGAAAGGGACAGCACTCAGCATGTCCACCACTCCCAGGCATCTTGGCAGGGCCCCACAACAGCAGCCCTGGGCCTGCTCCCCACCCCAGGCCCCTCCTCATCTCCAAGAGCCAGAGGCCTGGAGCTAAGGTTTTGCCACGGGAGACAAACACCATGCATGGTGCTGGCTGGACCTGGGTCCTGATCCTGTGTCTCCAGCTCCCCAGACTCGAGGGCAGCCCTCTGCACTGGGAAATGCGCAGCCTACTCACCGCTGAAGCCCTCCCGGCAGGTGCACACATAGCCACTGGTCATGTCTTTGCAGGTGCCGCCGTTGATACAAGGGTTGGACTCACACTCGTTGTTGTTGATGTCACAGTTGGTCCCACTCCACCCAGGGTCACAGTCGCACTTGTACCTGCAAGGGGGACCACACTGCAGGTCGAGGGAGGCCCGAGCTGCAGACTCCCGGGTCTGCAATGCCCCATGGGCTGGCGGAGGTGCCCATCCACTCAGACTCACAGAGTCCTTTAGTGGGGGCAGGCTGGGCGCGGTGGCTCACACCTGTAATCCCAGCACTTTGGGAGGCCGGGGTGGCTGAGTCACTTGAGGCCAGGAGTTCAAGATCAGCCTGGCCAACACGGAGAACCTCCCCCACCCCATATATACTAAAAATACAAAAATTAGCCAGGTGTGGTGGCACATGCCTGTAATCTCAGCTACTCGGGAGGCTGAGGCAGGGGAATCACTTGAACCTGGGGGGTGGAGGTTGCAGTGAACTGAGATCATGCCATTGCACTCCAGCCTGGACAGCAGAGCAAGGCTATGTCTCAAAATAAAGAAAAAAGTGGGGGCCACAGCGCTTCCCATACCCAAGACTGCGGCAGGGGTTTGGTTCGTTAGCGAGGGGACCATGCCAAGTGCAGGGCAGTAGGGTGCTGTGAAAAGCCCCCCACCACTTGCCCGCTGTGTGGCCCCGAACAAAGCACGTGCCTTCTCTGTGCCAAATGAGGGCAATGGGGTCCCTGCTGATTTAAATGGTCCCATCCTGGCAGAGTGCTGCCAGGCACATCATGGGCATCAGACACACTTGCTGCTGTTACCATGAAAATGTGTTTCAGGGGTCACTTTGGGCCTGTGTCCTGAGCCCACCATGCAGCCCACAAGGATGTGCAGCACAGAGCTGCTGGGTGCAGGGCTGCCGGGTGCAGGGCTGCCGGGTGCAGGGCTGCTGGGTGTGGACTGCAGGCTGACTGAGGCCCCAGAGGCACATGCATCCCTGAGGGGAGCTCCCTGCCACCCGGCCCCGTCCGAGGCCCGTTTCTGGCCCATCTTAAGGTCTGTGCAGGTGCCACCCTCCTGACGGCAGAGCTCCCAGGGTTTAGGACTGATGTGTCCCCCTGATTGGCCCCGCCGCATACCCGTTGAGGCTGTCCCGGCAGGCCCCGTGGACGCAGGGGTTGCTGTTGCACTCATTGACCTCAGACAGGCAGGTGGGGTCGTGGTAGCCCTCGGGGCAGCGGCAGGTGAAGCCATTGATGCCATCCTCGCAGGTGCCCCCGTTGTGGCAGGGGTTGCCCGCACACTCATCGATGTTGATGTTACACATGCTCCCTAAGGGCAGGAGCAGGTCAGACTCTGAGGCCCAGCGCCCAGGGGGTCCCACCCGCGTCAACCTCGGTTTCCCTGTCTGTTGAGCCAGGGCAATCACCCTTCTGGCCGCATCCTTCCAGGTATCAGAAACCATCTTAGATCACAATGTGCCATGTGCCAGCCTCCTCGGGGACCAGTGCCCACTCAAGTCATCCTCCCAGGGGTCCCAGGGGCAGGGGCTGCTGCAGCCCTGACTGATGAGAATCTGAGGCCCAGAGAGGCAGAGGGACCTGCTCAAAGGTGCTGGTGAGCTGCAGAGGCAGAAGGTACTCAAGCCTGGCCTCAGGGCTGGCCACCCCCTCTTGGCCTGCTGTGCCACTGTGCCAACACGGCCTGGGACAGCTCTGACCAGAGACAAGAGGGGTCGGGGGGACCCATAGTGCTGCTGGTTATAGCCCTGGTCCTGCTGCAGTCTCTGCTGCAGACCACAGTCTGCCCAGGTGGGCAGCACCAAAGCCCCCACCCAACCCCTCAGCAGCCCCAGAGCAGTGGCTCACCTTGACCTTTGAGCACAGTGCAGTCAGCCCCCACGTGCAGGGCCACTCACCTGTGTAGCCCGGCTCACAGGCACACTCGTAGCCATCAATCTTGTCCAGACAGGTGCCCGAGTCGCAAGGGCTGCTGGCACAGTCATCCAGGTTGATCTCGCAGTTGGGTCCTGAAGGGGTGGCACGTGGCGGTCAGTTCTCGGGCGCACCCTGCCCACTGGCCACCCACCCGCCACCCGCCTGGCCGGCCACCTGTGGTCCCCTTCAAGCAGAAGCAGAGGTAGGCGTTGTCACGGTCCTGGCAGGTGCCCCCGTGGCGGCAGGGCTGGCTGGAGCACTCGTTGATGTTGGTCTCGCAGTGGTGGCCCGTGTAGCCCGGGCGGCAGAGGCAGGTGAAGGTGGCGACGCCGTCCTTGCAGGAGCCGTAGTGGCAGGGGTCGGGGTTGCACTCATCGATGTCCACCTCGCAGTGCGTCCCCGTGTACCCTGGAGCGCGGGAGGGGCAGGCACATGAAGACTCAGGACTGGCTGCTCCCGGGACACCCATGACCAGACCTGGGGTCACCTGTGCCCACCTGAGGAGGGCTCCGAGCGTGGCATTCCCACCCACTCAGGATTGGGGCTGAGATGTGCTCTCGGCCTCTGGACCAGGTGGCCCAGACCAAGGCGTCCATGACCTTGTCAGACTGAGTGCCCTGTCCCCTGTCCCTCCCCCCCACTGGTGGGCAACGGCCCGCACCTTCCGTGCACACACAGGTGTAAGTGTTGGGTCCGTCCAGGCACTTGGCACCATTCTTGCAGGGGGTGCTGGCACACTCGTCCACATCATACTGGCACAGATGCCCAGTGAAGCCTGGGGCCGGGGAGGGGAGGGAGTCATGTGCAACAGCACTATGGCCCTTCAGGGACCCCTGGCCAGACCCCAGCAGTGAGCGCCTGGCTGGGCTCCCCAGGGCACACTCAGCCTGGCCTCAGCCAGCCCCAGCTCTCCCTGCCTCCCGCCGCCCGCTCCCCGAATCAAAGCCCCTCCCCCAGCACCGCACGCCCTCGCTCCCACAGAAGGGGCCTTTTTCCCAAACCGACTGGGTTGCTATGGCTACAGTGGAGCCGGGCTGAGAATGGGGCTCCCCTGGCTGCAGTGTCTGGGACGGGTAATCTATGTCTCGGGAGCCTGGGCTTGGGCTGGCAACGCCTCCCTGGGCTCTGCGCCCCGGCCCCCAGCTCTGGGACAGATGGAAACACCTTTCACCCAGGCCCCTGAGAGTTCCTCCAAGTCCGCCCCGGGCAGCCATCATCTCTACTGCAGGCCAACCTGCCCCACGTGGTTCTCTGCATACCCTTGAGGCTGGCGTGCCGTTGGGCAGGGGACATGGCAGGACAGGGCAGGCTGGCCTCTCTCCCAGCCTCGAGCCCTCAGAAAGCCAGGCTGGAGCCTCCTCCCTGTCTGGGCACTGCAGCTCCTGGTATACCCTTCTCTCCAGGCAGGAGGGGCTGCACCCAGATCAAGGAGGATCTCCTGGCCCTGGGCTCCACCGTGACCCCTGGGCAAGCTCCCACTCCCCACTGGGCCCTGCCCTTCCTTCGGGGAAGTCTGAAAACACTCCCATCCACTCATGAGGCAAAACCCTCCCTCTCCTGGGAGTCTGAACACAACCAATGGCCAGGCCCCCCTCAGGAGGCTGGGGTGCAGACGGCCCAGGGGCAGGGGACACAACCCACGGCCAGGCACCCCTCAGGAGGCCGGGGTGCAGACGGCCCAGGGGCAGGGGACACAACCCACGGCCAGACACCCCTCAGGAGGCCAGGGTGCAGACAGTCCGGGGGCAGGGGGCGGGGGCAGGGGCGGCCCTCACCCGTGGGGCACTCGCACTGGAACTCATTGATCTTGTCCAGGCAGCGACCATTGTGCAGGCAGGGGCTGCTGGCGCACTCGTCCGTGTTGACCTCGCAGTGCACACCCTCGTAGCCTGTGAGGTGGGGCAACAGTGAGGGGGGGCATGCGCGGCCCCAGTGCCCCACTGGGCACATCTGTGGACTTGGGATGGAAACGAACCCTGCCTCCAGCCCAGTATCCCAGCCACCACGGGCCCCCTGTGCACCCGCTCCCCTGAAGCCCCTGCGGCCCCTGGCCCAGCACCCTCATCTACCTAGTGCTGCCCCCATGCTCTGCTGGCCCTGCGGCCTGGCCTCAGTTTCCCCATGCCCCGTACAGGCTGTGGGCCCAGAAGGCATGGAGGCTGGGGAAAGGGGAAGCAACCCAAAGATGTTCCCGGGGCTGCCCCTCCAAGGTTGCCCAGCCTCGACTCGGTTTCCTGCCCTGGCCCCGGCCGACGCACCAGGCATACAGATGCACTGGAACTCCCCAATCTGGTCCAGGCAGGTGGCGTCGTTCTGGCACGGGTTTGAGACGCACTCGTTGACGTCGATCTCGCAGCGGGGGCCTGTGTAGCCCTGCAGACACTGGCACTCGAAGGAGCCCAGCGTGTTGATGCACTTGCCCGCATGCTCGCAGGGGTTGGCACCTGGTGAGGGCACACGGGTGAGAGGCTGCTCCAGGCACCCTGGCCCCTGCAACACCTCGCTGCACACCCCCCTCATCGGACTGGCAGGGTCCCATCCCCCATCCAACCGGGCACCCCATGAAGCCAGAATCGACTTCCCACCGGTTCTGGGGCCAGGCTGCCACCCCCACCTGGCCGCAACCCCTGTGCCAGCACCTACCCAGCGAGCACTCATCCACATCCTGGCTGCAGGCCGGGCCCGTGTACCCCGAGGGGCAGGTGCAGATGGCCTTGCCATTGACGGGGTTGGTGTCGCAGTTGGAGCCCTCGTTGCAGGGGTTGCTGATGCACGCATCGTTGAGGTGGCACAGCAGACCTGGGCAGGCAGCGGCGGTCAGTGGGCATGGCCCCTGGGCCAGGCATGGCGCACCACCCACGGCTGGGGTCCATCCCCACTGACACCCCAGGAGGAGCTGCCCGCCATGACCCCATCGGGCGTCCCGTGACACTTGGGATGTTCCGGGAGACTCACGGCGACCACCGGCCTCCCTGACCAGAAAGGCCCTTTCAGGTTATCCTGGGCGCAGGAGGGCCATAGTCCCTGGGTGAGGTCACACAGGTCAGGCCTGGCCCATGTGAGCCCCCCACGCCCACCTGGGCCTCAGGGCACTCACCTGTGCGGCCGTGGGGACACTCGCAGTAGAAGGAGGCCACGCGGTCATGGCAGGTGGCGCCGTGGAAGCAGGCGGCGCTGGCACAGTCATCAATGTTCTCGCTGCAGTCCTCACCAGTCCAGCCGTTGACACACACGCAGTTGTAGCCACCGTGGGTGTTGTGGCAGGTCCCGCCGTTCTGGCAGGCATTTGGCATCAGCTGGCACTCGTCCACATCCTCTGTACAGTACTGACCTGCAGGGAACACGAGCTGTCGGCCCCGGGCAGCTGCCACTCCCTGAGCTCCTTGTCCCCTAAGATGCAGGGTGGCAATGCCACCTCCTCCAGGAAGCCTTCCTGGGCTGACTCCTCCACCCACCGCCGCCAGCCTAAATCACTCCTTCCTCTGCAGACCCAGCACCATGGAGTCTTGCCTCCTCTTTGTGCTCTGTGGACACCGCTGCGTCAGGGTGCACCTTTGCCTGTCACCCCATCAGAGGGTAATTCCCGAATGCAGGGCCTGTCTGTTCATCCAGGCATCTCTGTGACCGGCCCAGGAAGCGTGGCCTGAGTGGGGTGCTGAAGGCCCTCAATGCCGGGACACCCCACTGGGCACAGGGGCTGCCTGGGGCCAGGTTGCAAACGGCCCACACAGACCAACCAGGGCCCTGTCTGTGCTGACCCCCGAGGTGAGGGGCGTCAGACCCTGGCCATGGGAAAGTGGGGCCCCCATCATGTTGTCCTTCTCGGCCAACCCCAGCCTGCCTGGCTTGGGACAGGGTCTCGGCTGCTCCCCACTATGCCTGTGAGTGCAGTTTAGTAAGTGGGTAGCAGCCCCGCCCCAGCTACCCCACCCTGCGGCCACCCGTGTACACGCCTGTCCACTCTGGCGGGCAGCGGCAGTTGTAGGTGTTCACACCGTCCACACAGGCGCCCCCGTTCTTGCAGTTGTTTCCTGGACAATCATCGATATTTTCCTCACAGTTCTGGCCGGTGAAGCCTGCCGCAAGAGGAGCCGGGTCAGACTCTTCCCTGAGGTCCAAGCCGGCTCCTGCCTGGACCCCCGACACACTGCTCTGTACACAAGAGCCTGGCCTCCACGGCCCTGCCCTGGGGCCCCCGGGGTCTGTGCCCATCCCCTGCCTCACTCCAGTGCCCAGAGGGACATGCCCTGCTCTAAAGAATCATTTTGGACAAGGCTGGCTAAACAAGGACTCAGAAACACAGGGTTCCAGAAGATTCTGTCACAAAAACCTTTGGGTCTCTTAAGAGTTTCCGGCAGCTCCTGCACCTGGGTGCCGCCTGCATGCTCAGAGCTCCCTATAATGTCTCAGTAGGGGGGCCACACACCCCATCTTCAGGGGCTGACACTGGGGCCTGGGCTCTGAGCCGCAGGGGACATGGGGCCAGCAGGCTGCTGGCTGGGGCAGGCGGGGCCCCTCGCAGCCCCAGGGAAGCTGCAGAGACTCAGATGGCCCATCCTCCCTGGGGCAGAGCTCTGGCGCCCACCTCCTCCTCCCCCTCCTCCTCCACAGGCTGCCAGGGCCCCCTCCCCCGAGGTATGGCCCCACCCAGGCCTCCAAGGCAGCCAGTTAGCTATTAATCCGCTCAACTCCCGCTGGTTCAATGATCAACCCAGAAAGGCGCGTTCGGCAACAGCCAAACCTGCAGCCGGTTACTAATTGCCACCCTCCGGAGATGCCTTTGAACCCCCCTTGCCCTTGGAGCTCCCACCTGCTCGGCCCCTCCCTCTGAGACATTGCCCCACCACCACCACCCCGTCCGTCCTGTCTGTCTGCTAGACCCGAGCAAAAGCAGGCAGCCAGAGACAACCAAAATCCAAAATGCAAATCAGCTTGGCGAGCGCCCAAAACCGGACCCCAGCCCTGGCGCGGTGGCTTACGCCTGGAATCCCAGCACTTTGGGAGGCTGAAGTGGGTGGATCGCTTGCGCCCAGGAGTTCAAGACCAGCCTGGACAACATGGCGAAACCCTGTCTCTACAAAAAAAAATACAAGAAGTAGCAAAGCATGGTGGCGCGCGCCTGTCGTCCCAAGCTACTTGAGGGGCTGAGGCAGGAGGATCGCTTTAGCCTGGGAGGTCAAGGCTGCAGTGAGCTGAGGGCATGTCACTGTACTCCAGCCTGAGTGACAGAGACCTGTCTCCAAAAAAAAAAAAAAATTCAGAGCCTGGAGCCTGAGTCCTGGTCCCACTCATGTGTGGGACCCTGCACCCCGGCTCTTAGGCAGGTGGGGCCCCTGGCTGGGCTGCGACCCCAGGGCTGCCCTGCGCAGCGCTGGCTGAAGAACGCAGTGGGAAAGAGGATGGGAAGCCAGTGAGAGCCCCGTGGACCCCAGCTGGACCCTCTGCGACGCAGCCTCGCCCAGTGACCCCACGAGGAGACAGTGCTGACGTGCCAGGCAGGCTGTGCGACTCCAAATCCCAGCCAGTTCCTGGGCCTGCAGAGCTCAGGGCTGCCCCCACCTCGGTTCCCCGTGACTCCACACACAGCTGTCTCCTGGGCTCCTGACCACCCAGAGGTGGCTGAGGGCCCTTCAGGGGGCCTGGGTGCAGGGGCCACCTGGGACAGTCTGAAGCTGGGTCTGGCAGGCCTGAGTCATTTGGGGAGGCCCCCGGATGGTCATCTCACCCTGAAACGGCCAGACCCCACAGCAGGCGTGAGCACACCCTTCACCGGACGGGTGACCCAGCCCCCAGCACCCCAGCCTCTGAGATCTGCCCACACTCAAGTGAGTAAACCCCACCAGCCCCTCCCCTCCCCTCCCTGCCCAGTCCCCAGGGCCCTGAGCTGCCCCTGCACGGGCAGTGGCTTTGAGCGGGCCCAGGACCCCTGGCATCTCTGCTGCTGGGCCTCACCGGGAGGTCCTCACCCACCCTGCCCAAGGTGGGTGGGCATCAGCTCTGCACACAGGTGGCCTTGGACAAGGCCGCACACACCCCACCTGCCCTAGCCTGAACCACGGGTCCCCGAGAGCTTAGCCCCTCAATCCGTGTGACTGGAGGTAGGGTCCCGTGCTGCTAGGAAGGCATCTGAGCCCCCACCAGCAGAAGGGCTCTGCGCCCCACCCTGCAGAGATCCAAGCTGGCCAGGGAGTGTCTGTCCCCACCCCACGCTCGCCCAGTGACTTGCAGGAAACGCACACGTCTGGTGTCTGCACGCAGAGTTAGCTGGGCTCAGCTGACTGGGCAGCCAGGGAGCTTCCCCTTTGCAGGGGCCAGGCCAGCTTGGGGCTTCCAAGGGGGTGGGGCAGCCCTTGGGTCACCCGTGGGTCAGCCAGGACCCTGTGCACCCTCCAGCCCCACCCCTGCCTGAACGCCCTCTCCCCATTGCCACCTAACAGCCATTATGCGCAGCTGAGATGGGACGTTTTCTTTTTTCTCTTCACTCTTTTTTTTTTGAGACGGAGTCTCGCTCTGTCGCCCAGGATGGAGTGCAGTGGCGGGATCTCGGCTCACTGCAACCTCTGCCTCCTGGGTTCAAGTGATTCTCCTCCCTCAGCCTCCGGAATAGCTGGGACTACAGGCGTGTGCCACCACGCCCGGCTAACTTTTTGTATTTTTAGTAGACACAGGGTTTCACCGTGTTAGCCACGATGATCTGGATCTCTTGACCTTGTGATCTGCCCACCTCGGCCTCCCAAAGTGCTGGGATTACAGGCGTGAGCCACCGCGCCCGGCCGAGACCGGAGGTTTTCAAACCTCTTCCTTATTTTTAGAGCTGCTGCAAAATTTACTCAAACAAGAACTACAGCAGAAAGGCTCTACATACAACACGGGGATCGGGGAGCACTGGGGACACGGGCAGGGGGCTGCGCCTACCTGTCACCCCCACCCGCAGGAGACCAGCAGGACAGCAGGAAGGGCCACGGCTGGGGGAAGTGATGTTGCACCCGCAGCTCCCACACCCTCTCCGGCCCCAGCCCCACTCCAGGGGAAACCCCAGGGGTTACGCAAGCCAGGGTGCCTGCACTGGGGGGAGGCAGGGCGTCCTACAGCTCGAATGTGAGTTCCAGGAAACTCCAAAGACACGGGCTGGCACCTGGACCCTGTGCAGGCCTCCTCCCAGCGCACACCCCGCTCCAGACGCATCCCCCCAACACCACACGCAGTCTGGGGAACTCGCCATCCCGCCTTCCCAACTCCCCGCCATGGGCCCTCCCAGGGCTGCCCCTATACCAGGTGCCCCGTTCCCACCCCCTGGGCCTGGCAGCCGGGGAGGGGCTCGTGCACCCTGGCCAGCGGGCAGCACTACCTGGCAGGCAGGCACACTCGTGGGTGACGTCGCCCGTGGGGCGGCAGGTGCCCCCGTTCTGGCAGGGCGAGGGGCTGCAGGGCACATAGGGCCGCTCGCAGTTGGGGCCGGTGTGGGTGGCGCGGCAGACGCAGCGGTAGGAGCCGACCTCGTTGTGGCAGGTGCCTCCATGGCGGCAAAGCCCGGGGTTCTGGCCGCACTCGTTGACATCCTGCCGGCAGGTGGGGCCGTGGAAGCTGGGTGGGCAGTGGCAGATGTAGGAGGCCTCGAAGGGCAGGCACTGGCCACCGTTGGTGCAGGGGTTGGAGGCGCACGGGTCAGCCTGCTGGCACGATTTCCCTGGGGACAAGGGGACAAGAGGGTCGTGCTGGCCTCACTGCTCCCCGAGGCCGGGCCTTCCCTCCCTTCAGGCCGCCTGGAGGTACCAGCCTGGGCTCCACCTTAGGTGCTATCACATTTGATCCTCAGGACCTGCCATGAGACCGGTCACCTTTGGCAGATGAAGGACCACAGGTCCCAAGAGGCCTGAGCCTGGGCCGTCTCTTCCCAGAGCTGACACCTCCAGACACCCTTCACCCTAACAGGTGAGGGCCAGTGCACGGCAGGAGGAACGGGGCAGGGGCGGCCTGGACACCGAGGCTCCCCTTGTCTCGCAGAAGCGGGGACAGCAAGAGTTGGGCCAGAGCAAGCAGCTGAAAACAAGGTGATTCCAGGTCTGGGAGGGGGGCAGGGACCCTGGGGCAGGGGCTCTCAATTACTTCCGGGTCAGAGACCCAGGCCTGGATCCCACCAAGTACCTCCAGTTGCATGGGCGGCTGGCGGCAGGCCTGGGTCTGCCCACCCCTCAGGCTGTGGGTCCTCCCTCACCTGACCAGCCGGGCGGGCAGCGGCACTTGTACTCCATCAGCGTGAGCAGGTCGCAGGTGCCCCCATTGCGGCAGGGGTTGGTGAGGCAGGCGTTGTCCAGGGGTGTCAGGCAGAGGGGCCCAGAGAAGCCCAGGGGACAGCTGCAGGCATAGTCTGCCACGCCTCCACGGTCCACCACGTGGCATGTCCCGGCGTTCTTGCAGGGGGTGCTGAGGCATGGGTTGGGGTCCTGGCATCGCGGGCCCACGAAGGCCCCGCCACAGCTGTTGGCAGATGTGCCAGGGCAGTTAGTTCCCACCTGCTTCCCCAGCGCCCCCGCCACTCAGCACCGGGCACCTGTCATGGGTACAGCTGCCTCCCCCCACACCCCGGGCATGGGCACGATGGCTGCTTAGCAGGGCTCCCTTAGGGCTGATAAAATGTTCTGGAACTAGACACATGCCGCGATTGCACAACTTTGGGAGTGTACTGAATGCCACTGAATGAGGCTGAGGCAGGAGAATCACTTGAACCCAGGAGGCAGAGGTTGCAGTGAGCCGAGATCACGCCACTGCACTCCAGCCTGGGTGACAGAGCAAGACTCAAAGAAAGAAAGAAAGAAAAAGACAAATGACTGCTAACTTGGGGAACAAGCTAGAGACTAGGATGTTCCAGCAGGACCCAGCTTGGACTCCACAGCCCAGGCAGGAGTCTCGGTCTACACCTGCGGAGAGCCATGGAGAGGAGCCAGGCACATCAGCTCCGTAGAGTCTCCGGGTCTGCAGGCCTATCTGCTTTTCCTTCCAGCTTTGCTAAAGCGAACAGGTGTTGCTTGGGCAGTAACAAAGGCCGTGGTTTTTCCAACCTTCAGGTGTCAACATGACGGCAGCCATGGAAAGTGTGGATCGGGGCCCCTTCCTACGTGGAAGCCTTTCTTTCCTTTTTTTTTTTTTTTTTTTTGAGACGGAGTCTGGCTCTGTTGCCCAGCCTGGAGTGCAGTGGCGCGATCTGGGCTCACTGCAAACTCCGCCTCCCGGGTTCAAGCAATTCTCCTGCCTCAGCCTCCCGAGTAGCTGGGACTACAGGCACCTGACACCATGCCCGACTAACTTTTGTGTTTTTAGTAGAGACGGGGTTTCACCATGTTGGCCAGGCTGGTCTTGATCTCTTGACCTTGTGATCTGCCCGCCTCGGCCTCCCAAAGTGCTGGGATTACAGGCGTGAGCCACCGCGCCCAGCCAGGAAGCCTTTCTGATGCGACACCTCACGCTGAGACCGCAATGGGGATGGGACATCTCATGCCAAGATCGTACTGCAGATGAAGGCCGGCCGGTTCCCTGCCCACGCTCAGCCCCCAGACACATTTCCCTTTTGGCACTGAGTCTTCATAACTCACATCCAGGCACATTGGCCGGGAGCAGAAGCACCCACATTACAGCCGGGGAAACCAAGGTGCCAGGAGGAGGTCCCTCTGCCAGGTCTCTGCAACCCCGTCAAGGTGGGTGAAAGGCTGCCCCTCACCCCGGACACACAGTCTGGGCTCAGAGGGAACAAGGGGAGCCAGGGGAGGGGTCCTGCATCTCCGCCCAGGCCTGGTCTCACCTGTTCCCTGCGGCGACAGGCGCAGAGCCTGCCCCCAGCCACCTGCTGTGGTCATAAATCTCTGGCCCCAGTCACCTCCTGGCCTTGTGCTCCGGGGGAAGGTCTGGGACCCGCCGGGCGCGGCTCTTCCCAGTGGTGAAGCCTCTGAAGCAGAACATGCCACAGCGGCCCGGGAAGGCAGAGGCCCCACGGCTCAGGCCCTGGGTGGGCGTGGCCTCCTCCAGATGGGATGTACAGGGGGAACCGTCCTGCCTTCCAGAGCCCACCTGGGTGCGGGGCTGCGGTGGCCACCTGCCCCAGGACTGGCCCTGAAGCTGCCGGCTTCGCACAGGACCCCCACCGGCCCCCCAAGTCCTCACCTCCTCTCCCGCTTATTCCCACCCCAGTGTCTCCAATCAAACCTGTGATATGTGTGGCAGTGGCCTGGGGGGGCCTTACCCCGAGGGGCTTGTGGAGACTGGGGGTGGGGGTTCCTGTGCGTTTCTCAGCAGCCAGCCACGCCCCTGTCCCAAAGGCCCAGGAGGCATCTGTCTTCCCTGAAGGCTTTTACCCGTGGCCACGGCTTGGGTAGAGAGAACGCAAAAGGGCCACTCTGGCCGACCATCTGTTGCCAGAAGCCAAAAGTCCCAAACCAACTGGCTTAAAGAAAACACATGTCACCTCCTCCAAAGAGGCTCTGGGGAATTCACTCAGGCCTTGCTATGGCTCCTGCCAGCCCGGTGAGTGACGGGCACAGCCCCGTGAGTGACGGGCACAGCCCCGGAATGAGGCTCCCCCTCCTCCATCCCATGTGGCCGGTCACTCCGGGGCTGCAGCGACAGACCTGCCTCTCCGGGCACCTGTGGGGAGGGCAGACGTGGTTCCCACTGCACGCAGATCCAGTTACAGGCTGGCCGGTCCCCGAGGTGGAGCGGCCGCTGGGAACCCGTGGAGTGCACAGGCTGGGCTGGGCTGGGCTGTGGCCACAGGAGGGGCGCGCTCCCTCCACATAAATGCCCCATTGTCAGGAGGGAGTTGGCCACGGCTCCCGCTTGGAGAAAAGGCCCTTTTTTCTTTCCCAGCCGCTGACAAAGTCGGCAGGGGGTGGGTACAGGACAGAGGGCGCTTGGTCATCAAAGCCGGGGCTGGAGCCTCCTCGGACTGGCCCATGCAAGCCGGTCCCCTGCCTCCCGGCCCCTCAAGGCTCCAAGGAGCGGGAAAAGCTCACCTGCTGGGCAAGACAGGGAGGGGGGGGCAGGGGAGGCCCACCCCACAGCTTTAGGGGACCCCAGAGGGGAGACGGTGGAGGTCCGAGCCCCTAGAGCAGTCTCCCACCAAGTGCCCTGAGGTCACAGGATATTGGCTGTCCCTGAATGGACCACAACGCTCTGCCCAGACACCAGGCCCCACTCCCCACCCTGAGTGCGGACCCCAACGTGGAGGACTGTGGGAGAATCTGCCCAACCGGACACATCCCAGTTAACGAGGCTGTATCACGGGGAGGCTGTATCACGCAGGGCCAGCAAGAGGAAAACACGCCCCATAAATCAGGCGTCGGTGCTCGGACAAAGGGCGGCTGGGAGCAGGTGTCGGACGTGGTGGCAGCTGCTCCCAGCGGGTGGGGCAGGAGCCCCAGCCGGAGGCCTGAGGAGGCTCCCGTGGGGGAATGCAGGCTGAGAGGGCCCATTGTCCGCCCCCACTCCCAGCCTGGGCATCGGACACCACAGGGAAGGCCCCTGCCACGGCCCCACAGCCACGGCCTGGAGGTGCTACGAGACACGCTAGCTGGGGGGAACTGGGCCGAGCCTGGAGAAAGCTTTGGGACAGGTGTGGGGGTCTGTGTGTGGGGGGCAGCTTTGGGCCCAGTCTCCCGCTGCTGCTGTGGGCAGCCTCCAGCCTGTGCCCGCCCCAGTCTGTACCTCTCTCCCACCTGGCCACAGAGCTGGAGCGCCCTACAGACGGCGAACACCTGCCCTCCGCACAGCACCCAGACGTCCCTGAGAAGGTGGGAGGGACCTCAGGCCTGCAGCGTGGCCACGCCAGGACCACCAGCCTGTGAGCAAACCCCTCACTGCCTTGGCGCTGGCCACACCCCCGGTACCCGGGCCACTCTGTCTTCAACGCCGTCCTGGCGGGCGGGTGGGTGTGGGCCGCGAGGTGAGCGCCAGGGCTTGGCCGAGTGAGGTGGCACCCAACAGCTGCCGCGCCCACGGGGATCCTCAGGGCTTCCATGAGTGACCCGCACCCCACCTTCCACCGTCCCCGCATCTCCTCCTGTCAGGGGCGGTGGGGAGACCCCTCTGGGGCTAAAAAGTGGGGCTTGAGATAGGGAACGCCAGTCTCCCCCGACTGGACGAGAGAGCTGCCCTGTCCACCAAGCCACCCAGCTCTTGGGCTCCCACGGAGGAGACCCAGCCCACGCCAGGTGTGCCCCATGGACTCCCCTTCCGTGCATCCCTCTTAGGGTCACCCGGCACCTGCCTGTCCCATCCCCCACATTCAGTGGCCTGGCAGCGCAGGGGTAACCTGTCCTATCTGGTGAGTGGCGGACGGGGGCTCCAGGACGGCTGCGGGGGGAGGGTGCCAAGTGGCCCCGGCGCCTGCTGTGCCACCACCACCACCTCCACCACCACCACTTTGTTCCCGCCTCAGTATTTCCACTGTGCCGCTCCCACCCTCCCTGCCAGGGCCGCTCCATAGAAATGCGACTCCAGAAAGCAGCGGGGGGCAGATGCTGCCGAGACCTTTCACCCAGGACTAATTCTAAATTGTGCTGTTTTGCTTTCTAAACTAAGCGGCCATCTGCCACCCCCAGGGGACAGATGACAGTTCCCTCCACCCCAAAATGAGAAGGAGGGGTGAGAGGGACTCAGTGGGGGCAGGACTCACTCACTTCCTGCCCTCAAGGAGTTTATGGTCATGCAGGGCCAGGGATGGGGGTACAGGCAGAGGCCGAGCAGAGGGGTCGGGGTGTGGGGTCAGCTGGACCCAACCCAGCTAAGGCGTCGGTGATGTGGCTGGCACTGCACCCGCAACAGGAACCAGAGACCCTGGGCGGGAGGGGTGCTTCCCATGGCTCCACCAGGTGACAGCACCTCCCAAGGCAAGGATGGGCAGGGACAGTGGGGGGGACGGGCAGGGACTGTGAGGAGGACGGGTAGGGACAGTGAGGGGATGGGCAGGGACAGTGGGGGGGATGAGCAGGGACAGTCGGAGGGACAGGCAGGGACAGCGAGGGCACAGGCAGGGACAGCGGGGGGACAGGCAGGGACAGTGAGGGGGATGAGCAGGGACAGTGGGGGGACAGGCAGGGACAGTGGGGGACAGGCAGGGACAGCGAGGGCACAGGCAGGGACAGCGGGGGGACAGGCAGGGACAGTGAGGGGGATGAGCAGGGACAGTGGGGGGACAGGCAGGGACAGTGGGGGATGGGCAGGGACAGTGGGGGGTGGGCAGGGACAGTGGGGGGTAGGCAGGGACAGTGTTGGGGGGATGGGCAGGGACAGTCGGGGGGATGGGCAGGGACAGTCGGGGGGACAGGCAGGGACAGTGCGGGGGCCTCTCCAGTGCACAGGAGCTGCACTTCCCAGAGCGGAAGGAACGGCCCTGCACACTCCGGCTCCCTGGGAAGGGAAGGGGAGGAGCTGCCTGGCCAAAATCAGCATCTTAACACACCCCACCTGTTCCCCAGCAGCGCCACACGTCCAGCCCCACCTGCCCTCCTTGGGCCTCACTGCCAATCCTGGCCCATTGTCCTGCCACAGAAGTCCAAGGGTCCCCTGGCAGCAGTGTGGTCCCTCACAGGGCAATAAAGGGGGGTCTTCTCCTCCCCAGATACCCCCAGCAGCTGCTGCTTCCAGGGAGCCCGTGGCCATGTCCTGCAGGAGCCAATCGCTAGGCGGCCAGCCTGAGGGTGCCCCTGCCCCTGGGACCCCTCCCTCACCAGCAGGACCTGCCCCCAGCCTCAAGGGGCTTTCTGCCCAGAGGGAAGTCTAGGGCTCCCACTCTGCCTGCTCCTGTGATGCCAGGGGCACCCCCACGCCCTCCCCAGACCCAGATCCTGCCATGCTCTGCCAAGACCCAGCAAGGCTGACCACCTTCTACCTATGCCACTGACAGTGGGCCCCACCAGGTGACCTGGCCCACACAGACAGGCCCACCCATTGGCCTGCCCAAGCAAATGGGGCCATATGTGGACTGGCCGGGGGGACACTGTGACCCCCTACTGGAGATGGGGAGACAAGGCCAGACCCGGGTGGGGATGCTTCCCAAGGCAGGCTTCCACAAGGCCAACGAGCCCAGCTCTAGCCTGGACCAAGGCTTCTGGGGCAGGGGGAGTCCTGGGACCTCATCCCCTCCCTTGGGCAGAGGCTAGTCCAAGTTTCCCCAATCCCAGTGGGCACCACCCACCTTCCAGAAGGCACTGGCTGCTAAGAAATGAGCTGGGCAGGGGGCTCGGGGTCCCACCTGGGGTCCTCTCCCACTGGAATGGCCAAGCAGCCCAGCCCTGGGGGACGGAGGAGCCTTGGGAAGATGCTGGAACCTTGTTGCTCGCAGCCCAGCCCTGGGGGACGGAGGAGCCTTGGGAAGATGCTGGAACCTCGTTGCTCACAGCCCCTTCCCTGGCCTCCCCAAATGCCCCAGAACAAAGAGCTACAGCAAGGAAGGCCCTGGGCCCCTCAAACCTGCCAGGACCCCGTGTCTAAACCCCTGTTCAAACGGCTGGCTGGAGCCTCTGCGGTGGCTGGGAGGCCTTGAAAGGCGCCCTGCAGCCACTGGGTCTTTCTTCCCTTTCTGCTCCCGGCTTCCTTCCCCGCCTTGGACAGGAGAGAGGGATGCAGGCACCAAGGGGGCCAAGGGGGCACACGGTAGCCAAGCACCGCCAGGCCTGCTCACCGTTGGGGCACAAAACCACGAGTTTGGGGGCTGCAATGTGAGATGGCTGCCTCCAGCCACCACCTGCGGTCCCACCTGAGCTGTGGTCTTCCCCAGCCCCTGCAGCCGTTGGGCTGGAGCTGCTGAAAGCTGCACAGGGGCCCTACCCTGGCTCCCAGGGCCCCAGGAAGGAGGAAAGGGGCAGTGGGGGCTTCAGGGAGGTGGGGGCCCAGAAAAAGAGCCAGCCCCAAACAGCTGCAGCTCCTGAGACAGCGGGCAGCAGGGGGCGGAGTTGGGGGGGGCGGGGGTCGCAGCCGGCCCGCCACAGCACAGGGACCCAGCCGGGGTCTGAGCCGGGGCCAGGCTTTCCGGCCCAAACAGCTGTTGCCGGCACCCCCGGTTCTTTTGTCTGCAAATCTTTTCCCCCAGTTGCATCCTCGGATGGTTTAAAATGTGCTGAAGGAGGAAGTGCAGGAAGGCCAGGTTTCCTCCTCTGGCTCCGGGGAAACCCTTTGTGTGGGAGGCGGGATGGGGACAGAACCTGTCCTCCCGGGGAAGCCACCTTTCCTGCAGCCGGGAAAACAATGCCCTCACCCGACGTGGGAACGCTGCCCGCATCTGACGGACAGAAGGCCCCTGGAGATGGCGGAGCTGGGGTGGCCACTCTGGGGGGCATGTGGCCAGCCCCTCCCCCAAATACCAAGGCACAGCCCAGCAGGCTCTGAGACCCCAGGAGCCAGGTGTCACCATAGTGCCCCGCAGGCTGTTTGGAGAGTGAAAAATGCCTGCTGGAGCCCCACCCGCTGCTCCACTGCAGGAATTTCCCAGTGGATCCCCCAAAAGCAGGCATGTGCCTCCTGCCCTTGGTCGTCCCAATGGCCCCTAGGGACCCACGTGGACAAACCTCTTGAGCTGGAGAGGCCAAGATGGCCATGACACGCCGGGGCTCTGCTCCCAAGAAGACCCAGCCCAGCCCTGCACCCCACGATGGCTCAGAGGCAGGGAAGGCAATGGACAGGCCCACAGCAGCGCTGCTGGAGGGCTCAAACCACACTCCGTGAATGAAGTCGGGCATCACAGGCTGCGCTCCGGGCCAGCGCCAGACATGCTTCTGGCAACCTCCCACCACTGCTCCCGAACAGATCCTGTCACTGGGGGTGGCAGGAAGGGGCTGCCCGGAGGGGCTCCTGTTCTCCTCTGGAGTAAGCCCCACAGTCAGCAGGGCAGTCACCCGGAGGTCCTGGCTCCATGTCCAGCGTCCTTGTTAAGAACGCTGCAGGGATGGGAGGGATCCCGAGACATCTGTCTGGCATACACCAGCCCAGCAATGAAGAAACTGAGCCCACACCCCTCCTGGCCTGACCTACACTCGGGCTTTCCAAGCTCTGTCTCGTGGGACCCCCACAACTGCCCTGGGGCCGTGTAATGGGCCCATTTCACAGGTGAGAAAACGGGGCAGGTATGCCCAGCACACCACCCGGGTCTGAAGGCAGCTCAGAACCACTCCTACTGATGGGGACCACAGCGGGGCAGGGCAGGGCAGGGCAGGGCGGCTCCCCAGGGTGGCGCAGGAGCGGCAGAAGCTCCCTGGGAAAGAGGAGGAAGGCGCGTGTCCCCCGCACCTCTAGCCCCACCCGCATGGTCTGGATGTTTTGCCTGACCCCCTGATCTCACAGGACCGGGAAGTCTGGAGCAGACAAAGCATTCTTACAGCTCCACCGAAACACAAAACCCTAGGGTGGTGGGGGCAGGGCCCTGTGCGAGAGAGACCCAGCCTCCCGCTCCTCTTCCTTCCTCCTGCCCAGCAGGAGGGCACCGATGCCCCTTCACCCACGGGGCGTCGGCACTGGTGAACAAGGGACGAAGCCGAAGCCCACGCTGCCGGAGGAGCACTCCTGGCCTCCCGGGGGCAGATGCCGCCCCCCTGCGCCTCCTCCCGCCTGTCCTGGGAAACCGCCAGGACACCTCTGTGCTACCTCCCGACTCGGCCGCAGATGGATGGCGGCTTCAGTGGTGGCCCCAGAGGTCACCTCATCCCCATCACACCCGCCGGCTCCCTGCTCTCTGACCACACGAGGCACAGAGGGGCCTCCGAGCCCAGGAATCCTCCTCTCCGAACACCCCTCGCCTGCCAGCCCAGTCCCAGCACCCAGCCCGGCTCACACACAGGCCCACTGTGCCCCTGGCACCCCCTCAGAGCCTCACTCTGCCCAGGCCCAGCGTGGTCACTGGGTGCCTGGGACACCGCACACTTGGGAAGTGGGATCCAGGCAGGTGCCTGCAGCCCTGGGAGGGACCCATGAGGAGGGGTGCCCGGGGGAGGGGTCTACACTGCCACAACCTGGGGGACACCAGGGTGTCCCAGGACAGCTGGCACAGGCCAGGGACTGTCTGGGGTACCTTTCCCTATGGGGAAAGTTGGGGATTCTTGGGCTGGACTTGGCAGGTCCTAAAACTTCTGCCCCTCCAAGGCACTGAATAATGCCTGGCCTCGCCCAGTGCCTTGTGGCCTCGCCCAGATATCTCGCACTACCTCACCCAATCCCGCAGGACCTCGCCCAAATCCCACACATGACCTGGATCAAATAGCGCACAACCGCATGCAAATCCCACACGGTCTCCCCAGAGCCTGTGGCTGGGGCTGGCCTCTGGGAGAGACCTTCCTGGAGGGGCCCCCACAGCACCAGAAAGGGGCTCCAGGGTGGATGACATAGATGACACATCCCCGGGTGAGCCGGGCATGCCGCCCGAGACCCAGCTACACTTCCCACAGCCGCCATGACTCTGCAGCCAACTCAAAAGAAGGCGCAACAATTCGAGGCAGTTGCCCGGCCGCAAGGACGGCAGCTGGAGCTGTCAGGAGCCCCGGCGGACACGTCATGGCCCCAGCCACTTCCCATCTCCTAAGGAGGAAGGGAGCTCAGAGAGGTGGCGGCGGCCCGGGGTCGCACAGCCCACGTAGGGGAAAGAAGCCTGTGGCCTGTGTTGTCGACCCAGTGCCACCCCATGCCTGGAAGGGGGAAGGCCTGGTGGGGGTGGCCGGCCTGGACTGCAGCCCCTGCAGGCTGGAGCCAAGGCTTCCAGTCACCTGCCTCCACCTCCATTCCCAGCGCCCACCTGGCCCCAGGGCTGCCGACAGCCCAGCCAGGCCCGTCCACCAGAGAGCTGCAGAGCTCTGTGCTGGGCCAGACCCCGGAGGCGGCCAGGACAGGACTTCGCCACGGCCTGAGCCCCGCCACCATGTGGACCCTGGACACTCAGCCCCGCCTGGCCTCCCCACCGGGCTCTCCGTCAGACAGGAATGAGGCCAGGAAGTCAGAAGGAGGCCACCACCAGGGGCTGCACCCCCGGAGCTGGGACCAACCCAGGTCCCCCTATAAGGATGGAGAGTGGAGGCCCAAGGGGCAGACTCTGGCCCAGCCCCCTCTGCGCACCAGTCAGCGCCCAGCCTGAGCTCAAGCATCTCTTACTGAAAAGCCGTCAGGGGAACCACACATGTTCAACCCCTGGCTGCTCCCCCAAACCTCTCATTTCCAGTAACTGTGTATTTCCGCTCATCAACAGCTGAAACCGGGCGGAACTTGTGGGGGCCCCGCCACGCGGCCCTGCTGTGTGGCACGGGCCTCTCTGTCCCCCGGCTGCGGGGAGTCAGCTCTCACCGCCCACCTCCTTCCCAGATAGTCTCTGTACCCACTCGACAGCCCGGCAAGCCCGGCCCCTGCCCTGCCACGGCCACAGCGGCCTCAGAGAGGGCAGGCCAGGGTCGGGGCCTGAGCTGCTGCCTCCCGCAGGGTCGAGGGCAGGGCACTCGTCTGAGGCTTGGGTGGGGCAATGGCACCTCCTCAGGGCCTCGGCCCCCGGGCAGGCTAGGTGACCATGGGCCTACAACAGGGAAAATTCTGGGCCAAAAGCTCCAGCCTCCTACTAAGGCATCTGTCTGCAAATGCACCTTAACCTGACCGCTTGGGCTGTGGGGGAACCTGTTTCAGGGATAGTGAGGGACGTGCCAGTTTCCTCCTTTGGACTTGATGAGGCACGAACGCGTCTCTAATAAAGCCAGGTCTCCCCGCCATGGCTCCCTGGGCGGGCGCCTGTGACTCGGGCCATGAGTCACGCTGGGTAACCCCAGTACGGGGAAGAGGGCAGGAGGCCGGGAGCCACCGCCTCTGTGCCCGGTTGTCATCTCGGCATGAGGGCAACCGTCGGCTTCGTCCTGCCCTCCATGTCTGAGGGCTTTTGGGATGTGGCGGGGGACGGGGGAGTCCACTTCTCAAACCTGGCGCATCCTACAGGGCTGCTGCACTCACAAAAAGGCTGACTCAACACAGGACCTGCCTCCCCCGGCCTTAGCTCAGGCTGGGGCAAGACTGGCCTCCTGTGCTACCTGTGGAAGAGTTTGTTCAGCAAATTGACAGTGTCAACAGAATGTCAAGGGGGCATTTACCCAGCTTTAAACAACCAATTCAAGCCCTTCAGAGATGCACAACAGACGCCCAGGCCAGGGGACAGCGTAGACAGGGTCGACATCTGATGACAAACTCTCATCTGCCGATTAGAGCAAGGTCGGGGCGTGTCACCAACCTCAGTGCCAGGTGGAGCAGAAGGAACAACACGACTATTGCTTAGGGGAAAATCTCAACTAGCAACCTAGGAGCTGGCAGGCCTCCCACTGGGTGAGAACAGCGCCCACCTAGTGCCCACTGGGCTGAACAGCCCCGCGCAGGTGAGGCCGGGTGAGTGTTCTGTGGCCATTGGTCCTCACTGTGGCAGTAGGTGCTGTGGTGGGAGGGTCTGGGCAGCATCTGGGCCTGGCCTGATCCGGAGACGCCCTTGGTACTCGCCACTCACAGACTGTGATTGCGAGGACCCCGATGGGGCTGCTGTTTGTGCCTGGGAACTGCAGGTGTGGGTGTCAGAGACAAAGCCTCCCCTGTGCACACCCAGCACATCAGAGCCCCCCGTCCCCTCCCCACAGAGCCCCCCAGTCCCTCCCCACAGAGCCCCCCATCCCTACCCAGAGCCCCCCCAGTCCCTCCCCACAGAGCCCCCAGTCCCTCCCCACAGAGCCCCCCAATCCCTCCCCACAGAGCCCCCCAGTCCCCTCCCCACAGAGCCCCCCCAGTCCCCTCCCCACAGAGCCCCCCCAGTCCCTCCCCACAGAGCCCCCATCCCTACCCAGAGCCCCCCCAGTCCCTCCCCACAGAGCCCCCCAGTCCCCTCACCACAGAGCCCCCCGTCCCTCCCCACAGAGCCCCCCATCCCTACCCAGAGCCCCCCAGTCCCTCCCCACAGAGCCCCCCAGTCCCCTCCCCACAGAACCCCCCAGTCCCTCCCCACAGAGCTCCCCAGTCCCCTCCCCACAGAGCCCCCCAGTCCCTCCCCACAGAGCCCCCCAGTGCCTCCCCACAGGCCCCACTGGACACCAGGCCCCAGACCTCCTTCCAGGAAATTGCAGGAACCACAGCAGGGCAGCCCCACAGGCCAGACCTCAGGGAACCGCTGCCCCACCCCCGCCCCAGAGAGCCCTGGTGTCTGGGCTGCAGCTGAGGCTGAGGGGCCGGGGACTCGGAGGATGGGATCTCCCACCTAGCGGATGCAGCCAGGTGGGAGGGGCCAGGCCCCCTGGGTTCACAAGGCCCCTTGGGGACCCACGCGAAGCCACCGCTTTGCATTAGGGAGGGCTTGCGGAGAGGGCCCTGTTTAACCGTGCGGGCTCAATCTGGAGTGTAGATGGCAGGACACCCCCAACCCTGGGCCCCTGAGCCTGTTAGTGGGGGGTTCAGAAGTGAGGCCTCTACAGAAGCATCCTTCCTGGGGGCAATGGGTGCAGGGTGTGTGGGGGGGGAGCACTCAGGATCCCTCCCAGGGGCAATGGGTGCAGTGGGTGGGGAGGAGCACTCAAGATCCCTCCCAGGGGCAATGGGTGTAGGGTGGGTGGAGGGGGGAGCACTCAGGATCCCTCCCAGGGGCAATGGGTGCAGTGGGTGGGAAGGAGCACTCAGGATCCCTCCCAGGGGCAATGGGTGTAGGGTGGGCCGGGGGGAGCACTCAGGATCCCTCCCAGGGGCAATGGGTGCAGGGTGGGGGGAACACTCAGGCTCCCTCCCAGGGGCAACGGGTGCAGGGTGGGGGAGCACTCAGGATCCCTCCTGGGGGCAATGGGTGTAGGGTGGGTGGAGGGGGGAGCACTCAGGATCCCTCCCAGGGGCAACGGGTGCAGGGTGGGGGAGCACTCAGGATCCCTCCCAGGGGCAATGGGTGCAGTGGGTGGGAAGGAGCACTCAGGATCCCTCCCAGGGGCAATGGGTGTAGGGTGGGCCGGGGGGAGCACTCAGGATCCCTCCCAGGGGCAATGGGTGCAGGGTGGGGGGAACACTCAGGCTCCCTCCCAGGGGCAACGGGTGCAGGGTGGGGGAGCACTCAGGATCCCTCCTGGGGGCAATGGGTGTAGGGTGGGTGGAGGGGGGAGCACTCAGGATCCCTCCCAGGGGCAACGGGTGCAGGGTGGGGGAGCACTCAGGATCCCTCCTGGGGGCAATGGGTGTAGGGTGGGTGGAGGGGGGAGCACTCAGGATCCCTCCCAGGGGCAACGGGTGCAGGGTGGGGGAGCACTCAGGATCCCTCCTGGGGGCAATGGGTGTAGGGTGGGGGGGGGGAGCACTCAGGATCCCTCCCAGGGGCAACGGGTGCAGGGTGGGGGGAGCACTCAGGATCCCTCCCAGGGGCAATGGGTGCAGGGTGGGTAGAGGTGGGAGCACTCAGGATCCCTCCCGGGGCAATGGGTGCAGGGTGGGTGGAGGGGGGAGCACTCAGCATCCCTCCCAGGAGCAACGGGTGCAGGGTTGGGGGGTGCACTGAGGACACTGCTGGGGAGTTTCTCCTCCCAGAATTCCACAGGTCTCGGAGATACACTGAAAGCAACCCCAAAATGCTGGGACCGCCTATAACCGCCCTGCACCACCCCTGGGGCAACCAGGCACCCCGATGCTAACACGCACACATCCGCCCGACAGGGACAAGTCCCCCAGCTGCCTGCAGATGGGGTCTCGCTGTCAAGGGCCACTGGCTGGTCTGGTGCCCTGCAAGGGACATGGCGCTTCCCTGTCCCAAGGGCAACTCGGAGAGGACACCATCTGTGTCTCAGAGTGAGGGGCCAGGCTCCTAGCTCTCTCCTGTCACACAGGCCTGGGTCTAGGCCAGGGCATAGCCAGTCACTCTAAGCTGACCCTGAGGGTCCAGGGGGAGAAGCAGCCTGGAGCCAATCACACAGAGCTCTGTCCGGGGAAGGGAAGGCCCCGGAGCAGGCAGACCGGGCAGGTGGGGGCTGAGATGCCTGCCCGCCCCAAGATGTGTCCAAAGCCTCACTGCCCCCCGCTGCCCCAGCCCCCGCCGCTCCTTTGATCTGGAGCTCCCTGCTGCTGACCCTGTCCCAGCCAGCATGGAAGCTGCTCCGTGGTGGGCCTCACTTGAAGGCCACGGCAGGTGCCCCCAGGTGGGGTCCCACAGCACTGACTTTGCACGCAGGAGGCCATGAAGGCTGCAGCGTCTACCCCTAGCTGTGGCCAAGCCCGTCCATCCTGTGGCCTGGTTCTTAAGCAGCATGCTCCTCCCCTGCCCGGGGGGCCTGTATCTGCCATGCCCACCCATATCCCAGGGTTCAGCATGTAGTAGATGCTCAATAAAGACCCTCTACCCTGCATTCTTATAGCACCAGGCGTGTGGATGCTCAGTGACCGTGGCCCCACTGTGCGCCTCCTGTGGGCTGAGGGATGCTGAACGGCTTGGCGGCTGGCGTGAGTGAGGCCCGGGGACAGGTTGTGAGCCTGTCTCGGAGTCCTGAGCAGGGCAGGGGCCGCGGGCACGCCAGGCCATCCTACAGATTCACCCGGGAATATGCCAGGACTCCCTCTAGGGGGCTCTGTGGCTGTCGGGCGGCTGCACCAGCCCAGAGTGAGCGCCATCTCTTCCAGGAAGCCACCCCGGACGCCCTCCCAACACCTGCCTCCTCTGGACTGTCTGGGAGCTGGGATGCTGGTGTCCACCTCTGGCCAGTCCCTGATGCTTTTGGCTTCTAAAATTTAGTCCTCATAAGAATCCAGTTCTAGTCCATGCATGACACGGATGAACCTTAAACACACCACGCTCAGTGAAACAAGCCAGGGGCCAAAGACCACCTATGGCACAGTTCCATTCATAGGCAACGTCCAGAAGAGGCGAATTCAGAGACAGAAAGAGGGTTAGTGGTTGCCCGGGGCTGGGGCGGTCGGGGCAGAGTGACGGTATTTGGGTAGTTTCTGTTTTGCGCAGTGAGAAAGTCCAGTAACTACACAGTAGTTGAATGAACTTGTGAATGGACTAGACGCCAATCAACAGCACGCTTTAGTTCAAAAGTCACATTTTCAGCCTGCGCAACATAGCAAGACCCCACCTCTGCAAAAAATTTAAAAATTAGCTAGGCATGGCAGTGCACACCTGTGGTCCCAGCTACTCTGGAGGCAGAGGCAGGAGGATCGCTTGAGCCCAGGAGTTAGAGGCTGCAGTCAGCCGTGATCCTACCACTTCAGTCCAGCCCGTGTGACAGGGTGAGACCCCATCTCAAAAAACAAAAAAGTGGCCGTGCGCAGTGGCTCACGCTTGCATTCCCAGCACTTTGAGAGGCTGAGGCAGGTGGATCACCTGAGGTCAGGAGTTTGAGACCAGCCTGACCAATATGGTGAAACCCTGTCCCTACTAAAAATACAAAAATTAGCTGGGAGTGGTGGTGTGTGCCTGTAGTCCCAGCTACTCAGGAGCATCGCGTGAATCTGGGAGGTGGAGGTTACAGTGAGCCAAGATTGCGTCACTGCACTCCAGTCTGGGTGACAAAGCAAGACTCCGTCTCAAAAAACAAACTAACAAAAAAAGGCAAATTTTGTAATATGAGTAAGTCATCACCCAGAATCCCTCCATATACATATCCATCCCCCAAATCAGTCCTTAGCTCCCTTTGCTCCCAGGGAGCAGGGTGGGGTGGGGCAGGGCCACAAGGAGAACCCAACCAGGTAACTTTGGAAAAGGGCTTCCCTCCGCCCTCCTACCCCTGCAGCCACTGCCGCTTCCCCAGCTGGGGAGACCACCCAGCCCAGCGCAGGCCTCACCGCAGGGCCCACAGCCACCACCATGCCTTCAGCCCGCCCCAGGGTCCCGCTGGCTGTAGTTGGAAGGGGAATCACATACAGATGGGGAAACTGAGGCCCAGGGAGGGGACTGCGGGAAGCACAGCAAATCAGAGCCAGCCCTGCTTCGCATCCCCTCTGAGCTCCGGGCCCCACAGGAGAAAGCACCAGCACTGCCTGGGAAACTCGAGGCCATCAAACGCATCCCGGCCCACAGGTGTGATGCCCCAAAGCCAGCCGCTCGTTAAAGCTGCTGGTATTTCCTCCTCAGCCCCGGGAAAGATCCGGAAAGTTCTGGATACGCCTGCACATGAAGGTGAAAGCTGACGCCAGCCTGCCTCAGATCCCCACGCCCTCACAGCCACAGCTTTCCCACCTGTGCGCTGAGGATGAAAACGGCACTGGCACACCTGGAGGGTGGGCGGCCGTCTGCCAGGGCTTTTACGAGGCTGGGTAACAGCAGCGTCCTGAGCGTGGAGCTGTCATCGCTGCATTATTGAGGAAGGCAAGCTAGACGCCCAATCGATTCTGCAAAGCCACATCCTTTCACTATTTATAGACGAGACATGAAACAGGAAAGGTCCCCTCCCCACAGCAAAAGGGTGCAGTCCCTCGGCCCGGCCTGGAACTGCCCAGTGGGCACCGGTGGCCGCTGCTGCCCATCACAGGTGCAGAGAATGAGGAACGAAGCCAGTCCCGGCTCCCGTGGGATCTCCAGTTTGCCACCCGCATCTGGGGGTCCCCGCACCCGGCTCTGCCCTGTGGAAGCACTTCTCCTGGTGCACTGTCTGCCCTGCCCTACCCTCTTCCTGCCAGGGTTGCTGTTTTCTTTCTCCCTCTCTCTTTTTCTATTATTATTCTTTTCAATGAAAAACATGTTGGCTGCTGTTCAGAGGCGGGGCCTGCCCCAAGGAGCCAGCTTCCTTCAGAGCACTCCAGGCTCCCACCCCAGTCTCCGCCCCAGGCCTTCCTGTTCCTGACGTCTCCCCAGTCTGAGTAGGTGAGACTTTCTATTTGACGCTGCGTGGGGTTTTTTTGTTGTTTTTTGTTTTTCTGAGACAGAGTCCCACTTTATCACCCAGGCTGGAGGGCAGTGGCACGATCTCGGCTCACTGCAGCCTCCGTCTCCTGGGTTGAAAGGACCCTTCTGCCTCAGCTTTCCGAGCAGCTGGGATTACAGGCACACGCCACCGCACCTGGGTAATTTTTGTATTTTTAGTAAAGACGGGTTTCGCCATGTTGGCCAGGCTGGTCTTGAACTCCTGACCTCAGGTGATCTGCCCACCTCGGACGCTGCATGTTTTTAAACACGTTTTTCTAACCCTGGCGCCCTTGAAGACCAGGTTCTGCATAAACAGGAGGTCCTATCACAGACCTTTCCGCTCAGCTCAGCATGAGGAGGAGAATCAACCTGTTCCTCCCTTGGCCGCGCCCAAGACGAGGCAGGTGACTCAATGGAAACAGCCAGACCGGGTGACAGGAGCTACCCCGTCCCTCCCCAGCCTCCCAGGCCGGCTGCAGGGCCAAGTCACTTCCCGCCTGAGCCTCCTTCCTCCTCTTTTAAGGGGAAGCCACGCCCCCAGCCCGCTTGTAGTCGGGAAGTGAGGAAGTGACGGGCAGCTCAGGCTGGCTGGGGCTGTGGTTAGGGACATTCGCTTGGGAGAAGGAGAGGGGCAGGGCTAGTAGGAACTCTGCCACCGCTGTGTGACCCTGGGGCTGATGGCGACTTCTCTGGGTCTCTTCTTCTCATTTATTGGTGCCTGATCCAGACAGCTTTACGGGGCTGCCAGGAGCTATGCCAGGCCACCGCCGGGCCGGCACACCCCCAACATGTCCCACACATGAGCCAGGTGCCTCTCTCACCCCTTGCTGGGAAGTGAACTCCACAGGAGCAGGGGCCATGTCTGCCCTGTCCCCACTGGGGGCCTGGCCTGGAGCAGAACGCAGCACACAGCAGGTGCTCAAACGTGTCTGTGAACTGGAGCCACCCTGGGAGATGGACTTCCCCGGAGCCAGCAAGTCCCTCCCCAGGCAGTGCCAGGCCCGGCCCACCAGGCAGCACATTTAGGATTCTCTGAATTCACTCGTCAATCAATTAAACATTTAGGAAGGAGGCTCTGGAAACCAGCACTGTCAGCCGACGGGGAGAAGGCGGGGAGAAAAGGAGCACTGATCAGGTGCCCTCTCCACGCGGTTCTCATGCAATCCTCACACACCACCAAGAGATCCAGCCCGGCTGACATGCTGGGGAAACTGAGGCTTGCATAACCTGATGACCCAAGGTCACGGAGCTAGTGGGTGGCCAGGCCAGGCCTCAGACATAAGCTAAAGCCCACCACCCAGCAGGCAGCTGGACATCCTCCCGGAGGTGCTGGGTGTGACAGCCTACCCCCATTTCTCCCAGCTCCTGGAAGACACCCTGTGTCATTCTGACTCTGCCGTCAGCAGGCAACATCTTAGCTGCCCCCTGCCTCAACGCCCAGCCCAGACCCAGGCAGCCCTGGGAGAGCGTTTCAGACCAAGGACGCAGTCTCACCCAGACAGATAAGGTCCCTGCAGCTCTCCCCAGCTCTCCTCAAGACAAAGAGAAAAAAGGGGGAGCCCTCTTCAGTACCCGCTGCTCACACTGACGGAGCTGATCAGGGGGCTGGAGAAGAGCCAAGGGCCACAGTGACCCCCGGGCCTGCTCAGAAGGCCACCATCTCTGACCACAGCCACCACGGCCATACCGCGCACAGCAGCTGCCCAGAGACCAACCATCCTCCGCCCACCAGCATGTGCTGCCAGGTGCTTTCTACCTGGCCACTGGCTGACCGGGCCACGGTGACACTCTGACCTCCTGGGAAGGCATTTTCCACCAACAAAACCACTTTTTCCAATCCCGAGCCCTGCAACCACCTGATTGGCAGCTTCCGGTGAAGGTTCCTTCTCTTTGGGATGGAAAGAAATGATTCACCCAGTACTAGTGTGCCAGGCACTGTGACACCCATGATCATGCCCCTTCTACAGTGGAGGCAGCAAATGGCACCAAAAGTCAAAGCTCTTTCCGGGGTCACAGCTGGATACCACGGGGCCAGGATTCCCACGCAGGCTGGCAGGGCTCCAAGAGCCTGCACCCCAGACTCTTTCGAGAAACAGTGTGGGTTTCTTCCCTTGCTGGGAGAGCCAGGCCTCCTGCAGGTGCCCTGGCTAACTCCTGGACAGACCTCCTGGGCCTTCTGAGAAGGATGGACAGGAACGGGAAGGCAGGGGCGCCTGAGGGGTATATGTTGGGTGGGGCTCAAGCCCAGGCAGGGAGCCCGGGGCCTTCTCCGAAGCGGTTGCAATGCCCCCCTAACTGCTGTGTGAGCCCTGACCTGTGCCTCCACAAGCCGGGCCCGGCTGTGACCCTGGCCTCCAACCCGGCAGCCCAGAAGCGGGAGCCTGAGGACGCGCTTCCGTCCCATCTTCTTGTTGGACTTGTGGGGTGTGCACAATGGGGTCTCTGTGGGCTGAGCTCGGCTGCCTGTCAGGCCAAACTGAAGCAGGCTTCCCGCCAAGAAGGAGGGGGCGCCAGGCCCCAGCGAAGGGGACAAGGCCAGACACCAAAGCCGTGGTCGGCGGCCTGCCTTGGGCTGGAAACAGCTCACCAGGATCCCAGGTTTGGGGAATGGGAAAGTGGGCCCATGACACCAATGTTTTGCGGCCCTGTGGCAGGGTTTTAACCCAGACACCAGGGAGCTGCAGCAATCTGTACCCCAAAGCACAGCCCTCTGGCCCAGGGAGACCTCAGTCCCAGACCCCTGTGGGCCAGGCTGTGCCTACTCCCTGGTGCCACTGAGAAGAAGCAACAGGCCCCCAATTTTCCCAGCATGGCATTCCTCCCACCCTCCCAAAGTCCTCTGTAGGAGCAAGAAGCTTCTCCCAGAGCTCCGAATGGGTGAGAGGCAAAGTCCGAGCCGGGAACGCAGTGGCGGGGAAGGGGGTTATACATTCTGGGAAGCCACGCATAATTAATCACACGGCATTAATCCGCCTCCCCCAACAATAGCTGCTGCACTTCCCCTGGATCCCAGCTGTCGGTCTCTGAATGAAAGGAAACAAGATTTAGGGCATCAAGCGTCCGTGCGGCCTCTGCAGAGGGAGAAGGGGGCCCCAAAAAGCAAAAAAAAAAAAAAAAAAGTAGTGCGCATTCATTAGCGTCTGACAAAGACACAATCGGCTTTGTCCATTAAACTGCTCACAGACCTGCTTAATTGGCTTCAGTTTGGGGAGGGTGGGGGCCGGGGAGGGAGGGAGGCCGCTGCCCACAGGCTGGGCAGTCGGCACAGGCAGGAGCCGGGCTGGGGTTGTCAAGGGAATGGGACCTTCTGCAGTTGGAATGAGGGCGCGCAGACTGGCTGGGGAGCCATTTCTTCATCTGTAGCTCCTGGGGGGCGGAGGGAACTCTTTTTCCAGCCACCAAACACCTCCTCATTATTCTCATCAGGGATGGACTCAAGTTGAAGGGCATCAGCCACAGCAGAACAGTTCCCCACGGCTGATGGGCACTCACAGGCAGGCAGGAGGGAGCGGTTCCGCACGACCTCCCAGCCCCCTCTGTGCCCATTTTACATCTGAGGCTGGCAGACCAGAAGGGCCACGGGATTTTGAGGTCAGAGTTTGCAGATGCCAGGACAGAAACCAGACTCAATAATTACCCCACACCCCTCGCCAAAACATGAGTTCCACTTTCTCTTCCCCAGCCCCAGCCTGAGGCCGGGAGGAGGGAGCTGGGGCAAACAGAGAGCCCAAAGGCAGGTCCGATTTTGAAGAGTCAATTTCCTTCGAAGAGGCATCACCCACCCGGAGGTGGCATCACCTGCCCAGGAGGTATCACCTGTGCCTAGAGAAGGCATCACCTGCCCAGAGGAGGCATCACCTGCCCAGGAGGCATCACCACCTGCCCAGAGCAGGCATCACCCACCTAGAGGAGGTATCTGTGCCTAGAGGAGGCATCACCCGCCTAGAGGAGGTATCACCACCCAGAGAAGGCATCACCCACCTAGAGGAGGTATCACCACCCAGAGGAGGCATCACCCACCCAGGAGGTGGCATCACCCGTGCCCAGAGGAGGCATCACCGCCAGCCCAGGAGGCATCACGCACCCAGAGGAGGCATCACCCGCCCAGGAAGTGGCATCACCTGTGCCCAGAGGAGGCATCACCCACCAAGAGGAGGCACCACTACCAGCCCAAGAGGCATCACCACCCACCTAGGAGGCATCACCCCCCCTAGAGGAGGCATCACCTGTGCCCAGGAGGCATCACCCGCCCAAAGAAGGCGCCCCAAGTTGGCAGGGTGGTGGGGGCTGGGCCTCTCAGTAAATGGTCCAGAGCTCCCCCTGGCAGATCAACTGTTTCTTGGGGACTTTAAGAAGAATTGGGGTACTGGGACTCCCACTTAGTAACCCAGGAGCCTGAGGTGGCCCACGGAGGAGTGCCCAAGCCCCCAGCAGCCAGACCAGCTCCACACGCAGCATAATTGCTGGTGATTAAGTAATTGCCAGACTTTGTCCAATAAAAGTCAGCACGTGACCATGCCCAGACTCTGGGCCATCTCCAGAAAACAATGGCCTAGTGTTCTGTCCCCTGCGCGGCTGCAGAAGGCAGGGGCTCTGCCCTCGACAAAGCAACAGGTCCCGCAGGGGTGGTACTCACACGCAGGCCTCCGTGCCATTGGCCGCTTCACACTTCCCGCCATTCAGGCAGGTCTCACCGGGCTGGGAGCATCGCGGGCCTAGGCAGGGGCAGGAGAAGAGAGGTCAGTCTCACCCGCACCACCACCACCACCGAAGGCCCTTGTTACCCTGGGGGTGGGACCTGCACCCAGCCAAGGGGCATCGTCCGCCCCCCACCCCGGACGCACTCTGCTCAGTGTCATGGGTTGCTGGGACACGGGTCCGCAGGAAGCCCCTCCATGAAACCAAAGGGGCGTCAACATTCTGCCCAGAGTCCTGTAGTCAGAAACCGAGGGGAAGGGGAGCAGCAGGGAACACGTCCTGCTTGAAGCAGGGTGGGGTGGCCTGATGTGCTGCCTGGACGCAGTGGGGGAAAAGCAGAGACAAAGTGGGCTGCTCTCCGAAGAGTTGCCCCCCACCCTGGAAGCTCACTGAGGAGTCTGGCAGGGCAGGGCCCCCCATCCAGCCGCCGAGATTGCCTCTGTTCAAACCCGTTCTGCAAGGGGGCAGAGCTGGACGGGGGGAGGGGGGGTGGCCACACTCAGCTCCCGCCCGTGGGAAAATGCGACAGCTGCTCGCCCGCTGCCCCGCCCGCCAACAAAGCGCCGGCCTCCGCCTCGGAATCAGAGCGGCCCATTGTGGAGTCGGAGCCGCCTCCAGGGGCACCGGGACTGCACCCTGGGGACCCGGCCCCGCCTCCGCCGACACCCAATACCTGCTTCCGCGGGCGCGCATCTCCAGGGCAGTCCCCATACACCCACAGGAGGGGGATGAAGGTCCCCCATTCGGAAGGAATTCGACCCCATCTCGAGAAGGGATCAATTACTCAAGCCCCTCCCTCCCCATCTTACCCGGGCTGAGAAACGGGGGAGGGGGGTGTGACACAGAGCCGCACTTTCTGGAAGAGGACAGACAATTCTCGCCTCCAACTCTCGGAGAGAGAGTGGATTAATCACTCGATTCCCCAGAGACCCCGCTAGCTGTGCGGCGGGGAGAAATGTAAGAGCCCCCCACCCGCGTCCCGCTCTCCGCCCCCAAGCTTTCCAAACTTCAACTCCGCAAAGCAAAAGGAAAGTTCAGTCCCCCCGGGGGCGGCGGCTTCTTACGCAACCCCTCCCCCAAACTGAGAGCCGGGCTGGGGGGCACCGGAGGGCGGGGCGACCGGGAGCCCGGGGACCCAGCCCGGCTGCGCGGGTCAGTGAAGGCAAACGCGGCGCGGCAGAGCCCACACTCCGCGCCCCAACATCCGCCCCGGCGTGGGCCAGAGGCGAAGAAGAAAGATAAATGGCCCGGAGAAGCAACAGGAAACCAAAACCGACTCTATTCAAATCGAAAAATAGTAGGCAGCCCGCCCGCCCGGCCGACCGGCGGCAAGCCCCACGCGCGGCGGGTGAAGGGCGGGCCCGGAGTAGGGCCTCCGGGGCCCCAGCACCCCACGCCGGCCTTCAAACTCGGCTCCAGGCACTGGCGGCGCGAGTCCGCCTCCACGGGGGGATCGAGGGGGAGGGTCGGTCCTCCCCGAGCCCGGGACTCCAGAACCTCACGCCCCGGGCCGCCCGCTCTTCCCTCTCCATGCTGGCCTCCCCGCCGCCCGCTCCCAGCCACGGGGCGCGCGCGCCGGGCGCCGCCAAAGTTTCCAAAGGCCGCGGAAAGTGGGGGCTCGCGGGTGGGTGGGCGCCTACCTCGTGCGGCGAGCGCGGGCAGCAGCGCCAGGCAGAGCAGGGGCGCCAGGAGCGGCGGCATGCCTCCCCACCGGCTGCCCTCTGCGCCCGGGCGGCGGCCTCCTGCTCTGGCCGGCGGGGCTGGGACGCACACGCGCGGCGTACGGTCCCGGGCGGCGGCGGACGGTCCCGCCCTCTCTTCCCCGGCTGGCTGGCGGCGCTGTGCTCTCGCGGGCTCCCGGGCCCGGCTCCGCGCCCCGCTTGTTCCTTCGCTGCGCTCGCGCCCGAGCCCCGTGCCCTGCGCCCCGCGCCCCGCGCTCCTGCGCTCCCTCCCGCGGCCGAGGCACTAGTGAGGCTCAGAGTCGAGGTGCGCTCCGCCCCCGCCGGCCCCGCCCCGCCCGGCCCCGCCCCCGCCGGTCCCCCCGCCCCCTCCGCGGCCCCCTCCTCCCGCGCACCCCGTCCGCCTTTGCGCCTCCCCGAGCTGAGCCGCGCGTCCCGAGCCCAGCCTCTCCGGGGAGGAGGGACCCGGCGTCGCGGCGTGGGTCGGGAGCGGGCGCCTGGGACTACTTCTCGTTTGAAAGTTTTCAAAGGCCAAAAGTTTGAGCCGGTGCTGCGGATGGATCCGGCTCTGGCAGTTGCCGCGCTCGGCGACAATTGGCGACGTAAATTTGCATGTGAATAAGCGGAGGAGCCCGGGGCGGAGTGGGGAGGGCGAGGCCGCGGATAGCCGTGTGCACCGTGCGCTGGGCCAGGCGGGGAGCAGCTGAGGCCACGTTGGGGGACCCCGGGCCCGGGGCAGGGCTCTGGGAGAAGTGGCCTAGCCGTGTGTGCGCCCCTAGCCCAGCGGCTTCACTCTCTCCCGAGGGCCCCGTGGCCGCGGCTTTAGGCGTCCAGAGGATCGATCGCCGCCAGACACACCTGGCCGTGATTGCCCGAGCACTTGACCGCGAGGGATGGGGGCGCCGCGGCCTCTGGGCAGGGGGCTTAGGGCGCCCCGAGGGAGCAGGCGGGACCACTGCCTCGCGGACGGATTGTGCCCCGCTCCCCCAAGGGGGACCCGCGTCGACACGCTCCTCGGTCACCATCCTCCTCCTGCCCGGGCGCCGCCTGCCTAAGGTGGCCCCAGAAAGCACAAACGGGTCGGGCGGATCTGCCGCTGGCGCCGGCGCAGCCCCTCCCACGTGCTCCTTCCGGCTGATTTATTTCTCCACCACGATGCCAGGCACGGGCACCCTGTGCCAAGCCTGGTTAAGCGCCAGGAGTCCAAAATGCCTGCCATAGTCCCTGCGCAAAGTTCACGGCCTCGTGCCAGGGACAGACAGCGCCCCCTCCCCACCCCAACACAGGGTGGTGAGTGTGATGGCAGAAGGCGCGTGTCCCGGGTAGGAGTAGGAGGGCTAAGCCTGCCCTGCGGGGAGACTGAAAGGCTGAGAAGGACCTAGGACTCTGGGGGCCTGCGGGGAGGGCTGCAGAAACCCCAGAGCATGGTGGCAGAGGCAGGCACAGAAAGCGGGACAAATCTCACACCTGACCCCAGCAAGCCTTTCCTGGCACACCTCTTGCCAAGTGCTGAGCACTCTGGAAACAGCCAGTGCAGGCGGCCTGTCCCGCCCCTGTAGCTGCTGCCGGGAGCCTCCCTCGCCTGCGTCCTCCCAGAAGCTGGCCTCACTTCTGCAGGCCTGGGGTAACATCTTGGGGTCAGCGCCCCAGGAGAGGAGGCGCCTGGAGGCAGCAGAGATGTTTATGTAACAGCAGCCAGGCAGCCTGGAGGAGCAGATTTTCCATAGAAGGAAGCACGGGGCTGTGCAGCTCCCAGGCTGACTCTGCCGGCCACCACGTCCTCTGCTCCGGGTGGGTGGGGGTGGGGTGGGGCACGGGGAGGCCCGAAGGCCTCAGGCCTGGTGCTGATCGGGTGCGGGTGCGACTGCCTGTGTGCCTCCATTGGCATCTCTGCCTGTGGGCCCCAGGCCAGAAGTAATGACCCATGTAGCCCTAGCTCGGGGGCCAGTCCTCGGCATTTTGCGGAGGGGCAGCCTGGGAGGGGAGGAGGGGATCCCTGGATAGGGGGTCTCCCCTGGTCTGCCCCAGCTGTGCGGACAGCACCTCCACCTTGGGCCTCCATCTTCTACCAGCAGAAGAGAGTGGCCCATTCGATGTCCACCCATCAGGCCACCCAGTAGCCAAGCAGGCTCATAAGCGCACGTTACAGATGGTGCGGCCGGGCGCACAGGCCCGAGGGAAGCACAGGCCTCGGCCTCCCATTTCCCAACCCCTGCACCACCCGCAGCTGGGAGTACCCCATGGACAGCTGTGGCCAAGGAGAAGCCAGGGATGAGGGGGATGGGTCTTACCTCCCCACCAGCCTAGGAAGGGGGTGGGCCCCTGGCAAGCAGGTGAGAAGCTTTTTCATTCACAAGTTGTCCGGGATCCCCATTCCTCTTTGTCAGGCTAGCAGGTGTGGGCAGTCGGGAAAGGCTGGGGTCCTGACCCAACAGGAGTACATCTGCTGGCCTGGGGCCTGGAGACCTTCTCCTGCAGGTCAGGGGGCAGCCCTGGGCAGCAGGCATTGCAGGGGCTAAAGAGAAACAAGAGAAAGCAGGTTGTGTGCAGGGCACCCCAGCCACTCCAGAAACCCAATGGGAGGGTGGGGGCTAGGACCCCAAGAAGCTGAATTGGGGTGCAGTGCCGCCAGGCCTCCCCTGTAGGAGTCACTTTGGGCTTCCTGTCCCAACTTGTGGTGGGAGCTGGGACAAGGTTCCAGGGGTACCCTGAATGAAGGGGCTGTTCCCAAGCTGGCCAGGGAGCCTGGAAGCAGATGAGATGGGGCCGCAGAGCCTGGTTTGCGGAGGGGAGAGGCAGCCGTGTCCCGCAGCCCTCTCTTCTTCAGAGGCCTCCGGCGGGTGCTGAGGGGAGAGTGGCTTAGGCGTTGCACCCCAGGAGACTGAACTGGTCAGTTCCCCCTTGTTTGCTGCCAGAGAAATGGGGGTACCATTGTCAGGGTGGGCTAAGGAGGCCCTGCTGACATTGGCCCAACCAGGCCCCTCCTTTGCGGCTGCTGTGGGGGCTTTCGAGAGCAGAGCACACCCCTAAGTGCGTGGAGAGGCAAGCACAGGTGGTCAGCACACAGGGACAGTGACGGAGCTCCTGCCGCCTTCTCAGCACCAGGTGCTGTGCAGCATGGAGACCCAGGTGACCTTAAAACACCCCAGGGCCGGCTCCAGCCCCAGAGATGTCAGGGTGGTCTGAGTAGAGAGAGGGGTCAGCAGTGACCTGGTGGGCGGGTGTATTTGAGGGGTGCCTGTGTTGAAAGCTCTGCAGTAGATTCTAAGGCGCAGCCAGGGCTGAGACCCCCGGTTCTGAGCCCAAGGCCCCTTTCCTTCCCGCAGGAATTCATCTTGGCTCTTGCAGCCCCCATGACCCTATGACGCTGGGGGGCGGGTAGCATGATGCTCCCCATTTTTCAGGAGGGAAGCTGAGGCTCAGAGACATCATGAGGATGCCAGCTCAAGGCCCAGCCAGGCCTTGGTCCTCAGCTGCTGTCATCCAGTAGGGTAAGTGGGACCCCCAGGAGGTGTTGGGGGACACTCCTCCCCTCCCCCACACTCACGGTCTGTTCACTGCACAAGGCAGCAGGCTGGACTCGGTGCAGGGACCATGGCTTGGCGTGGCCAGGTTGGAGTGGCCCCTGGGACTGAAAGCAGGGGGAGTGGGGGCTCTGAAGCCGGGCTGAGTGTGGGGACGTCCTGTGGCGGGTACCTTGCCGGGTCCTGAGTGGGGGCCACCACCAGGCAGCTGTGGGAACATTCCAGACCACCTGGGGTAGGGCCTTCCCCTTTTGAAGCTTCACCTTCGGAAGCTGACTGTAAAAAACATCTGACCTGCGTGCAAAGCTCAAGCCCAGAGGCCTCCAGGGTGTCCAGCCTCCAGGGTGCATCCTACACAGCCTCCACGTCCCCATCCACTGCAGCCCCTGACCATCGGGCACACGGGGGGGGGGGGGGCTTTGCTGGCCGCCGGGCCTCAGGTTCTGCTGCACCAAGTGATTTTTAAAGTCCCATCTGCCTTTCTCCACTTAAAAAGAACTTGGGACATTTCCTCGAGGTTGGGCATTTTTCCAGATGTGGTTTCAGTGTCTGGCTTGCTACCTGGTCGCCTGTGCTGGGCAGTCCGCTGTGATGCACCTGGCAGTCCTTCCTCTAGGATGGATTTGGGCCGGCCCTTGTTCTGAGAATAGAGAACGGCCCTTGTTCTGAGGAGGCTGGGGTCTGGAATCTGCTTCCTGGTCCCCTGCTGTGTGCAGACAGCCACCGTCACCCAGGCCCAGGGGTGCCTGCAGGTGCTGGGCATCTCACCCTGGCCCTCACAGGGGCCCCTCACGCCCTGCACCCCTCGGTCTGTGCCGTGAACTTCCCTGCTCTGCTGTCGCAGGCCTCGTCCTCTGCCGAAGTGGTCTCTTCCCCACGTGTCCCTGAGACTCCTCAGCCATCCCAGAGGCTCTCGGCCATCTGAGCACCCCCGACCGTGGAGCCTTCCTGACCCGCTCTCTGTGTGTGAGGCAGAGCCCATCCCTGCCAGGACCCAGGACCCACACCAGAGGCTCCGGAAGGTTTGCTGACTGACCTGTGACTGCAAGAAACTGAAGGAATGTGGGCGCAGGCCCGGCAGGGGCTTTGCTTGGTGCAAAGTCAACTGGCTGTCCATGCAAGCCTGCTGCTGTGGCCAGCCCTCCTGCCAGGCACCTGGTACCCTCCCTGGACCCAGTTGCCAGGACAGTGATCCCCAGCTGTGGCCAGGACTCTGCCCGGGGCCCTGTCTACTCAGTGTCTCCAGCGGTCCCCATGCAGAAACTGTCCCTCTTGCTGCCCATGAGGCATGGGATAGGGTCAGCATCCGAGAGGCAGGCCCTGCTGTTCCCCTCTGCACAGAGGCCGGGGGAGTGAGTTGCCCGGGCAAGTCCCCGGGCAGGCACTGGGCCTTCTGAGTAGGTGAGCTGAGAAGGCCCCAGCTGGTGTAGGCCTCGAGGGCTGCAGGACTGGCCATGGGGCAGACCTGGCATTGTCATTCTAGAGCTGGGCTGGGGGGGTGGCTGGTGCAGTGCAGATCTCAGGTGGAGGCCACCTGCCAGTCCTTTCCATGTGGCTCAGGGCTCAGACCCACCTGCCTGTCTCTGGAAGCCCCTAGACTGCTCAGAGCACAGACCTCAATGGGAAAGACAGTAGATAGGCCTGGGTATGGTCTCCCAGCCCTGAGAAGTGGGGAGAACACTCAGACCTTTCCAGGACCCAGGTCCCCTCAGCAGCCCACAGAGCATAGGTGGAGCTTGGGCTGGGGTTGGGTCACTTGGGGGCCAAAGGCTCATTTCTGCTGCTTCCAGGGACTCCCAGGGAGACGGCAGAGGCAGTGCCTGGCTGGGGCCCTGGTGGGCACGCCATTTGGGGGGTGCATGCACTGGGAAGTTGGCCAGGCCTGCCCAAATCAGGGGGCTTCCAGGAGGACAGACATCAGGAGGGTGGGCACAGAGGCGGCTTAGCACCAGGGCTGGCACCTCCAGGCAGGGGCTGTTGGGGGCTGGACCAGACAGGGAGGCTGTCACGATGCCTGGCTGTTGGATGGGGGCACTGAGGCTCTGAGTGGGGTGGCAGAGCTTGGCCACCAGGTCCATCTGCAACCCCCATACCCCCTCACTACCCCCAGACCCCCATGATCCCAAACTACTCAGTCCCAGGGACCCCTGCAGAGCCTGCGGTGGGGGGGAACTTCCACCCTGTCTGGCCCCTGCCCACCTCACCTCAGAACTGTCTCCAAAAAGTAAGAGCCCCGGGGGACGAAACTTCGAGGCTCCACCCCTTGGGCTCTGGTACAAACCCCGAGCCTCCTCCGAGGGCTGAGTCACTGGGAAAGCCGGGATGGGCTGGCCTCCCCCTCCCTCTCCTTCCTTCCTCCTTCCCCCTTTCTCGGTCTCGCTCTTTTTCTCTTTGCTTTACTTCTCTTTCTTCCCTCCCTCTCTCCCTCTCTTCTTTCCTTCCTTTCATCTTCTTCCCTTCCTCCGTCTTTGCCTTTCTTCTTTTCTGGGGGTAAAAATAGCTGGAAACCCCCCTTAAAAAAAGTTTATTTTAATCTTAGAGGGACGATGTTGGTGTCCCAAAGCACAGTCCTTTGCCCCGGAGGAGCCACCAGCAGAGCCAGGAGCCCCCGAAGGACTTTGACCACACCCCCCACCCCACCCCGACCTGTGCGTGGTGCCCCGAGTGGAGCCCGGGCCATCCTTGACCTCACCGCTGGGGTGATGGAGAAGCTGCTGCCCGAGGCGAGAGTTTCTCAGGTGGCCGGGGTTTCCCCCCATTTGCTCTAGACACATTTAAACAAGCTGAGAACTTCCGTCCCCCCACACTCCCCCCGCGGACCCCCATGGACCCCTCTGCATATGAACATGGGCCTGGAAATTGGGGTGTGGGTTACAGAGAGCATGGGGAATTCTGCTTGTGAAGTGACACGGAGCATGAATATGAGCAGGTACCGCACATCTGCGAGCTATTTTCGGGTCTCCGGGGGAAGGCAAAAAGCCCTAACAAGCCTTAAGTAAGACCAGGACTCTTCTATATTTTTGCTTTGACAGCTAAGGAAAAAAATCTGCCAAAAACCAGAGGCGCTGCTGAGTGTTGGCGTGGGAATGTTAGTTTAGTCAGAGCCTTGCTCTGGGCCATTTAAATAAAAACAGGCATGTTGGTGGCAAATGCCAGTTGAACACGCGGGACAGCGGTGCTTCTGGGGCCCGGAGAAGGGTTTGCAGCTGCACTCGCTCTTCCCTTTTTTCTTGGCCTCCCCAGCCTTCTTATCATCACGATCAGCATTTCACTGGTAAACATTTGATGCAATAATTTTCAAAAATCAGCAAGGAAAGTCTGAGCGTTTAATGTGGCTGTGACTGCACGGCCCCAGCTGGAAGCGTGGATTCCCAGTGCCTCCCAGAGCCTGTCTCCGAGGGAAGCGTGGATTCCCAGTGCCTCCCAGAGCCTGTCTCCGAGGGAAGCGTGGATTCCCAGTGCCTCCCAGAGCCTGTCTCCGAGGGAAGCGTGGATTCCCAGTGCCTCCCAGAGCCTGTCTCCGAGGGAAGCGTGGATTCCCAGTGCCTCCCAGAGCCTGTCTCCGAGGGAAGCGTGGATTCCCAGTGCCTCCCAGAGCCTGTCTCCGAGGGAAGCGTGGATTCCCAGTGCCTCCCAGAGCCTGTCTCCGAGGGAAGCGTGGATTCCCAGTGCCTCCCAGAGCCTGTCTCCGAGGGAAGCGTGGATTCCCAGTGCCTCCCAGAGCCTGTCTCCGAGGGAAGCGTGGATTCCCAGTGCCTCCCAGAGCCTGTCTCCGAGGGAAGCGTGGATTCCCAGTGCCTCCCAGAGCCTGTCTCCGAGGGAAGCGTGGATTCCCAGTGCCTCCCAGAGCCTGTCTCCGAGGGAAGCGTGGATTCCCAGTGCCTCCCAGAGCCTGTCTCCGAGGGAAGCGTGGATTCCCAGTGCCTCCCAGAGCCTGTCTCCGAGGGAAGCGTGGATTCCCAGTGCCTCCCAGAGCCTGTCTCCGAGGGAAGCGTGGATTCCCAGTGCCTCCCAGAGCCTGTCTCCGAGGGAAGCGTGGATTCCCAGTGCCTCCCAGAGCCTGTCTCCGAGGGAAGCGTGGATTCCCAGTGCCTCCCAGAGTCTGTCTCCGAGGGAAGCGTGGATTCCCAGTGCCTCCCAGAGCCTGTCTCCGAGGGATACTCCAGTCACTTGAGGGCCTTTGCACAACATGAATCAGACCGACTATCTCTAGAGTGGAGAGGGGGATAAACCCACTTGCAGCAAGTGAAGGCCAGAGGCTGCCCTGGGATGGCATTGCCTGTTCCCAGGGGCTTGTGGTGGTGGAGCAGACATGGGGACCCCGCAGCCCCCTCCCCTCCTTGCTGGGGATGCCACACAGACCCACGTTCAGGGACTTGAATTCAGAGCCTGCCCCAGGGGTGGCGAATGTATCTGGGACACTGAGTGCCCACCTACCGGGTGCGTCTCGTGGCCTTTCGGTCTTTTCTTTTGAGACGGAGTCTCACTTCGTCGCCCAGGCTGGAGTGTAATGGCGTGCTCTCTGCTCACTACCAGCTCCGCCTCCCGGGTTCAAGCAATTCTCCTGTCTCAGCCTCCGAGTAGCTGGGATTACAGGTGTGCGACACCACGCCAGCTAATTTTTGTATTTTTAGTAGAGATAGGGTTTCACCATATGGTCAGGCTGGTCTTGAACTCCTGACCTTGGGTGATCTGCCCACCTTGGCCTCCCGAAGTGTTGGGATTACAGGCGTGAGCCACCGCACCTGGCCAGCCTTTCGGTCTTGAAGGGTCTCTGGGAGGGCCTCAGAGAATGCCTTGGTTTCCTCACTCTTGGATTCCCATCGACTGAGGTCAGGGCTGGGAAGGGGTGATGAGCCCAGGACTCTTCTGGCGAGGGTGAGGGTCCGTGTTGGGGGGCTCCCTTCTGCCACCTCTCCTTGGTGACATGGAGCTGGCTGGAGAGTCCCTCCATGCCCGGGAGTCCCTCAGTGTGGGGGGGGGAAGGGGGCCACTGCAATGAATCTGACACCAGACCCCTCTCTCTCCACCCTGCTGGCAGCCCTCATTCATACGGGGGGTGGGGGGCGGGGTCTATCCTCCTTTCCCCAAAGCTGGGGGTCCTGAGTGTGGTTGGAGTAACGTCTGGTCCTCCTTAGAACAGTGGGGCTTGGAATTCATTCAAGGGAAGAAGAGTGAAGGAACGCAGATGCCAACTGCATGGAGCCCCCCCCGGGCTGCAGCTCCTAGAGCCTGGGAGCTCTGTGAGCCAGAAAGAGAACAGCTGGGGAGAGGGCTGTGTGAGGCCCTGTTCTTCCAAGACCGCTGCGGAGGACCGACGGGGCCCAGAGACCCTGACTGAGGTGTGCTGAGCACAGCAGCTCTGGACAGGCCGCACCGGCCTCTCTGTCGTCTGTCTGTCATCTGTCCATCTGTTGGTGGGCAGGAACAGACCTGATACTGTGAGAAGAGGCCCCCTGGGCTCTGCGTCTCCCATTGGCTGAGCCTGGACTGCAGACCCAGCCGCCCTCACGCTGGGCACAGATGACCAACTTAGGTTTTGAGAAGATCCAAACAGCAGCAGGACGTGAGCCTGGTAGGGGTATGAGGGCCTCCCCTGGACTCAAAAGTGTATTCGCAGAGCCCCTTCCCTGCAGTGTAGGCTCTGGGGGACAGTGGCTGGGATGGAGGCCCTCGTGGAAGGAGGGAGACGTGAACAGCGAGCCTCCTGCATGCAGGCCTCTGGGGAAGAACATTCCAGCCAAGTGGCTCTGAGCACACCCAACCCCGGCCATCCTGGCCCTGTGGACCAACCCTGGGGCCCAGGATTAATGACAGCCAGTGCTCGCTGGTGCCTCCAGCCTGGGCCAGGCCTGTGGGCCCGTCCCTTCAATGATGGGGCAAGCCTAGCCCCATCCACACCCTTCTCCTCCTCCTCTGTGCTTCCCTCCACCCCCAGGAGTGGGCTCCAGGTCTGTCACTCGTCACTCATGGGGGGCTGTGGGTTGACTCGTGTTCCCCTAAAAGACAGCTGGATACCCCCAGAGCTTGTGAGCAGGACTTGTTTTGGAGATGGGTCTTTGCAGATGTTGTCGAGTTAAGACAAGGCCACGCTGGAGTGGGGCCCGCCCTAATCCAATGACTGGGTCCCTTGGCAGGAGAGGGAGATTTGGGGAGAAGGCCCTGGGAAGACAGGCAGAGGCTGGAGACAGTGCAGCCCCAAGCTGGGAGCACAGGGGTTGCTGGCACCCAGCAGAAGCTGGAGGAGGCTGGAAGGATCCTCCCTAGAGCCTTGGGAGGGGGCCCGGTCCTGTGACACCCAGATTTTGGATTTCTGGCCTTCGGAACTGAGAGAGCACACATTTCTACGGTTTGAAGCCACCAAATTTATGGTAATTTGTTCTGGCCAGGAAATTAATACCAGGGATAAAGGTGTTTTAATGCAGACAAAGACAGTTTTTGAATTAACCAAGCTTTGCGCAAGGCTGCCGGGATTGACTGGGGGAAGTGAGGGACTCAGCAGCTTCCCTGAGGCTCACCAGGCACCGGCCTCCGCACACACTTGCTGGCGGTGGCTACGGCAGGTCTCTCTTCAGGTGAAACCACATAATGAGCGGCCTTAAGTCTGTCAATTTACACAGCAGAGGCTGCCTGGCCTGGCGCTCTCCCTGGCTGGAGGACTCCGCCTTCCCCGTCTGCCTGCCCGTGGCCACTCAGGCTGCAGAGGAGACTGGCAGACGACGTTCTCATCCCTGGTCGGGGCAAAAGCTCTGCTCAAATATGACAACGGTGAAACTCGGAATAGCGACAGAGCCAACCCATGATTGAGGCAGGGCTGGAGGCTTTCTGGAAAACGTACAGAGAAACACAAGGGCCCAGCTGTGCCCTGGGCCGCCCCACGAGTTCAGCCTTCTTTGTCCCAGTCCCTTCTCCAAGGAAAGGACAAAACCACTGAAAGGGTTCATCTGGGTCACAAAACGTCCCAAATTGGCTTCCGCGTGGAAACTAAACCAGGGTAGGTCCCAGCCCCTGGGATTCAGGTGAAACCCGAGGCCTGTCTGAGGTCACAGCGTCTTCCCGAGGACATCAGCCCTGTTGGCTGTGTCTGGGGCCAGGCTGAAGCATAGCGGGCCGGGAGGCCGAGCTTCCCAAAGGAGCCGCACTGCCTTTTCCTTAGAATATGAAATCAGTGTCTGCTGCCTTGAATCCTTATGGACAAGACTCCTTGGAAGCCAGCCTGTGTCAGGCCTAGCGTCCCCCAGGGCTGACACCTACACCCTCGCATTCTCAGCGTGACTCGGGACAGCGGCAGAACCCGCTGGGTTCTCTCTACGGGAGTGCTTTTTCTTTTCTTTTCTTTTTTCTTTTTCTTTTTTTTTGAGATGGAGTTTCACTCTTGTTGCCCAGGCTGGAGTACAATAGCATGATCTCAGCTCACTGCAACCTCCGCCTCCTGGGTTCAAGCAGTTCTCCTGTCTCAGCCTCCCGAGTATCTGGGATTACAGGCGCACACCACCATGCCTGGCTAATTTTTGTATTTTTAGTAGAGATGGGGTTTCATCGTGTTGGCCAAGCTGGTCTCGAACTCCTGACCTCAAGTGATCCACCTGCCTCGGCCTCCCAAAGTGCTGGGATTTCAGGCATGAGCCACCGCGCCCAGCTCGGAGTGCATTATGACTAGAGGCAAAGACAGCAGCATGATCTTCAGCTTGCAAATGAGACACAGAATGACAATGAATCGTCACCGAAGTTAACTTGAACCTGGATGGATGAGTGGCCAGGTCGCCAAAAATCTCGTCGGACCCTGCCAGAGTGTGAGCTGCGCCAGGGGGGCCGGGGCTTCAGGCTCGCGGGCTGGGCAGTCACTGGTTCCCCCAGGAAGGGCCACACTCCGGTGAGCAGACAGAGGGTTGGGGATGGTGGTGGGCAGCCAGCCACCTGGATCCTGGCCTGGGCACCGTCCCGCAGAGCTTGTCCCGCACAGACTGTTTCCTAACCCAGCAAGCGGGAGTCCACTGTGAGAAATCCAGCCCTATGCAGATGCGTGCAAATCCCCTAAAAGCCATGCCTGAGCCCTTGGCAGAAGCAGTTGGCTCATCCTGTCATGCAAAGGGTGGCATTTTCATTCCTAACAGGGAGGTGGCCCTGGAGCATCCAGTTCAAAGGAGCTGGGATGATCCAGGGTCCTCTCACGTGGGCCTTGGTGAGTGGCTACACCCTCTGAGACCCCCTTTCATCCCCATAGAAAGGCCCTAGCAGGGCTATGCCAGGGGGATCCGAGGGTGGCAGGGTGGCTCCGTCTGCGGCGGGCCCAGGAGGATAGCAACAGGACTTAGCGGTGGTGGGATTGTATTTCTGGGCCCTTCTTCCCCCACAGCCCACAGCCTCCTGACGGGAACCCCCAAAGCCTGAAGGACGGACCTCAGGTGTGGAGCTCCCTCACCAGACAGAGGGGAGGAGCCCAGGTCCATCTCCCCAAAGGGACCCACCAGCCCCTCACACTGCTGCACAAAAGGCAGTCCCAGCCAGGCCCCAGGTTGAGGCAGACTCAGCTGGTGTCCTCAAGAGGCTCCCGGGAAAAGGCAGGACCCACAAGCTTCTCTCTCGGCTGACATGGCCTTTGGGGGCAGCCTTTCCACCCACATCCCCAGCATGAGCCCCAGCAACTTGGAGCCCAGAGTCCAAGAAATGGCCTTTCTGCCACTGACCCCTCCCGTGGAATGGCCCCTTCTGAGCAAGGAACCTCTGCTGGGACCCGTCAGCTGCAAGAAGGCCCATCCCCGAGAGAGCCCTGTAGGGCAAGGGGAGAGGGGCCCCGGGGTGGAGAGCAGCTGAGGGGAGAGACACAGGGAAGACCAGGCGGGGGCATAGCCTGCTGATGGGGGACGCCATCCTCTCAGTCACAGCTGAGGTGGGGCAGCCTCTAAGCTTCCCAAGTGGGGAAACCGAGGCAGAGGACCCCAGGACTGGGGCCACAGCTGTAGTCAGCAGGTTGGGGGTGGCCTGGGCCCCCCCCAGTCTCCACTCTTCCATCCGGCTTCATGGGGAGCAACTTTTTTTCACCTCAAGGCCAAGTTAGGAAGAACAAATATGTTTTATTTATCAGTGTCACTTTTTTTTTTTTTTTAGAGACAGGGGTCTCACTATGTTGCCCAGGCTGGACTTAAATTTCTGGGCTCAAACAATTCTCCTGCCTCAGCCTCCCAAGTTACTAGGACTACAGGTGCACCACTTAGTTACATTTTTTTATACACGTGAAAATAGCTTTTTTGCTGGGCACAGTGGCTCACCCCTGTAATCCTAGCCCTTGGGGAGGCCGAGGCGGGTGAATCACCTGAGGTCAAGAGTTCGAGACCAGCCTGGCCAACATGGTGAAACCCTGTCTCTACTAAAAATACAAAAATTAGCTGGGTGTGGTGATGGGAGCCTGTAGTCCCATCTACTCAAGAGGCTGAGGCAGGAGAATGGCATGAACCCAGGAGGCAGAGGTGGCAGTGAGCCGAGATTGCGCCATTGCACTCCAGCCTGGGCGACAGAGTGAAACTCTATCTCAGAAAAAAAAAAAAGAACAAGAAAGTAGTTTTTTACCCCCCGATGCTAAAAATTCAAACAAAGCAAACAAGCAAATTTTTAGAGAAGAAAATTCCATTGGCCACAATCTTTAGCAGGGAGGGCCGTTTTTTTGTTTTTGTTTTTGTTTTTTTTGAGATGGAGTCTGGCTCTGTCACCCAGGCTGGAGTGCAGTGGTGTGATCTCCGCTGACTGCAACCTCTGCCTCCCGCGTTCATGCCATTCTCCTGCCTCAGCCTCCTGAGCAGCAGGGACTACAGGTGCCCGCCACCACACCCAGCTAGTTTCTTATATTTTTAGTAGAGACGGGGTTTCACCATGTTAGCCAGGATGATCTCGACTTCCTGACCTCGTGATCCACCTGCCTCGGCCTCCCAAAGTGCTGGGATTACAGGCGTGAGCCACCACACCCGGCTGGAGGGCTGTGTTTTAAATGAAACATGCACCTCTTTGCTCCTTGATATGGTTTGGCTCTGTGTCCCCCACCCCCAAATCTCAGGTCGAATTGTAATCCCCACATGAAGGAGGGACCTGGTGGAAGTTGATTTAATCATGGGATGGACTTTTCCCTTTGCTGTCTCCCTCTCCTGCTCTGGCCGTGTGAAGACAGAACCTGCTTCCCCTTTGCCTTTTGCCATGATTTCCTGAGGCCTCCTCAGCCATACCTCCTGTACAGCCTGTGGGACCGTGAGCTGATTAAACCCCTTTTCTTCATAAATTACCCAATTCTCAGGTAGTTCTTTATAGCCGTGTGAGAAGAGACTAACACAGAAAATTGGTACTGGGAGAGGAGCACTGCTCTAAAGATGCCTGAGAATGTGGAAGCAGCATGGGAACTGGGTCATGGACAGAGGCTGGGACAATTTGAAGGACTCAGAAGAAGACAGGAAGGTGAGGGAAAGTCTGGAACTTCCTAGAGATTTGTTGAATTGTTGTAACCAAAATGATGATAGTGATATGGACAGTGAAGTCCAGGCTGAAGTGATCTCAGATGGAGATGAGGAACTTATTGGGAACAGGAGTAAAGGTCACTCTTGCTATGCTTCAGCAAGGAGACAGGCAGCACTGTGCCCCTGCTCTAGGGATCTGTGGAACTTTGAACTTGAGAGAGATGATTTAGGGTATCTGGTGGAAGAAATGTCTAGGCAGCAAAGCATTCGAGATGTGGTCTGGCTGCTTCTAAAAGCTTATGTTTATTTGCATAAAGAAGGAAATGACCCGAAATCGGAACTTATGTTTAAAAGTGAAGCAGAGCATAAAAGTTTGAAAATTTTGCAGCCTGACTATGCAATTGAAAAGTAAAACCCGTTTTCTAGGGAGGAATTCAAGCCTGCAGAAATTTGCATAAACAAAAAAGAGCCAAATGTTAATCACCAAGACAATGGGGAAAATGTCTCCAGGGCATTTCAGAGACCTTCACAGCAGCCCCTCCCATCACAGGCCTGGAGGCCTGGGAGGGAAAAATGGTTTAATGGGTCAGGCCCAGGGCCCTGCTGCTTTGTGCAGCTTTGGGACATGGCACCCTGCATCCCAGCCACTCTAGCTCCAGCCATGGCTAAAAGGGGCTAAGGTACATCTCAGACCATTGCTTCAGAGGATGCAAGCCCCAAGCCTTGGCAGTTTCCATGTGCTGTTGGGCTCACAGATGTGCAGAAAGCAAGCGTTAAGGTTTTGGAGCCTCCACCTAGGTTTCAGAGGATGTATGGAAATGCCTGGATGTCCAGACAGAAGTCTGCTGCAGGGGGTGAGCCCTCATGGAGAACCTCTACTAGAACAGTTAGGAGGGAAAATATGGGGTTGGAGCCCCCACACAGAGTCCCCACTGGGGCACTGCCTAGTGGAACAGTGAGAAGAGGGCCACTGTCCTCCAGACCCCAGAATGGTAGATCCACTGACAGCTTGCACTGTGTGCCTGGAAAAGCCACAGGTACTCAACGCCAGCTTGTGAAAGCAGCCGCGGGGGCTGTATCCTGCAGAGCCAGAGGGGTGGAGCTGCTCAAGGCCCAGGGGTTCCACCCCTTGAGTCATTGTGGCCTGGATGTGAGACATGGAGTCAAAGGAGATTATTTTGGAGCTTTAAGATTTAATGACTGCTTCAGATCACTTGAGGTCAGGAGTTTGAGATCAGCCTGGCCAACGTGGTGAAACCCCATTTCTACTAAAAATACAAAAATTAGCCAGGCGTGGTGGCAGGTGCCTGTAATCCCAGCTACTCAGGAGGCTGAGGCAAGAGAATCGCTTGAACCCAGGAGGCAGAGGTTGCAGTGAGCTGAGGTTGCGCCATTGCACTCCAGCCTGGGGTACAAGAGTGAGACTTCATCTCAAAAACAAAAAAAAGGTTTAATGACTGCCCTGCTGGGTTCAGGACTTGCATGGGGCCTGCAGGCCCTTTGTTTTGGCCAATTTCTCCCTTTTGGAATGGGAGCATTTACCCAGTGCCTGTACCCACATTGTATCTTGGAAGTAAGTAACTTGTTTTTGATTTTACAGGCTCATAGGCAGAAGGGACTTGTCTTGTCTCAGATGAGACTTTGAACTTGGACTTTTGAGTTAATGCTGAAATGGGTTAAGACTTGGGGGTCTGTTGAGAAGGCATGATTGTGTTTTGAAATGTGAGTGGGACATGAGATTTGGGAGGGGCCGGGGCTGGAATCATATGGTTTGGTTCTATGTCCCCACCCAAATTTCATGTCAAATTGTAATCCCCACATGTTGAAGGCATGGCCTGGTGGGAGGTGATTGAAGCACGGGATGGACTTCCCCCTTCGCACTCTCTCTCTCCTGCTCTGGCCATATGAAAATGGTGCCTGCTTCCTCTTTGCCTTCCACCATGATTGTAAGTTTCCTGAGGCCTCCTCAGCCATGCCTCCTGAACAGCCTGCAGAACTGTGTCGATTAAACTTCTTTTCTTCATAAATTACCTAGTCTCAGGTAGTTTTCTTTTTGAGACAGAGTCTTGCTCTGTCATCAAGGCTGGAGTGCAGCGGCTCGATCTCGGCTCACTGCAACCTCCGCCTCCTGGGTTCAAGTGATCTCCTGCCTCAGCCTCCTGAGGAGCTGGGATTATAGGTGCTTGCCACCACGCCCAGCTGATTTTTGTATTTTTAGTAGAGACGGGGTTTCACCATGTTGGTTGGGCTGGTCTCGAACTCCTGACCTCGTGATCTGCCTGCCTCGGCCTCCCAAAGTGCTGGGATTACAGGCTTGAGCCGCCGCACCCGGCCTTAGGTAGCTCTTTATAGCATTGTGAGAATGGACTAATACACTCCTTTACTTTTTAGAGCCCCTAGGAGTGGAGTTGAGGGTAGAAGTGTGTCCTGGGGTCCAGCTCTATCCCTTTCCTCAGCTCACAGGACCCTCTGATGGAGGCTTCCACAAGCCCCACAACCCAGACTGCTGGGCTCGTCATTATGGTTGGAAACCACAGTCATTTTCTTATAACTTCACTCGGTGTCCATTGCCCCACCAGACAGGGACCCGCAGAGGATAGGGGGTTGGGTGGGTGCAGCATGCCAGGGGCAGCACAGAGGACAGGGGTTGGGTGGGTGCAGCATGCCAGGGGCAGCGCAGAGGACAGGGGTTGGGTGGGTGCAGCATGCCAGGGGCAGCATAGACTTAGTGCTTGGATGGTGGTGAGTCAAGCCAGGGCCCTCTGAGGCAGCACTGGGTCGGCTTTCAGAGCATCGGTCCTGGGACTGGCTCTGTGGCATCCTCCCAGTGGCCATGCCCTCCAGTCACAGGAACTCTCCCTTGTAGCCCAGGATACTTGGCATCTCAGGAAGGCCCTGCATTCCAGGTGGGCCAGGAGCCCCTGCACAGCTCATCTGATGGAACCAAGTGGACAGGAGACTAACCCAAGATGCTCTGTGCTCCAAAAGTCACTGAGTCTCTTGAGAACAGCCTTTGACCCAATGGTGGGGAGGCCCTGTGGTCTGGTGGTGGCTGTGGTCAGATCACCGTGGCCGGGGTGAGTGAGGACATGTGCTGGACAGTAGCCTTGTTTTCTCCGGACAGTGCTGGAGCTCATCTGGGACTCCACCACCATCCAGTGCTCGCCAGAGACCAGTGGCTCCTGTGGCAGGAGGGGACCCCATGGCCCGTGGCTCCTGTGCTCCTGCCTGGACTGCATGCCTTCGATTCTGGCTTCCCTGGCAGCCTTGAGTCGCACAGCTGAGAGGGAAGACTCCCGAGAGAGCTCCACCCAGAGGCGCTGCTGAGGGCCCACCCTGGCCGCGTGTAACCAAACCCTCCTGAATTGTTCACCTTAGAGCCAGTGTGTGTAGCTCATCTTAAAAATTGAGTTTGCATTTGTTTTAGAGTGAAAATATGATTTGCCCCAGGTGAGGCCCGGCTCCGGAATGAATGCGCTGTGCTTTATGCCCTGGACTTGGGCTCTCACTGGGGTCCAACAGGTGCCCCTGTGGCATCCTCCTCACCCCAGCTTTCTTCCCAAGGCAGGAGTAGACACTGAGGCTGCAGGCCTGGGACGGGCATTAGGACTCGCTTCCTGCCCTGCAGGGCTCCTGAATCACTGCGGAAGCCTGAGGAGAGCTCAGGAGTTGAAATTCAGCCCGTGGAACCGGGATCCTTGATCCTCATATCCACTTGGTCTCTGCCTGAAGCTGGGTGACCTCAGGCAGGTGACACTTCCGCTCTGCACCTTGGGTGCCCCTCTGTAGAAGGGACTCAGTTTTGGCACTTGTGAGGGGATGAGGTGGGCTCAATGGACACTTGGTGCTTGGCCCTGGGCCTGGCTTGTGGTCAGCACTTTCAGTGGACAGCTGTGGTTTGGGGACCCACTGTTCCCCTAACCATCTGCCCATGTGTTTGGACTTCTGGGCCCAGGCTGCCTGGAACAGGGGGACCTAGGACCTGTGCAGACCCCATCTTCCAGGGGAGTTGCCGACCTGGGGGACATGGGCCATCTTTGCCACACCGTGGGAAGGGATTACCAGGGAGGGAACCCACATCAGGGTCAGGGAGCCCAAAAAGGGACAGACACAAAGTCCAGGCAGCATTGCCGGAGCCCTGGATCCAGCCACGCCAGGAGCTGCTGTGATTCTGCAAGCGTTCACTGCTTACAAGGCAACTGAACAGTCATCTTCTCCTTTTGACCCCCAGCGACCACCCCTCAAGACCTCTGGGAAACTGAGGCCTGAGAGGGAAGGACAGCATTGAAGGTTGTCCAGGAGGTTAGAGCAGACGGAAGGAAAGCCCCGGCCTCCAGGTCTCCTTCCCACAGAAGCCCGCTGGCTGGGTGTGCGGGCTGCCTGCCTGAGCCGCTGCTGCGGGAACCACCTGCTTCCTGAGCTCTCTCCTGAGCCCCGCCCACTGCCAAGCCAGACTGAGAAAGCCCCTGTGGCGGTGAGCTCGGGGCTCAGAGCAGACCCTTGGCCCAAAGCCTGTCACAGCAGACGCCACATCCACCCCTTTCCTCCCAGGCCCCCGTGGCCAGGCTGGGGTCTGCCCTGCTAGCGGCCTCTGTCCTGGAGCCTCCTCCTGCCTAGGCCCAGCAGTGGGCCCCCCACCAGCATGGACCCTTCTGTAGTCCCCGCGCCCACCTCCTCAGTCCAGAGCCAGCTGGGGCAGGCTGGCCGCACAGCACATTGAGGAGAGGGTGTTGGCTCCGTCGGGAAACGGCGACCCGATGTCCTCCCACATGCTGAGCTGCACCCGCCCTGCCAGCAGGTGCTTCGGGAGACTCAGAGGTTCCTGGCGGGGTCAGAGGCACCTAGGACCCCACGGCCAGGCCCCCATTTCTGTTTACTCCTGGAAGAAGAGAGTTCTTGTCCTCCTTGGCAGGAACTGGGCTTCAACAAGTCCCCTGAGGGCCCCTGGACCCTGGCGGGCCCTGCGCTGAGCCAGGAGCCACTGCGGACCAACCAGACCAGGGTCTGACACCTGCCCGGCTGAGTCTGGTTTCTGTTTCTCAGGTCACAGAGGGGTTTGGTGGCTGGCGTGGGGGCCATGGAGCTGGGTTCTCAGGCGACTCTGCTGCGTCCACGCTGTTCCCTCAGTCAGCTCCATGTTCTCACCTGTACAGTGGGGCTATGGTGAGACACGCAGGGGGTGGCTGATCAGGTGCGCACAGCATGAGGCCAGCAGGCAAGACCCCTGCCCAGAAAGCTGTGGGGCCACCTGCCCACCCAACAGGGCCTGGACCATGCCCTCCATGTGAGAGCGAACTGCCCAAAGCAGCTGCCCCAGGACAAATCTCCCCCTACCTGGCCCTGTCATACCCCAGACCCCGGGATTTCCAGAGGCCTACGGGCTTGTGGCGTAGAGCTTGGGAAGTGCTCAAGGGGAGGGGCCCAGGACTAGGCAGAAGGGCAGGATTGGGGGAGGGCCGTGGGACTCCTGTAGTGACTGCAGGGAGGAGGAGCCCAGGTCACAGCAGAAGGGGCTGACGAGGAGGGTTGTTGCACGCTGAGGGTGGGTGTGAACCTGACCAGGAGGCAGCCACCAGCCTCAGCTGAGAGGGGCGCCCTGCAGCCATGCCTGGCAGGAGGTCCCTGGAGCCTGTCCCGCAGCCTCCTGCCTTGCCCTAGAGGCTGCATTGTCTCCCGCTGGAGAGGCAGGGAGGGCTTCCAGGAAGGGGCACAGTGGGCAGCACCCCAGGCCTGGAGTTAATACGTTGGCTGCATTAAGGAGCTGGCCGGACCAGCGCAGCTGCCTGCAGGCTGGGACCTGGGGGCCGAGGCCCAAAATGGAATCTGACAGCTAAGCCCAGCTCAACCAGGTCAGGGCCCACCTCTGGGGTGCAGTAAACAGGAAAGTCCACGGGGGACCAGAGGCTGCCACGAGAAAGGAAAGGGCTGGGCCAGAGGGTTTCACAAGATGTTTCAGATCAGCAGGAAATGGTGACTTCTCACTGTCTGACTCCACCGGCCTTATTGAGCCAGCACTGCGGCCAGCAACTGCGCTGGGTGTGTCTGTGAATTTCAAGGGAGCCCACACATGGGCTGCAGTCACCCCGCTGGACTCCCGAGAGGAAGCCCCAGCTCCCAGCCTCACCTCTCACCCCGTCCTAGTGAGGCCCTTCTGCATGTGCCGTGACTCTGGACCTGCCCAGGCTCCTGGCTGGAGCTGGGCATGAGAAACAGGCCCAGCAGGGTCTGGGCTGGCCCAAGGGTCCCCGCCTCCCATTGATGGGGCCCCACAAAGAAGCCCCAGGTGTCTCAGCAGGTCCCCGGCCCTTCTGAATCATTCCCCAAAATGTAAATCTGGCTTTGTGCATCTTCTGGAGTGAGAACTGTTTGAAATTGGGTGGGCCACGCAGCGTGAGGCCCCGCAAGCGCAGTCCTGGGTTGTGTCGGCTATGCAGCATGAGGCCCCGCAAGCGCAGTCCTAAGTGGACAGAGCACGGCACTCCTGGCACCTGTGCACAGCCACGCAGGCCCAGCTCCTTTCCGGAGAAGGTCCTGGCTCTGGAGAGGGGTCCTCGCTCTGTTCCAGATGGAGTCCAGATTCCTTCTGATGACCGTGTGTCCTAAGAGGCATAAAATGCTCGTGTTTTTGACCTAGTGATTCTCCTTCTGGGAGTTTATCCTGAGGAAATAGCACGAAGCCAGAAAACCTTCCATGGTTTTATTTATAACCGGGAGAAGCTGGAGCTGGCCCAGATGCAGGGGAGGCCCGGCTGGGAAAACCATCCCCTGTCTGTCTAATTGAATAATGTGCAGTTGTTAAAAGCAAGGCCTGTGGAAAGTTCTAACAACGTGGGAAACACTCATTATGGGGTGGGAGGTGGAGATGTGGATGCGTCGGCCACCAAGGACTCTCAGCCGGCAAAGCCGACCAGGGCTGCGAATTCGAGACCTGCGCGTGTGGGAGGCAGGAGGTGCCCCACAGCCACCCCGGCCGTCCTGCAGGGAAAGAAGTGGTATGGGTTCTGCCAGGTTCCACCCGGGTTCTGCCAGGTTCCGCCCGGGTTCTGCCAGGTTCCGCCCGGGTTCTGCCAGGTTCCGCCCGGGTTCTGCCAGGTTCCGCCCCGGTCCTGGCCATATGGTGATCTATAGGGGACCCTCTTACCAAAATGGATATGATTTATGGGACTGTATCTTCACCCCGACTCAGAGACTCTCCCCATGAGGCCACAGGGGTCAGTATTCCAAGGTCTGTCTCTGGGTTTCTGAGTGGGCGGGGTGAGTAGGCGGCAGGGGGAGGAGCCAGTTCCCACTGGGGCCAGCAGACCCCCTCCCTAATGGGCAGAGAGTTCCCTTGGGGCCTGCTCCAGCTGTCCTGGGAGTGGTTTCCAGGCCCCAGGCCTTTGGGACGCAGCAATGAGACCGGCCGTGGGGGTCGCACCCCCAAAGGGAAGGGAAGAGTCAGCGGCCCTTGGGGAGTCCTGCAGATGCTCCCTCCACATCCCCCGAACCTCCGTCCCTCTCCGATTTTTGTGGCTCCCCCTTCCCACCCGCTCGGCTGCTGGGGGCCTACGAGGCCCTTGAGGCCAGGCACAGGGCTGGGCACGGCAGGTTTCCATGAACAAAGAAGGATGAAGACTGAGGCAGGATGGGGTGGGTTGTCAGGGGTCTGACCAGGTAAGGGTGGACCCCCTCCACCAACACCGTGTGCTGACTCTGGAGTGAGGCCTAGGCCTCTGGATGGGGAAGGTGGGGGAAAGGACCTGAGCCCCCGAGGGCCAGCGGGTCCCCGGGAGCACAGAGCCCTGGGGTGGGGATGAGGGACCCCTGCCTTTAGTTGAGTCCCTGGACCCCGACCCCGGAATCACCAGGCCTGGGGCGCAGCCACCTCTGGCCAGCAGCGGCCGGGTCTGCCAGGGCCAGAAGGCAACTCAGGACTCAGTGCGGCTGGCGCTCTGCCCTCCCCCTAACCAGGGCAGGCCGAGGAGAGGCCTTCGCACCCCAGGTGTACAGGTGGTCCCCGGTGGGTTCTCACGGCACCAAGGGGTAACAGCAAACCACTGGGCAGCCGAGGGCTCTACTCCTCCTTTGTCTGACTCATCATCACAACAGCCCTGTGAGATGGGTCCACATTAAAGACAGGGTAAGGGAGTCGGGTGAGGAAAAGGCAGAGGCCGGTGGGGCCCAGACCACTCCAGCAGCCACTCAGGCCCCAAGGAGGTCCCGGGGTTCCAGGGAGATCTTCTGGGGAGAGGATCTGAGCCTCTGCCAGACCCCAAAGCTGCCGAGCCACGGGAAGGCAGACACGCGGGAAAAAGGCAGACGCGCAGGAAAAAGATGGATACGTGGGAAAAAGGCGGACACGCAGGAAGGTGGACACGCGGGAAAAAGGCAGACACGTGGGAAAAAGGCGGACACGCGGGAAAAAGGCAGACGCGTGGGAAAAAGGTGGCCATGCACGAAGGTGGACACGCGGGAAAAAGGCAGACGCGCGGGAAAAAGGCGGACGCATGGGAAAAAGGCGGCCATGCACAAAGGCGGACACGCGGGAAAAAGGCAGACGCGTGGGAAAAAGGCGGACGCATGGGAAAAAGGCGGATGCATGGGAAAAAGGCGGACACGCGGGAAAAAGGCGCACGTGCGGGAAAAAGGCGGACGCATGGGAAAAAGGCGGCCATGCACGAAGGTGGACACGCGGGAAAAAGGCGGACGCGTGGGAAAAAGGCGGCCATGCACGAAGGTGGACACGCGGGAAAAAGGCAGACGCGTGGGAAAAAGGCGGCCATGCACGAAGGTGGACACGCGGGAAAAAGGCGGACGTGCGGGAAAAAGGCGGACGTGCGGGAAAAAGGCAGACGCGTGGGAAAAAGGCGGATGCATGGGAAAAAGGCGGACACGCGGGAAAAAGGCGGACGCATGGGAAAAAGGCGGCCATGCACAAAGGCGGACACGCGGGAAAAACGCGGACGCATGGGAAAAAGGCAGATGCATGGGAAAAAGGCGGACACGCGGGAAAAAGGCGGACACGCGGGAAAAAGGCGGACGCGTGGGAAAAAGGCAGCCATGCACGAAGGTGGACACGCGGGAAAAAGGCGGACATGTGAGAAAAAGGCGAACACGTGGAAAAAAGGCAGACATGCAGGAAGGCGGATGGCCAGGGCTTGTGTCCCGCAGGCTGCCCTGAGCCCCATGCCCCACACTGGCCACTGGCACCCATCCCAGACGGAGCAGCTGGGAACTGACCCGGGCCAGGGAGTGGCCGTGGCTGGGCTTTGTACATCTCCCGGCAAACAATCTGTCCTTTCTATTGAAGACTTGAGTGCAGGGATGATCTACAGCTCCAGGGAGCTGCCTGTGCTTGGGGGGCAGGGTCTGCCCGGGCTGGAGGGGAGGGTCTGCCCGGGCTGGGGAGGAAGGGTCTGCCCGGGCTGTGGGGAGAGGGTCTGCCCAGCCCCCCGTGAATTTCAGGCCTATAAGGTGCCCCGGGTACAGCAGACATTTTTCTCACCATTAATCATTTCCATACCCACATAAGATGCAAATGAGGCGAGGTAAGATGTCTCTCTCCACCCTGCGCAGTGGATGGGATGGGCCCAGGCAGGCCTCCCCCAGGCTGCTATGCGTGGGAGGGGCTCCCTCGGCCCTTCCACAGGTGAGGCAGCCTCTGTCCCTTTCACTGTGCTCAGGGCCACACCAGGCCCCTGAGGCTGGAGGGTGCAGCCTCCGCCTCTCAGAAGGGGCTGGACGGCAGGACCCTCGGGGAAGCCTTGCTCTGTGACTGCTGATGAGCCCATTCGCCCGCCGAGCCTCAGTCTTCTCTCCTGAAAACCAGGCAGAGCTTCCTTCCTTCAGGGCGGCTGGAAGAGCCCCTGGCTCCCGGGTGGTCCTGGGGACCAGCTGAAGCCCTCAGACCTGGGCACTTCCCTGAGCGTGAATGGGAACGACCAGGAATGAAGTCTGACCCAGGCCACGTGCGGAGAAGCCCCGAAAACCCTGTACTCTGTGAGGCAGCAGACACCCAGGCCACACGCGGTCATGTTCCATTGCCATGAGACGCCCAGAGCAGGCCAGCCCGGGGATCCGGGTGCAGACAGCGGATGGGACCAGGGAAGGGTAATGGCTCCTTAGCGGGTAGGGAGCTCCTTAAAAAGCGTTTTGGAGTCAGAGGCAGCGCCACTCGGCCTCCGGCTGCACCGAATGCCACGGGGCTGTACGGTTTTAATGGACGTGAGTTTCAACTCAATTTGAAAAACAGAAGGGGTGCAGGTTGCCCTCTCTGGGCAGCAGGCCCCACCCCAGCTGGGGAGGAGGTGATCTGCCCACGGGCTGTGGGTGGGGCTCGAACCCGGGTCTCTAACGGCCACGGGGAAGTGCAGAGGAGCCACCCGGACTCAGCTTCCCCTTCCAAAATACAGGTCTTGTTCCGGGGGCCAAGGGCCTGTGTTCCCGAGGGCACCCTCAGAGCAGGAACAGGCTGGAGGAGTCATGGGCAGAGTAGGGAGGGAGAGGGTGGCAGTGGGGGCCGAATGGGGCCGTTCACAGCTCCTTAGGAGGGACAGCCCTCCACCCGCATCCGGGGCGGCTGATGGCCTGAGGCTGGGCCTGACCCTGTGCACAAATAGCTCCTATCCCCTGCCATGTCCCTGCGGCCCCTCACCCCGGGTAGAGGCCTCTGTTCCCCTCCTCTTAGCTGGGGCGGGCAAGGGACAAGGAAGCTGGCCAGGCACGGTCTGGAGCCAGGGCCAGGGCTGAGCTGAGGCCTCTGCTTCCTGTCAGGTCCCAACTAGCACTTGAACCCTGTCTAACACGGTAAGCACAGGCCCTGGACCCCTGTGGTGACCGCCTCAGCCGGGACTGGGAGGGTGTGACGCAGCCCCCATCCTGTGTCCTGGCCTGGCTGCCCCAGGCCCTCCTGCTGGAGGCCCAGGAAGATCTGGCGCCGGCCCCTGCACTGTTTGGTCACCACGTTTGAGCCCCTTCCCTCCTCCAGGCCACTGCTCCCACTCCTGCTGCCTCTTCAGAGAACCCTCACCCTTCTCCCTGCAAGATAAATCCCCCGGCAGCCCCACCCTCACCTCCATGGACTCCTCCCTGCTCCACCTCACAGGCGATGACCAACTCTCAGGGGAGTTGAGGGAGCCCAGCCCAGAGCATGTGGGGGCTTTCACCCACTCGACACCAAGCCCAGGTTCCTGGTGACTGTCCAGGGCTGTATGTGTGCCTCTGTGTGTGCACTTGTGTGTCTGTGCACATGTGTTTGTGTGTGCATGTGTGTTTGTGTGTACGTGTGTGTGTGCAAGTGTCTGTGTGCATGTGTGTGTGCATGTGTGTGTCTGTGTGTGCATATGTCTGTATGCGCATGTGTGTGCACGTGTTTGTGTGTATGCATGCGTGTGTGTTTCGTGTACGTGTGTGTGCATGCGTCTGTGTGCGCATGTGTGTGTCTCTGTGTGCATCTGTGCGTGTGTATATCTGTGTGTGCATGCATCTGTGTGCATGTGTCTGTGTGTATACTGGTGTGTGCCTGTGTGCATCTGTGTGTGCGTGGGTCTGTGCGTATACTGGTGTGTGCATATGTGTATCTGTGTGTGCATGTGTGTGTCTCTGTGTGTGTGTGTATTGTTTGGGTGGGGGTCCCCGCTTGCTCTCAGCCCTCTCTTGGCCCGACCCTGCATCCCTGGGCCTGAGAGCAGGTGGCACTGGCTTGGGCAAGCGGAGGGGAGAGGTGACTTCCGCCCAGGTGCTGCTGGTGCCCTCCTGCCTTCCCAGGCTTGTGGGGTGAGAGGCTCAGAGCAGCCCAGAACAGAGAGGAGGGGAAGGCGCCCCACACAAGGCACAGGCAGCGAGCTTAGAGCAGACCCTTGGCCCTGGCTGGGCGTGCAGTCACCATGGCACCTGATGCAGTCACGCCAGTGTCACGCCAGGTCAGCGAGAGGTTCTTGCCACAGACGCAGCGTCTCTGGACCCCTGACTCGGGTCCCCAGTCCCTAGCCCTGCTGCTACCCCCAAGTTTTGCTAGGCTGTGCCCGAGATGTGCAGACCTCCTGAACTATCGGCCAGGCTGGGCAGTCAGGCCCCGGTCCCTGGCCAGGCTCATTGTCTGCCCCACCCTTCTGTCCTCTGGCCTCCCTCACCAGGACTGACCCCCATTTTCCCCAGACTTTTTGGAGCCCCCTGTATATCTCTCCTTCCCTTGCTGGGTGGCCCTGCTGGAGCCCTTCGCCCTGTCCCCCAGGGGGCCAGTGGGCTGGCGCTACCGCACCCCGAGCTGGAAGGGAAGAGCCGCCCACCCCAAGCTGAGGAATGAGCAGCTCCCGGGCCTCTGGGGGCCCTGGCCAATCCGCAGGCCCAGGCTGGTGTGCTGGTTCTCGGTGCCCGGCTGCCGGGGCCATGGGCATAGAGAAGGGTAGGGCCCTCACCCCCTCCCCAGCCTCTCCACAGCCTCCACAGAAAACCTGCTTCCAGGACAGCACGACGCCCCACGGCTGGGACAGAGAGGGGACAGACCCCTGTGCCCAGGGCCTCCTGGCTGCCCTGGCCTCCTTTCCCCTAGGTCCTGGCCTCTTCCCTCTGTTGTCCTCCTGAGGCCCCCACAACCCTTCCCTCCCTCGCCTGCCGTCACCGCTGGACAGGTCCCACCTCCCAGCCTTCGCGCGCAGTTCCTTCGGCCTGGTGTGCGTCTCCCGGGAGCCCGGGAGCTGTGGTGCTGACTCTGGGCTGGCCTTTCCTCCTGACGTTTATCGGCCGCTCACCTCCCACACCCTAGGAGTCGTTACCACCTCCCCAGTTTCACAGATGGAGACATAGAGACACAGAGACACAGAGACAGAGCCCCAACACTCAGAGCTGGGGTCAGTCCCAGGTGGCCTCAGCCACCACACCGTGCCACGCCCTCAGGGTGAGGATCCAAAGAGCCAACATTCTAGGGGGCTGAAGGGCAGTGTGGGGGCCTCAGGGATATTCCCCACTTGGTCCTGGCTGTCCCCACTGAGAACAGCCCTTCCTAGTCCCATTTCTGAGTGAGCTGGGGTTCCTGGGGTGAAGGCCATGGCTTCAAATGTGGGCCAGGGCAGCCTCCCCCGGGTTCCTTCTCCCCGTGTGGACAGCTCAAGTCCCTGCAGTCCCCTCCATCCTGGCCCTTCCCTGCTGTCCTGTGGGGTTTGCTGGGGAATCTGAAAGGCCTTGGAGGGAACAGGAACCAGGTCGTAGGAGCCCGCAGGGACTTCTGAGCTGCTGGCAGTCTCCCCACGCTGGCCGACCTCGCAGCCCCAGCGCTGGCCCAGAGTGAAGGTCTGCACGATGGACCCCATGCAGCCGCCCACATGGCCCTCAGCCTGTCGGTCAGGAGGACTCGCCCTTCTCACGTCCTTAGTGGATTTCCTCCCTTCCTCTGTCCCCTTCTGCCCCATCTCATCTTCCCATCTCCCCCACGCCCTCCCCACCTTGGGCTGAAAGCAGATACCTTCTCAGGACGGGGTCTCCTGTGCCATTTTACTGCTGAGACCTCTGAGGCCAACAGAGTGGCTACAGGGTTGCTGGCAGTTGTAGCCACCCAGGTCAATGGCACTCCCGGGAATTGTGCAGTGCACAACCAGCACCACTGTGCTTGGCAGCTCTTGATGACTCCTGCTTGGTGCGTAAACCTGGCCAGTCTCATCTCTCCCTACCCTCTGTGCTGACAGGCTCGAGTGACAGCAAGCATCGGAGACTTGGGGGTGCGGGGCCGGCCCCTTGGTGGGCTCTGCCAGCATTCTTGGGATGCCTGTGTCCATTCAGCAGTCAGGGCACTTGCTATGCAAACATGCAGGGCCTCACACAATGGTCCCCGCCAGACCTTCCCACCTCCTCCTTACCCCCATTGTCCTTCCCTCTGGGGAAGGGCAGCATAGCGGGGAGGCAGAGACAGAGCCAGTGCCTTTCTGCAGGGCTGGTGTACCCAGAGGTGAACGGCCACGCACATAAGACGCTGATGAATGAGGCCAGTGTCCCCAGAAACGCAGCCCTGGGAGCTGCCCCAGCCCAGGCCGGAGGGAGGGGCTGTCCCACCTCCCTGTCCCTCCCGCATCTCTGGGCCTGAAGCTCAGACCCTGGGAACTCCCTTCGGGTGGAGGGGGCTGCCTTGTCGGGCCTCCCGCCTCAGCGTGGTCCACTCCCTTCCCCCAGCTCACTGCAGCCTCCTCTGGGTCTGGCCCCTCACAGCATTGCCCTTGTCACAGGAGATTGTCATCACCCACCCACAGCTTGTCACCCCGTCCCTCTGCCAAGGTCTGAGTTTGAGAGCACAGGGCCTACCTTGCAGGGTTGAGCTCTGTCTGCCCAGTGCAGCAGTGTGGGATGAGTGAATAAGCCACCGGTGGGCCCTTCCCCATGAGGCCCTGCAGGCGTGCTGAGCTCTCCACCTGCCCTGGGCACCTGTCTCTGCGTTCCGCCCCCGCTCTGCACTCTCTCACCAGCTCTGGACACCAGTGGGCACGGCTCCCTTCTCACCTGCAACATGGAACTTAGAGACGGTCCCTTATCACAGCCCGAAAACCTCCTTCCTCGGTCTTTTCTTTGCTCATCGAATATTCTGCTGTGCTGTGTGGCGTGCACAGGCCAGTGATGAGTATTTAGGTTTTTCCTGAGAAGCTAAGGAGCTGCGCTGCAATGACCTCGTCCCCAAGATCGCCACAGGCAGCACAACTTCCTCGAAGCGGGGTCAAAGGATTCGTCCTTCTGAGAGATTTTTCCGAATTGCCCTCTGTAGGGAGTGCAACCACTTACAACACTTGCCGGTCCCTGCCTCCTCCCGGTGCAGGCAACACTGTGTAATCAAAGCCGTGGCCAACCTGATAGGAAACACGCTGTCAGTGCCATTTTAGTTTGCATTTCTCTCAGCAAGAAGGAGGTGGAGGGCCAGGCGCAGCGGCTCACGCCTGAAATCCCAGCACTGTGGGAGGCCGAGGCGAGCAGATCACCTGAGGTCGGGAGTTCAAGACCAGCCTGGCCAACATGGCGCAGCCCCATCTCTACTAAAAATACAAAAACTAACCGGGCATGGTGGCACACGCCTGTCATCCCAGCTACTTGGGAGACTGAGACAGGAGAATCACTTGAACCCGAGAGGTGGAGGTGGCAGTGAGCTGAGATCGCACCACTGCACTCCAGCCTGGGGGACAGAGCGAGACTCTGTCTCACACATACAAAAAATAAAAATAAAAATAAAAAAGAGTGGGGGGAGCATCTTTTTGCATGTTTATGGAGCATTTGTTTTTCCTTTCGTGTGAATGCTCTGTTCATTTTCTTTGCTTTCCATTTTTTCCCTGTGCTGGATTATAACCTCATTATTGATTTGTTAGAGCTCTTTCTAAGTGAGAGAATTCAGCCCTTCGAGGGGGATAGAGTTCACAAGGACTCCCTGGCTTGCCGAAACAGCAGACTTTGACTTTGCTTAATGTGGTTGTTGCTATGCAGAAATTTTATTTTGTGGAGTTGAATTCATTTATTTATGTATTTGAGGCTGAGTCTTGCTGTGTCCACAGGCTGGAGGGCAGTGGTGTGATCACGGCTCACTGTAGCCTCCGCCTTCTGAGCTCAAGCGATCCTCCTCCCTCAGCCTCCTGAGTAACTGAAACCGCAGCCCTGTGCCATCACACCCAGCTAATTTTTGCTTTTTTATTTTATTTTATTTTTTTGTAAAAACAGGGTTTCTCCATGTTGCCCAGGCTGGTCTCAAACTCCTGAACTCAAACGTCCACCCGCCTCAGTCTCTTAAAGTTCTGGGATTACAGGCATAAGCCATCACGCCCAGCCTATGGAATTGAATTTATTTTTAAAAATGTATGTGTTAGATTTTTGTATTTTGCATCATGCTTAGGAAGGTCTCGCCTCAAGCTTCTAAAGATGCATCTTCTGTTGCTTTCTAGACTTTGTGGTTTTATTTTTTACATTGAAATCTCAGATCCATCTGAAATTTATTTTGGTATGAGGTGTGAGACACTCAACTTTATTTTTTCTAGATGGCTCCCTGGCTTCCCAGGTATGGAGGGGTTTTTGAATGATCTGTTTTTATCACTGATTTGAAATTCCATCTTTGTCACATGCCACATTCCTTATGTGTTTGAGTCTGTTTCTGGACTCGGCGCCATTGGTCTTCATGCCTATTCTTGTGCCAGTATCACTCTGTTTTAACCACTGTGGGGTTTTTTTTGTTTTGTTTTGTTTTTTCTTGAGATGGAGTTTCGCTCTTGTTGCCCAGTCTGGAGTGCAGTGGCACAATCTCAGCTCGCTGTAACCTCTGCCTCTCAGGTTCAAGTGATTCTCCTGCCTCAGCCTTCCAAGTAGCTGGGATTACAAGCATGCGCCACCACCATGCCTGGCTAATTTTTGTATTTTTTGAGTAGAGACGGGGTTTCACCATGCTGGCCAGGCTGGTCTTAAACTCCTGACCTCAGGTAATCCGCCTGCCTCGGCCTCCCAAAGTGCTGGGATTACAGGCGTCCGCCACCGTGCCGGGCCACATCCTCTCTTTCCTAACACCCATCTGTGAACAGGCCTCGCTCTGCCACTTGCTCGGCTGAGTCTGTTCTCATGAGCCTGCTTTTTGTTTTGGTTTGTTTGTTTGTTTGTTTGTTTTGAGACGGAGTCTTGCTCTGTCACCCAGGCTGGAGTGCAGTGGTGCGATCTCGGCTCACTGCAGCCTCCGCCTCCTCAGTTCAAGCGATTCTCCTGCCACAGCCTCCTGAGTAGCTGGGATTACAGACATGCGCCACCACGCCCAGCTAATTTTTGTATTTTTAATGGAGATGGGGGTTTCACCATCTTGGCTAGGCTGGTCTTGAACTCCTGACCTCAGGTGATCCGCCCGCCTCAGCCTCCCAAAGTGCCGGGATTACAGGCCTGAGCCACCATGCCCAGCCCTGATAAGGCTGTTACACCTCAGCATCCGGGACACAATTCGGTTACTTAGAACATCAGCAACTGAGCTGTGCTGCTCTAGAAAGATCTTAGCGATATCTGATCCAGCCTCCTGTGGTACAGATGGGGAAACTGAGGCACAAAGCAGCAGCGTGATCTGTGGAAGATCACAAAAGGAGACGGGGAGTCAGGCACAACCGTCAGCACCGGTGTTTATTGGGCACCTCCGAGGGGCCAGGTGCAGGTGGAGGACCTGCCGTTGTTGTCTGGTTTTACCCTCTCTCATTAGGCTGGGCCTGAGTCCTAGCAAGAAAGGCAAGGCGCAGAGAGGCAGCAGACTGGCCTGAGGCCGCACCACCAGTGGGGCGGGGAGGACCAGGTCTGGAGCCGGGAGGTCTACACCTCTGGGGTCTGCTGATCTCCAGTTCTGCCGGCCTGCAGTGTTTTGGGTGCTGGTCTCTGCCGGGAGCTGGGGGAGGGTGGGGTGGCCTGGCAGAGGCCGAGGAACCCAGCCCCGCTTGAATCCAAGGCCACGTGTCTGCAGGTTGGGGGTATCAGGGAGCAAGTCCAGCCGCCTGGAAGAGGAGCCGAGGCAGAGGCTGAGGGTCCAGACAGAGGCCTCCTGCCTGCCCAGCTCTGCCAGTTGCCGTCACACACCGATGCTTGCAGAGACATAACAGGGTGTGGAGGCGACCGGGTAGCTTGGCAGGACCCCCGACAGGCACAGTCGCCCGGGATCCGGCAGAGGACACCTTGTCAGGGCAGGCCTTGTGCGCAAAAACAGGTGCTGCGGGCCCAGCCTGCCCAGCCCGGGGCCCGGACTCCACGCGATCTGGGGCTGCACCCAGCCCCCTGCCAGCCCCCCGCCTTCCCTCCATTTTCACCACCACATGCTTTTCTCTCTCCTCTTTCAGTCTCCCTACCAAAGCTTAATTCCTGCCCTTTCATCAAGCCGTGTTTGCACATGAGGTGCTGTGCCAGGCCAAGGACCTCACTGCCAGCTGGGCCTGGCAAGGAGAAGGGACCTGACTCACTCTGGGAGCCCAGGGCGGTGCGGCTTTCCCCACTTGGGCCAGAGTAGTGGTGAGGAGGCTGTCTCCGGAGAGGCTGAGGTGAGGGCAGGAGTAGGAAGGAGATTTAGGGTCGTGGCAAGGCTGGCCTGGGCCCTGTGGGGTGGCAGGAGAGGGCAAAGCCCGGGACTCGGGTCCCCACTTCTGGCTGAGGCTGGGCTGTCAGGAGGGCCACACCCTCATCCGCTCCTCAGTGCCCCCTCGTCCACTCCAGAGGACACAGTGGTCCCTGCCTCTTGGCTTCCCACCCTTGGCCCGCAGCACTCTGCTGGGAAGTCCCCTCACGCCCCTTGAGTAACTGGGGGCCTTTGTTCCCCAGAGCAGTGAGCCAGATGGTGAATGGTGGCCCCCAAGAGCCATGTCCACCTCCTAAGCCCCGGAACCTGCAGATGTGCAGATGGAAACTTATTTGGTTTTTTGTTTGTTTGTTTTTGGAGACAGACTCTCGCTCTATCTCACACGATCTTGGCTCACTGCAACCTCCGCCTCCCGGGTTCAAGGGATTCTCGTGCCTCAGCCTCCCGAGTAGCTGGGATTACAGGCATCCACTGCCACGCCCAGCTAATTTTTGTATTTTTAGTAGAGACGGGGTTTCACCATGTTGGCCAGGCTGGTCTCGAACTCCTGACCACAAGTGATCCGCCCGCCTTGGCCTCCCACAGTGCTGGGATTTCAGGCGTGAGCAGCCACAAAGCCCGGCTGGAAACTTACTTGGAATTAGGGTCTTCGCAGTCGTGATCAAGGAAGGGATCTCCAGCAGATGATATTATCCTGGAGTACCTGGAAGGGCCCTAAATCCAGTGACAGGTGTCCTTCTAAGAGGCAGAAGAGGAGACACAAACACAGAGAACAGGAGGCCACTCGGCAGTGGTGTGTGGAAATCTGAGTAGACAGTGGCTGAGGCTTCCCCCGTGCCCGTCCGCCCCATCCAGGCTCCAGAAAGAAGGAGGCGTCTGTCCTTTTCTCTCTCACGCTGTGTCCTCAGCACCTAGAACGTAACAGGTATTTGTCTGAGGATGGACACACAAAGAGGTGAGATTGGATCAGAGATCCCAGTGAGCAGTGCCCAGGCTCCAGGGCCGGAGGAGCTGCGGGGCTCGGACAAACCCCAGGTGCTGGCGGCATCACCACGGGCTCCTTTGACTTCAAGACCCATAAGTGTAAGGCCGGGCACGGTGGCTCATGCCTGTAATCCCAGAACTCTGGGAGGCTGAGGTGGGTGGATCACAAGGTCAGGAGATCGAGACCATCCTGACTAACACGGTGAAACCTCGTTTCTACTAAAAATACAAAAAAATTAGCCGGGCGCGGTGGTGGGCGCCTGTAGTCCCAGCTACTCAGGAGGCTGAGGCAGGAGAATGGCGTGAACCCAGGAGGCGGAGCTTGCAGTGAGCCGAGATTGTGCCACTGCATTCCAGCCTGGGCGACAGAGCGAGACTCCATTTCAAAAAAAAAAAAAAAAAAAAAGACCCATAAGTGTTCCCAGTCTTCCAGAAAATGCTGATTGCATCTAAAGAAGTAATCCCATAAACGGGGTAAATCTGCGCAAGAACGCAGGCTTTGGTTAAGATGTTTTTGGACAGGTGGAAACCAGCCAGCTCTGACGGTGCCAGCATGGGAGTGTGTGGCACATTGGCATCCCTGTCGTGACCATGCGGTCATCGCGCTGCACTGCTGGCCTGGCACCTCCCGGATACCAAACACCCAGACAGCACCTCCTGCTGAAATCCCCACAAACACGGCTGGGGGACACTGAGGCCCAGAGGGTGGGGTGTGGCGGTGGCCTCGGGGCATGAGCCAGGCTCTGGGCCCCTCCCCACACCGGGGCTAGCTATTTCTCTTCCTGAGTGATGAGAATTTCAAGGCCGTTCTCTGAAAAGTCAGATACAACCTGAGCCCGCTGTAGTGCAGCAGGCGAGCTGCCAGGCGCCCCCACAGCTGTGGCCCAGGAGCCCTGCCCTGGGGAACCCTGATTTCCTGGCGGGAGGCTGTGTCTGTGGGACTCTGATTCACAATAGCATGATGATTCCGAGTGACATGGTGAGGCTGTCGGTCCCAAGCCACGTCCCCTGAGAACACCATCAACGTGGAGTGTAAAATGTGACAAGGAAGAGGCTGGAAGGGGCCGCCCTCTCATCCCACTCCCCGGGGTCCGTGGGACAGACCCTCACCTGCAAGTTTGCAGACTGGACCAGGCAGCTTCTCAGGAAGCCGAGCCGGGAAGCTCTGTTGGGGAGCACTCTCCCCACCCAGCAACGTTCAGGGGCCTGGCCTGGGGCGGGGCCTGCGGTCAGAGGTCCCTGAGGCTGGGGGCCCACATGAGCCCTGCAGGGACTGCCATTCCCAAAGAAGTTATTTTTATGCCATAAATGCTTGTGGGAAAGTGAGGGGGACCCGTGGGAGGCAAGGGAAACATTGAGACCCCAGTCACAGGCAAGAAGGAAGGAACCGTTTGCTCCAATGAGGCTGCGCCCACCCCAGCCTGGGGAGGGACATGTGGGCGGGGCACCACAGGAGGGACATGCTGGCCTTCCCCCGCCTGGCTGAATGCCAGGGGTCAGGGGGAGGGTGGTGGCCCCACATCGCAGGGCCCCTGGTCCTCCCAGGGGACGTGGCTGGGTGCTGGGGGAGGGGCTTGGAGCTCCACACTGGGGCCAGGCGCCTGGCCTCCGAAGGAGATGTGGACCCTCACCTCTGGGACCCTCACCTCTGCCTTCAGCTGGGATTCAGGGCTCATTCTGGCCACTGAGCATGGCCGGGGACGGGGGCCCTGCCCCATACACTGGGTGCTGAAATGAGCTTGTTCAGACAGGACCCATGCAGTTTGTCTCCCTCAAACTCCAGGTGCCTCCTTCAGTTCCCAGCTGTGTTGAGCCACCTGGGGCCCTCGGTGGCCAGGGCAGCCCCAGCAGGGCAGGGACGGTGTCTGCCCAGCTCTGCCTTCAGCCAGGCCCCCAGACCATTTGAGGCTCCAGTCTCAAACTGGGACCTCCAGCAGGGTGAGCCTCCTGCTGGCAGTGCCCTTCTGCTGTGCTCAACTGCAGCCTCGGGGGCCCAACCCAAGACCCGCTTAGGAGCCAGCACACCCTGCTGCAAATACCCGTCCCCGCCTGGGCCTCCCCTCACTCCCCCCTACCTCTCCTTCACTCAGTCACTTGCCCACTCACTCATTCACTCACTCCTTCATTCATTCACTCACTCATTCACTCATTCACTCACTCCTTCATTCATTCACTCATTCACTCATTCACTCACTCGTTCATTCATTCACTCACTCATTCACTCATTCACTCACTCATTCACTCACTCACTCATTCACTCACTCATTCATTCACTCACTCACTCATTCACTCACTCATTCATTCATTCACTCACTCACTCATTCACTCACTCCTTCACTCAATCACTCACTCACTCATTCACTCACTCATTCATTCATTCACTCACTCCTTCACTCAATCACTCACTCACTCATTCACTCACTCCTTCACTCAATCACTCACTCACTCATTCACTCACTCCCTCTCTCATCACTCACTCACTCATTCCCTCACTCATTCACTCACTCCTTCACTCAATCACTCACTCACTCATTCACTCACTCCTTCACTCAATCACTCACTCACTCATTCACTCACTCCTTCACTCAATCACTCACTCACTCATTCACTCACTCACTCATTCACTCACTCCTTCACTCAATCACTCACTCACTCATTCACTCATTCATTCATTCACTCACTCCTTCACTCAATCACTCACTCACTCATTCACTCACTCCTTCACTCAATCACTCACTCATTCACTCACTCCTTCACTCAATCACTCACTCACTCATTCACTCACTCATTCACTCACTTGCTCACTCAATCACTCACTCACTCATTCACTCACTCCTTCACTCAATCACTCACTCACTCATTCCCTCACTCATTCACTCACTCGCTCACTCAATCACTCACTCACTCATTCACTCACTCATTCACTCAATCACTCACTCACTCATTCTCTCACTCATTCACTCACTCCTTCACTCAATCACTCACTCACTCATTCACTCACTCCTTCACTCAATCACTCACTCACACATTCCCTCACTCATTCACTCACTTGCTCACTCAATCACTCACTCACTCATTCACTCACTCCTTCACTCAATCACTCACTCACTCATTCCCTCACTCATTCACTCACTCGCTCACTCAATCACTCACTCACTCATTCACTCACTCATTCACTCAATCACTCACTCACTCATTCCCTCACTCATTCACTCACTCCTTCACTCAATCACTCACTCACTCATTCCCTCACTCATTCACTCACTCGCTCACTCAATCACTCACTCACTCATTCACTCACTCCTTCACTCAATCACTCACTCACTCATTCACTCACTCCTTCACTCAATCACTCACTCACTCCTTCACTCAATCACTCACTCACTCATTCACTCACTCCGTCTCTCATCACTCACTCACTCATTCACTCACTCCGTCTCTCATCACTCACTCACTCATTCACTCACTCCCTCTCTCATCACTCACTCACTCATTCCCTCACTCGCTCACTCATTCACTCACTCATTCATTCATTCACTCACTCATTCACTCATTCACTCACTCATTCACTCACTCACTCATTCCCTCACTCGTTCTCTCACTCATTCCCTCACTCATTCACTCACTCACTCATTCACTCCCTCATTCACTCCCTTGTTCATTCACTTCCTCTCTCACTTACTCATTCACTCACTCAGAATTCACTCACTCATTCACTCACTCACTCATTCACTTACTCATTCACTCACTCATTCACTTACTCATTCACTCACTCATTCACTCACTCATTTACCCACTCACTCATTCACTCACTCATTCACTCACTCACTCATTCACTCTCTCACTCACTCCCTTGCTCATTCACTCCCTCACTCACTCATTCACTCACTCAGAATTCACTCACTCACTCATTCACTTGCTTATTCACTCACCCATTCACTCTCTCACTTACTCTTTCAATCACTCACTCATTCACTCATTCATTCACTCACTCACTCACTCATTCACTCACTCACTCATTTGCTCACTCACTCATTCACTCACTCATTTGCTCACTCACTCATTCACTCACTCATTCGCTCACTCACTCATTCACTCACTCATTCGCTCACTCACTCATTCACTCACTCGCTCATTCACTCACTCACTCATTTACTCACTCATTCAGTCCTTCACTCACTCACTCTTTCATTCAGTCACTCATTCACTCACTCACTCATTCGCTCACTCATTCACTCACTCACTCATTCATTCACTCACTCATTCAATTGCTTGCTCCTTCAGTCACTCACCCACCCACACACTCACCCACTCACTCACTCATTCACTCACTCATTGACTCTCACTCAGTCACTCACTCATTCACTCACTCATTCATTTGCTCACTCATTCATTCACAACTCACCCACTCATTCACTAACTCATTCGCTGATACACTCACTCATTCACTCTCACTCACTCATTCAGTCTCTCACTCACCCACTCACTCATTCACTCACTCACTTGCTCATTTACTTACTGAATCACTCATCCATTCACTTACTCACTCATTCAGTCACTCACTCATTTGGTCACTCATTCATTCACTCATTCATCCATCCATTTATTCAACAGATGTTGTCTGAGCCCAGCTGTACACCAGACACAGAGATAAGGGAGGTAGGGAGACAGGAAAAAGGGAGGAAGGAGGGAGCCTCATGGCATATGAGCCAACTGACCGCCTCTGTATCCAGTGCCCTGTGGGCTGTTGCAGGCAGGAGGCACTGGATGTTCCTGGGGAAGGTTGCCACCCGTGTCACAGGTGGGGCCAGGCCTGCTGTGTGGCCCACTGGCCCCTGTGGCTGTTCTTCTGCACTGGAGTCTCTCCTGGTAGGCACCATGCACTGTGGAAGCCTGAAACAGGTCCTGGGACAGCATGACAGGGCAGCGTGTGTTTCTGAGGCCTCTCAGCTCCCTGAGACATAGGTGGGCAAAGGGGACACTGCCAGCCACACCTTCCTGGCCTTGCCCTCAAGGTGCCTGGAGTCAGGTGCTTTGTCTCCAGAGAGACCCAGGGATGGGCCAAGCATGAGCTGCCCCTGACCCACTGGGCACCTGTCACTGAGGGAGGGCCACCTCCCTCTATCCTGGCCCAGCTCAGGGAAGCCCACATGCGCCTCCTCGGGTTCCCAGCCACGCTGAGCCACCTGGGGCCTTCGAAAGCCAAGACAGTGCCTGGCAGGGCGGGGCAGAGACAGAGTTTGCCTGCATCCACCTGTGCCTGCCTGTGCCCAACTGTGCCAACCTGTGTCTGCCTGTGCCCACCTGTACTCACCTGTACCTGCCCATGCCCACTGTGCCTGCCTAGGGCCTTATCTGATGGGCCTGCTGCATCCCTGGAGAGCCTCTCTCTGCCTCTCCTTGCTTGGGGGCGCCCCTCCAGGATGGCTAGCCGGCTCCAGCCCATCTCAGTGTGGCCTGAGATAAGGGCCCAGCTCAAAGCTGCTTTGTTCAGCCAACAAAAGGACATTTCTGCAGCACCCTGGGAGCCGGGCCATGGGCTGGCCCAGGCTGGCCCAGGCTGGTGAGGCAAGGACCCAGTGCAGGCACCAGCTCGAGAAACCCTAGCCTGGCCCTGGTCGTGCCTCAGGGGCTGGGGACGCTCCCGCCATAGGCTTCCCAGGCCCTCGGGTCCACAGGCGGTGTCTCCTTTCTATGCCCGGCCTGGGTTGAGCCCTGACTGTGGCCAGTGCCACCCATTGCCCAGCCCCTGGCTTTGAGGCCTGGAGCCTTCACATCCACGGCAAGGAAGGCCACCCGTGCAGAGTGGAGCAAGTGCACAGCCGGGACCCTGAATACCCAGCCCTGCCCCCTGGCCTTTACCCAGGGTGTCCCCTCTGCAGGTGCACCTTCCCCACAGCTTCCCCGGGAAACCGACTTGAGGTCACTGGGGGCTGGATGCAACCCCTGGGGAGGCAGCGGCAGTGCCAGGGCAGAGGGGCGGCCCCGGCTGAGGGCCCTGGCATTGGGAATGGGTTGAAATGTGGCCCCCCAGGATGCATCCACCCGGAACCTCAGAGTGTGAACTTACTCTTTGCAGATGGAATTAAGGTGGGGATCTTGGGATGAGAACTCCCTGGCCTCGGGTGGGCTCTAAACCCAATGTCAAGTGTCCTTGTGCCAGCAGGAAAGGCACAGAGGCCAGGGAAGCTGGAGTGAGGGAGGCAGAGGCTGTACAGAGAGGCGGGAAGGGCCTCCTGAGGGAGCGCAGCCCTCCTGACACCTGCATCCCAGGCTGTTGGCCTCCAGAAATGGGAGGGGATGCATTTCTGCTTTAAGCCACCCAGTCTGTGGAACTTCGTTACGGGAACTGGAGGACAGGCTTTCAAGGGAATGTGACAAAAGCAGGTGAAGGACACAGGCCCGATGGCCTTAGGACTCCCACCCCCACAGCATGGCCTGGGGCTTCCTTGGGGCCCACCAAGTTCCTGGGACCCTCCCAGGCTAGTCAGGGCTCCCAGCAGGAGCCCCCTGCGCCGGGACGGCTGTGTCCCCTGCTCCATGGGACCACAGCACCCACTGTCACACACACACACAGCCACTGTCCCGTCAGGCACCCACATCCCCATGGGGCCCGGCTCAGCCAGGGGTTGCCAGTCTCCCGGGGTGGCCTTGACAGCTGGGGGAGGCTGGCCTTGGCCCCATCTCTCCCTCCCCCACTGCTGGGGGGTCTGAGGCCCTCCCACTTCCTCTCCTCTTCCCCTAAGGTCCTGTCACAATGAGGAGCTCCCAGGGGCCGGCGCTGCAGCCACCCTCCCCGGGCAGGCTGGAGCCGGCCTTCCTTCCACCTCACCCTCCACTTCCCACGGGCAAGCTGCTCGCAAGGCAGCCGGCACGCTCGGGTCACGAGGTCAAGGGCAGCAGGAGCGACCAGGGAGTTGCAGTCACCCTGCCCCGTGCCACAGCCTCGTTCACAGGAGGGAAATCAGGCAGGCCCAGAGAGGGCAAGCAACCTGTATAAGATCACACAGCCGGCGCAGGGTGAGGCCTGGGCTCTGGGCGCCTGACTCTCACGTGTCACTCGCCTCTGCTCCTCCCTCCCTCGGTGCTGGCTGCCCCCTGAAGCTGTCATCCAGGGACCAGCGAACAGAAGTGTCTGAATGAGGCAACACCATGGCCCCCGCCCCAGCAGTTAAAGGTTTGGGGCAGATCCGCATAGGACTTTGGGCCAACACATCCAACTCTCTGAGCAGGACAGGGAGACGGGGCCAGCGGGTGGAGACGGGCAGCCCAGGGTGAGCACGTGGGCAGGGAAGGCCTCTCTGGGAGGAGCAGGGAGCTCGCTGGGCAGTTTTCCTCCTGGGCCCTGCATCCCTTTCCCGGTTATTGGCGCTCTCTCAGCTAAGCATGGACTGATTTCTTCATTCATTCTCTGCTCGAAGATCTGCTGAGCCTCTTGAGAGTCAGGCTCTGTCGGGGTGTAGCAGTGCCCTCCCTCCCCCAAGACCCCGCATGGGAGGGGCTCGCCCAGCGAGGATGAGGCACCTACCTCGCTGCGGCGAGGGCCCCCCAGGGTTCCAGCCAAGGCCAGGAGGATGGATGGGGGTCACGTAAGCCACCAGAGGGGACAGCGAGGTGCCCCAGACAAACAGACCAGAACCCTGGGGTGGCTGGAGGGCGAGGGGAGGGGGCAGGCTCTTCCAGGCAGGGCTGCAGGAACTGAGCCCTGCAGTCAACGGGAGGGCAGACGGTGGCAGGAACTGGGCTTCCCAGAGATGCTTTGGCTGCAGGGAGCGGCTGGGGAGGCAGCCCACAGAGCCAGCAGCTCTGGAGGCCATAGAGAGGGGCCAGGTCCCACCTGCACCCTACCTACCTGCTGAAGCATAAAGAGGGAGACTGGCCCCACACTCATCCCATCCCCCACTGACACACAACACCTGCATGCGCCTGCAGGAGATACCCACAGCCATTTATCCCGGGACTCAATGGACAGGGTCATCCCGGGATGCATGAGCAGGGTCATGAGCCCCCAGGGCCCTGTTTGCAAGACTCCCCACCTAGGCCAGGGGGATGAGGTGGGGAACAAAGGCTCCTCCAGATGGCAGGAGGCCCGACAAGTCCCCAAGGTCCCCAGGGTGGTGGATGCCCAGTCCCTCTGTGTGGGGAGCAGGCTGGGCAAGGCACAGGTCCCTGGTCTGCTTGGAGAGCAAGGATGCCCCTCCACATCCCAGGGGACAGCTGCTGCCTCCCTCCACACAGGGCCTGAGGATGGCTGTGGCGGCCACAGGCTTCAGGGGCCAGGCCTGCACCACACTACATCATCGTCTTCTCTCGGGCTCTGCCTCCTCAGCTAGAGCCTGCGGGGAGTTCTCTGAACCTTCACCCAGGCAAAGTGGGCTAGGAAAAGGACAGGGGGTGGGGAGATGCACAGAAGGGGCACCAGGGGCCACTGTCACACGCACAAAGCCGGCGTGGGGTTCCCGGGGAGAATGACATTCAGGTGTGCACATGTGTGAGAACGTGTGCGTGTGCACCAGTGCTTGCTCACCTGAGTCCACATGCAGGTGTGCAGGTGTGTGCCCGTGTGTGTAGAGGGGTGCATGTGTGTGCCTCTACATGTGAGGGGTGAATGTGTGTGCATGTGTGAGAGTGTGTGCGTGTGCGTCCTTGCTTACGTGAGTGTCCACACGCGGGTGCTCCCGTGTGCATGCGCATGTGTGCTCGTGAGTGCTTGTTTGCATGTGTGTGCACTCACATACATGTATGCCAGTGTGTGAACATATCTGTGCATGACCTCAATGGCGTAGATTGCATGTGTATGCTTGTGTGAGTTTGTGTATGTGTGTGCCTGTGTATGCACACTGTGTGAGCATGTGCACATGTGGGAACAAGTGTATACATGTATGCACACATGTATCCACACGTGTGTGTGCCTGTGTGTGTGCAGGGCAAGAGTGTCGGGACGCCATCGGGGTCCGTGGCCCAGGCGAGCCTCCTGGAGGGCGTGGCTCTTGTGAGTGACGGTGCCTGGCAGAAGCTGGCCCTCCAGGAACCCTCCACAGTGACAATGGGTTGAGCAAGGCCTGCAGGGCTGAGCCTCCAGCCGTCGCCAGGGTGCTGTGATGAGGCAGCCAGGGAGGCCGAGCCGGACCTGAGGGTGCAGCACTGGGCCGAGGCCAAGCTGGGACCCAAAAGGGGCCTGTGCTGCCCATCTGGGTGGGTCAGCCCCGGGCCCTCCTCAGTCTCTCCATCCGAGCTCATGTGTCCATAGCCCCAGTGGCGAGGGCCGATCCTGCCTGTGCTGGGCTCTGCAGCCACTTCCTCCCGCAACCCCCTCCCCACGGGCAACAGTCCCAACATCTGGTTGGTGTTTCCAGCAAAGCTGGGGGCGGGGCCGGCGGGAGCCAGAGGAACAGCTGCGGACAGTGTGGGAGTCTCCGGTGGGGCTGTGAGAACCAGCACTAGCCGGATGGTTGCATTCCCAGTGCAGCCCCTGCCAGTGCGGTGGGGGTGATGGAGACTAGGGAGGAGAGGTGACTGGGTCACAGCCACTCCGGAGGCCCGGCGCCTCCCTCAGACACGGCTCTGCTGGAGGAGGGGGCCGTGGGCTGCCAAGCCTCCACCCCAGCCTCCAGGCAGCACATGGTGAGGGCCTGCCCTTGCTCCCGGGCCCCCTGCGGTCATCTCACCCCAGCCTCAGTTCCCTCCTCTCTGAAATGGACCCTGACGGTACCTGCCTCATGAGCTGTGGGGAGGACTCCAGGAGCTCAGGCTCAGGGGTCGCTGCCCAGTGTGGTAGGGGTGGCCTCACCCCTCGGGCCCACTCCTGGCTGTGTGGGTTCATCCATCCTACAGCAGCGAGGGCTGCGGAGGTCACCGCGCAGGCCTGGAGTCAGACTGGGCTCCGAAGCCCGGGAGCAGGGTCTCAGGGTGTCTGCCTGAAAGCCAGGCTGGCCCACTGCCCAACAGGTGGGCATCAAGGCGGGGGCCTGGCGCAGCATCTCCAGCCTCAGCAGGGTTAACTCCCAACCCCAATCCAGCCCTGGCTGCAAGGGGGGTGCTGGGCCAGTTGTGGGGGAGGCACGGGTGGGGACTCAGCTCCAGGAGCCTGCTTAGGATCAGGCCTCCTGCTCAGCTCAGCCCTTCCGGGTGAGGTCATGGGAAAAACTTGCCTCAGACACCCCCAAGACGAGGACCCCCAAGGCCGCCTGCGGGTTAATAGTGGCTCCTCCCAGCTGCAGGGGCCGCTCAGCCAGACCCTGGCTCCTGAGCAGGTGTGCGCCCCCCAGGTCCCAGGTTGCACACCCCCATGGGGGCGGGGGAGGCAGTTTCCTGCTTCTCAGACTTCTCCCGCCGGGGCTTCTTTCCGGCTGCGGCTTTGCTTTTGTTGTGTTTTTTTGTTCGCTCCCCCTCCCCCCTGGAGTCAGTCTCAGGAAAGCTTCTGGGGCGATGGGAGCAGCGGAGGAGCCAGCGGAGGAGCCCAGGCCGGAAAGGGGACAATTAAACCCAGGGAAGAAAGGGTTAACCCTGGCTCCGCCCCCCCCCGCCCCCATTCACCAGGAAATAAACAAGGAGCTTTGTTTCCATTCACCCTGAAAAATACAAGGATTTCCTCTCCCACTGGTCTACACTGTCCCCCAAGGACCCCTCAAACCCAGAGGGGCAGGGCAGGAAGGGGACCCTGAGGTGGGCAGGGGTCCCTGGGCTTCCGGAGACAGGGAGATGTTTCGAAGGTTCAGCACAGCCTGGGTCATGGCAGGTGACCCAGAGCCACTGAGAGCAGGGTGAACCCGGGGCCTGTCCTCACCCACCCACTCACCCGTCTGTTCCTAGAGGCCCTGCTGTGTGTGGCTTGCAGAGGCCGGGCCGATGAGGGCCTGACCCCAGGAGCGCACCACAGGCTAGAGAGGGTGCTCCCACCCTCGCAGCCCCCATCAAAGCCGTGGAGGGGAGAGAGCTACGCTGGGAGAAGTCATTTGTGGCCCTGACAGTCCGGAAAGGCCTCTGGGGCCCTGAGGGACAGGAAGGGGGCCTGGGCATCCCCAGAAAAAGCGTATACAAGGCCTTGTGGCAGGCAGGCTCCCGGGCCTCCAAAACAGACAGGGGAAGTGGAGTCCACTGGTTGGTGGGGCCCATCCCGAGGGAGCCCAGCAGCTGGGAGGCATTTTGCATCTTGATGTGATAACAGTGGGAAGTCCCAGGGCAGCTCTGAGCAGGGGATGCTGCCTGCACCTTAGAAACTGCAGCTGTGGGTTGGGCGTGGGGGTTGAGGGAGGAGAGAGGTGAGTGGGAACAGGGGTCCTGGCCTGGACATGCCACATGGGTGGGGTGCCGTTTGCTGAGGTGGTGTGAGCAGGAGGCAGGGGTGGTGGGGAGGGGGTCTGGTTTGGGATGTGTCCAGCCTGAGAGGCATATGGGGAAGTGGCTGACCCTAGACCTGGGAGGGGGGTGCAGGTGGGACCTGATGAGGCCTCCCAGGGAGGGCAGTGGAGGAGGCACGATCTGAGGATGAGACCTGGTGGGGGGCCTGAGTCTATCAGAGGCAAGGAAGGGGTGAGGCCGTGGTCAGCTCCCGGGGTGTGTGGGCTCCGCATGGCCTGGTGGGAGCAAGGTGCGGGGTCCTTCCCTGTCAACTGGGGACAGTGAGTGAGTGCACTGAGCCCGTGAGGTTGAGACACTACAGGAAACAGCAGCGGCTCACAGAGCGGAGGAAATCTGTGGATGCCCCCACCGTGCGATGCCCCCCACAGTGTGACACACCCACCGTGTGACACACCTACCGTGTGGTGTCCCCCCACCGTGCGATGCCCTCTCATCCCGTGTGATCCCCCCACACTGTTCAGTGCTCCCCCCACCATGTGATGCCCCCTCCACAGTGTGATGCCTCCTACTGTGTCCCCTTGGACCTCTGCCATCTCCATCAAGGTGTCATCTGCTGGTGACACCTGTGCCCTCACCCACTCGGTTCTCGGGCCAGAATTGGCACCATCTGGGGCAGCCAGGGGTCCTGCGGGGTTGCTCCAAGTTCTGCACCATTTCCCAACCCGGGGGACAGCCCTGACCCATGCTGGGAGCCGGCACCACACCTGCCGGTTACCTCCCGTCCTCCATCCACCCCCATCCTGTGCCGCCTGTCTTCCCAAATAGATGGCATCAATGTGCACCCTGATCCTCAGGGGTGCTTCTAAGAGCCACACTAAGTCAGCTGGGGCCAGAAGGGACTCTGGGAGGGGACTTGGGATGGCTGAAGGAGCCCCACTGCTGGGGCGGTGGAGGGTGACAGCCCTGGGGTGCAGTGCAGTGTTGGACCTCTGCCATGGCAACTGGGAAGGGCCGTGGGAGCCGGAGGCCCCTGCCATGCGGTTCTCCAGCATTCAGGAGCTATGGAGGCCGCAGTGACCATGAGGACATGGGAGCCGTGGCTACCGGCCAGTGTCACAGTTGGGGCCCGGCTGGTTTCAGCTGACCTCTCCTCTGGCCATGGGACACAGTAAGGGCATTCCAGTAAGGGAATTGCAGAGGAGGCTCCTGGAAGTCTCCCAGGCTGGGATCAGGGCTCTGACCCAGAAGGAGTGGGCCTGAGCACTGGCCTGGGCCACCTGGGTGGGTCTGTTTGAGAGGATGACCTCCCGGAAGTGCCTGCTCCTCCTCCATCATCTCTGCCTCCTCAGAGAGTCCCGAGGACACCCCTTAGTGGAAGGCGTCAGGAAAGCTGCCGTCAGCTGCAGTGAGAGAAAAATCCTTCACAGTATCCTAGACGTGGCCGGCTCTCAGATCCAGAGCCCGCAATTGGAGGGGCGGCCAGGTGCCCTTGAGGAGGGACCCTACAACACAAAAGCACACGTGCACTGTTCCCCCGCTGCATCCCCAGAGGGACCACTGGCCATTTACTAGAGGAACTGGGCGCTAGAGAAAGGGCCCACCCGCTCCATCAGTGCTGTCTGATGTCCAGCCTGGCTGACGCCAGTATCAGGAGACCACGGTGACCTCATGGCATGGCCCCTGTTAAGGCGGGAAAGGATGGACACCGGGTGATAAATGGGGCCCTGGACCAGCTCCATCCAGTGGGCCCCTAGGTCCCTGGGCCACTCTGTGGCCACTCCCCTTGGCCTGAGTGTGTGGTTGGAGGAAGGGCTGGATGTGGCAGCTGGCAAAGCCCTTCTGTCACTTCCTTCTGCGGTGTAAGAGCCTGGATGGCTGAAAAAAACAAGTTGAAACTCCCAAAACCATGACTCCCCACGCGTGCACACCAAGATGGTAAACCCAAAGCAGATGCCTTCTGAGATGGCACGGATTCATGCCACCCACAAAGCCTCGACAAACACACACACAGTGGTCCCAGCCTACTCTCATCGATTTCAGCAGTCCGGACCCTGCGAAAGTCAGACAGACCACGGCAGGTGGGTGATGGTCAGCCTAACAAGCCGGGAGTCCTGGCCACAGCCACTCTGCCAGAGGTGATGTCTGGACTGGAACAGGCCAACCCAAGCTCGAGCACCGGGCCTGGGGCTCCCGGGAGGCAAGTCTGGAGACCGCATGGATCCCAGTCCCTGTTGGGGTGGAAGGGGCATCATAGCAGTCTGCACGCGCATGGGAAGGACAGCAGTGCACGTGCATGACCCTGCCCAGGGCGGTGACTACGTTCCTGCTCTCCACACAGCCCTGAGACTCGCAGGCCATCCAGACGTTTCTTGGAACATCGCGAGAGCTCACTGCACAAAGGCTATGGAGTTAATCTGCTGGGGAAGCAGGAGTTGCATTCTGATGCTTTGTGCTTGTGTGCCAGAGGACAGACGGTAAACCCCACCGAGATTCTGGGGCTACCATATCCGCTTTCAGGGGTTCAGTGGTCTGGGATGTGATGGCAGGGACTAACGCACCCTAAGAGACTGCAAGGAGACCGGTGGTCTCCTCCACATAAAAAACAAGTTATTCAGCCTGGGCAACACACCCAGACCCATCTCATGCCTGTGGTCCCAGCTGCTCGGGAGGCTGAGGCAGGAGGATCCCTTGAGCCCAGGAGGTCGAGGCTACAGTGAGCTGCATGCATTCTGGGCGGCAGAGTGAGACCACATCTGTAACAAAGAACAAGTGATTGCTCCTCACACCTACACCAAGGAAGCAGTGCAATGCTTGGCTGTCTCTTCGGGTTCAACAGGCAGCTTTGGAGGCACCTGAGGCAATGCTCTGCCCATTTGTTAGATGACCCAGAAGACGATCACTTTTGAGTGGGGCCCAGAACAAGAGAGGGCCCTGCATCAAGCTCAGACAGTGGTGTCAAGACCCCGAGCCACTGGAGGCGTCCATGCAGATCCAGACACTTGGAGCCTCCCGGACAGCTGCAGCCTAGGGGGCCTCCAGGATTCCAGGGCAAGTTCATGCATCTGCTAGCAGAGAGCCCCCCTCCAGAGCCTCAGAATGTGACCTTACCAGGAAATAGGGGTTTGGAAAATGGAATTAAAGATCTCGAGAAGAGACTGTCCTGCATGTAGGGTGAGCCTTTAACCAAAGGACTGGTGTCTTTATAAGAGGAGAGGATGCAGAGACACAGACGAAAAGCCACATGAAAACGGAGGCAGAGACTGGAGCCAGGCGGCCACAAGCCAGGAATGCCTGGAGCATCAGAAGCTGGAGGAGGCAGAAAGGACCCTCCCCTGGAGCCTCTGGAGGGAGCGCGGCCCTGGGACACCCGGGTCTCTGACTTCTGGCCTCCAGAGTGGGGAGAGCACATTTTGGGTGCTTTATGCCCCCCGATCTGTGGTCCTTCGTTACAGCAGCCCCCAGACACAGAGAGCATCTGACCTTGGGTGCTGGAATGACCCTGTCAGAGCCACCCGCATCTGTCGCTGGAATGACCCTGTCCAGGCTGCCCATGTCTGTCGCTGAGTCATGAGTCCAGGCAAGAGTGTGCTGGGTATGGGTGACCCCGGGCAGCCCTCAACCAGCGACAGGCCCGAGCCAGCCCCAGAGCTGCTGCGCCAGCTTGCCTTGGCTGCCTGGCTACCCCATCTGTAGCCAGGCTTCTTGGGAGAAGGTTGGGGATGGGACCATGGGAGGGGACACATGGAGTGCTTGGCAGCGCAGACAGTCCCAGCTCCACCTCCACCCCTGAGGCCCATGGGGTGAGGCTCCAGCCCCCGGTTTGGGTTGCAGGGGAGTGTATGGCACCCTTTAGCGGCCACCTTCTCCTCCTCTCTCATCGCTCCCGTCCCCACTCCTTCTGCCCCTCCCCATGAGCTGCGGTCCCAGGGCTGCCTCTGGAAAACCCCAGTGAAGACCCCAGCTACACCTGCCTCCGGAGAATCCCAGGCTCCAGCCAGCCTCGCTCCCTCATTCTTGAATCCTCGGCTTTGTCCTCACTATCTCCGACAGCCCCTTCTCTTTGGTCCCCAGCCCCAGTACACTCTGGCTCTCAGTCTCTTAACCTCCTGTTCCCTTGTCTCTGGCTTCCACAGGACCATGAGCCCTGTGTAGATAGGGGTTCATCTGTCCTGCCATCACAGCCTGGGGTCCGTCTGTCCTGACGTCACGTCCTGGGGTCCGTTGGTCCTGACATCGCATCCTGGAGTCCGTCTGTCCTGACGTCGCATACTGGGGTCTGTCTGTCCTGACGTCGCATCCTGGAGCCCAGTGCAGAGCTGGCAACCAGTGGGTCCCCAGGGAGGGTTTGTTGAATGAATGGCCGACCTCGGATGTTGAATGAATGACACTGAAACCCCCCCAGAGGAAATGAGGCTCCAACTGTGGATGGACAAAGAAGCTTAGAGGAACACAGGCAAGAAAATTAAAAAATAAATTTGCACTAAACTTCTCTGCATCATAGGACACTGTCAAGAGTGAAAAGGCAACCCAAGAATGGGAGGACACACTTGCAAGTTATATGTCGGGTAAGAGGTTCATATCTAGAATATATTTTAAAAACTCCCACAGCTCCACAAGAAGAAAACCAAACAACCCGATTAAAAACAGGCGAAAGACTGCAATAGATATTTCTCCAGAGAAGATACACGAGTGGCCGCTAAGCACATGAAAAGATGCTTGCCATCATTAGTTAGCTGGGAGATGCAAATCAAGAGACGCCACTTTACACCCATTATCATAGTATTATTAAAAAAAAACAGAAAGTAAGTGTTGGTGCGGAGGTGGAGAAATCAGAACGCCGTGCAGGAACGTGAAACCGTGCAGCTCCTGGAAAACCATGTGGCGGTTCCCCAAAAACTTAAACGTAGAATCACCACGTGATCCCGCAATTCTGACTTTGAGTTTATGCCCAAGAAGATTAAACAGGAACTTCAACAGGTATTTGTTGGGATTTAACCAGCCCCACTGAGGGACACTGAGCTTGCCCCCAGTGTCACGGGGCAGATGACGATGCTGTGGACGCCCTGATGGCACCTTGGCCCCACCATGATCCCTCCAAGGCCAGCCCCCAGCAGCAGCGTCCCTGGGCGTCTTTAAGTGTCAACAGCTCCTACCGAATGGCCCTGAACAAACTCAGTCCAAGTGAAAGCGGGGACTCAGACTCAAACTTGCACACCCATGTTCATGGCAGCATCAGGTCCCAGCAGCCAAAGGTGGACGCAGCAGAGCATCCGGGGACGAGCGATGGAGAAACGAAATGCCGCCCATCACATAGTGGAATACTACGCAGCCACGAGAAGGAAGGAGATTCTAACCCACGCTAAAACGGGATGAGCCTTGAGAACATTACGAGAAATGAAATGAGTCAGCCACGAAAGGACGTGTCCTGTGGTTCCACTCGTGGACGGTCCCCAGTATTGTCAGGTCCATAGGGACAGGAAGTAGAAAGGTGGTGCCAGGCTGGGGAGGGGATGGGAAGTGAGTGTCTCATGGGGACAGAGTTCACTTTGGGAAGATGGAGAGTTCTGGAGATGGAGGGTGGTGATGGTCACACAATTCGAATGTGCCTAGTGCCACTGAGCTGTTCACTTAAATAGTGAAGGTGGTAAATTTTATGTTACGTTTATTTTACGTTACGTCTATTTTACCATGATTTAAAGAAGAAGAAGGAGGAGGAGGAGGAGGAGGAGGAGGAGGAGGAGGAGAAGGAGGAGAAAGAGAAGAGGAAGAGGAAGAGGAAGAAGAAGGAGGAGGAGGAGGGGAAGAGGAAGAGGAAGAGGAAGAAGGAGGAGGAGGAGAAGGAGAAGGAGGAGAAGGAGGAGAAGGAGAAGAGGAAGAGGAAGAGGAAGAAGAAGGAGGAGGAGGAGAAGAGGAAGAGGAAGAAGAAGAAGAAGGAGGAGGAGGAGAAGGAGAAGGAGGAGAAGGAGAGGGAGAAGAGGAAGAGGAAGAGGAAGAAGAAGAAGAAGGAGGAGGAGGAGGAGAAGGAGAAGGAGGAGAAGGAGGAGAAAGAGAAGGAGAAAGAGAAGAGGAAAAGGAAGAAGAAGAAGAAGAAGAAGCTTTTCCAGCCCCGGCCCCGGACCCTGCAGCCGCAGAGATGTTGATGCCTAAGAAGAACCGGATTGCCATTTATGAACTCCTTTTTAAGGAGGGAGTCATGGTGGCCAAGAAGGATGTCCACATGCCTAAGCACCCGGAGCTGGCAGACAAGAACGTGCCCAACCTTCATGTCATGAAGGCCATGCAGTCTCTCAAGTCCCGAGGCTACGTGAAGGAACAGTTTGCCTGGAGAAATTTCTACTGGTACCTTACCAATGAGGGTATCCAGTATCTCCGTGATTACCTTCATCTGCCCCCCAGAGATTGTGCCTGCCACCCTACGCCGTAGCCGTCCAGAGACTGGCAGGCCTCGGCCTAAAGGTCTGGAGGGTGAGCGACCTGCGAGACTCACAAGAGGGGAAGCTGACAGAGATACCTACAGACGGAGTGCTGTGCCACCTGGTGCTGACAAGAAAGCCGAGGCTGGGGCTGGGTCAGCAACCGAATTCCAGTTTAGAGGCGGATTTGGTCGTGGACGTGGTCAGCCACCTCAGTAAAGCTGGAGAGGATTCTTTTGCATTGAATAAACTTACAGCCAAAAAACCTTAAAAAAAAAAAAAGAAGAAGAAGAAGAAGAAGCTGTTCATGAGGCATTGCAGAGGCATTTGGGGGAGTCTGGATGCCAGCAGAGATGGGCGGAGTGACTCTCTGAGCTGGGATTCTGCTGCCTGCCTCCTGCAAAGGTGACTTCAGCCTCCACTGGGAGGCCCTTGCTGTGGGAATGAGGCAGAGGTGATTCAACACCAAGTGCCACCCTTTATGGGAACAAGTTGAGAACGGGGGGCCAGGGTGCACCAGGGTGAGGGGGAGTCAGGAACCCCTCGCCCAGCAGCCCCTGGAGGAATGCACCCTAGCCTGGCACAGCCGTCTGCAGGTGCGGGGGGCTCGTGGATGATGACGTGATAGCCCACTGATGTAACCCCTAATTAGGCCCCAAAGAGGTTGGCAGGAGAGGCCTCTCAGATAAGGCTGATTTGGTGGAGGGACAGAGGTCCCCCGAGGGGAAGCTGGGGGGAGTATCAGCTGCAAAGTCAAACAGACCATGAGTTCTCACCAGTGGGCATGGCAGGACCCTCGGCCTCCTCATCTGCACAATGGGACAATGGCAGCGCCCGCCCACAGGAGTCACGCTGCGAAATCATGCTCACAGCACTCGGTAAACCATGGGAGAGGGCCTTGGAGAAGATCCAGCGTGGCGATGAAAAGTAAGTTGCAGAAATGTGTTTAGTGGTCCGTTTGCGATGTATTGTTAGCCGCTCGTGATGTCTTGTTAGCCGCTTGCGATGTATTGTTGGCAGCTCGTGATGTATTGTTAGCCGCTCGTGATGTATTGTTCGATGAAAAAAGCAGTTTGCAAAGAATGATTAAATGACATTCCCGTGAGCTTACCTGATTACTACCTGGCCTTCCAAAGGGTGAGGCAGCACCTCGGCCAGCTTACCTTCAACAGCACCCCTGGAATGGGCTCAGAGCCAGGCCCTAAACGCCCGATACTTGCTTGGGGGGCTGAATGAAGGGGAATGAATGAATGAATCAATGAAGACTGGCCCCAGTTTTGTGAACAAGATGAGAAAACACACTGGGAAGATGCGCCTCCAATACCAACAGGCTGGAATTACTGGTGATTTTTTATCTTCCTTTTTGTGTGACATTCTATTTTGCTCTTGTGTTTTTTGTTTGTTTGGGTTTTTTTTTTTTTTTTTTCATTTCCAAAGTGCTGCAGGGAACATGTGGAACTTTTGCATTCACATAAAAGGTCACCATTGGTGAATGTTTAATAGCCCTTGTCGAGGTGGGTGTAGGTGCAGGATTCACACGCCCTGCTCCCTGGCCCTTCTGCAAGGCTGGATGGGAACAGGGAAATTCTTAACCCAAAGGATGTTGGGCACTGGAGGCCCCGGTGGGCACAGGTGGCAAGGCCCGGCGCGGGCCATGTCCCTCCCCTCCTTCCACACCCCACCCTCGGCACACGGCATTTTGTAAGGGATGAGAAGGAAAAAGAAAGGCCCTCCCGGCTGCCGTGTGCGGGCCCTTGGTAACAAAAGTGATTCTGTACTTGAGGAAAGGAGAAGGTTATGAGAAACACTCCCTGTTACAGCATTTTACGTTCGCAGGGAAAATGCCAGGCCTTGCTGGGTGGGACCAGCCGGGCTTGCACAAAAGCCCCTTTGTTCACCCCCAGCGCCCGACAAAGGCACAGAGAGAAATTATCTTTTCAGCAAAAGATTAAGCGGGCTTCCAAGCCCAGGCTGGCTCATTTCCATGCGGCTGAGGGGAGACCCCTCTCTGGGGCTGCCCGTCCTGGTGCCCTCTCCTGCCCCAGGTCCCAGTGGGCCCCTAGGAGGAGGCGGCAGCAGCTGGGGTGGAGGAGGGGACTGGAGCGGACACGGCGCCGCTCAGCACAGGGGCACACTGGGCACAGCCCTGGCGATAGGATGCCATTGCTCCAAGTTACAGATGAGGAAGTGGAGGCAGGCAAGCCTAGCTGCCCGGGCCTCTGCAGAAGGCTCGCTCTGGCATCCCTGGACAGGACAGGCCCTCCCTGCCTTGGGAGAGGGATGTTATCAGCAGGAGGGGCTCTGGCCACCCAGACTGGCATCAGGGGATGTCGGTGTGTTTGGGTATTAACCCCCAGTGGGGCTGAAAAACCAGCCTGCCGCTCTCACCTGCCCACCTGGCCCCAGCCCAGCCTGGCACCCGAAACTCCTGGTTTCAGTCTTCACTGTGTCCAAGGCTGGGGGCTCTTCCCTCTGCCAGCAAACCCCAGCCCCTGCCCCCATCATCGCTCCTGGGAAAGCCCCTCCCGCTCCTGAGGAAGGGGTGCCTGCCCACCCACTGGGTGGGGCAGGGCTTGCGGGGCTGGGGCACTGGAGTCACTAGGAGCAGGGCGAGTCTGGACAGGTCAGGGCCACCCTCGAGTCTCCAGGCTGGTGCCAGTGGGGCCTCCGCAGCCCACGTGGGAGCAAGAGCAAGGCCTGCCTGAGGAGGAACCTCTGGCCATTCTGTGGAGGGCCCTGCACTGGGAAACTGAGGCCATCTGCATTTTTACAAGACAGAGGAGCCAGGGAGGGTGAGGCCTAGAGCCAAGGAGGGTGGGGCTCAGAGGGCAAGGCTGTCCCAGGGGGAGGGAAGGGTGGAGGGCCCAGGTGGCAGGGGATTGGGGTCCAAAATGCCCCAGATGTGGGGGGCAGGGCTGGGCTGCACCCACCGGGAATTCCTTGGGTCACCTGGCACCTCCTTCGTCCTACGTTACCCACCCACTGGCCTCACCTCCAGGCCCAGAAACTCCACAGCAGAACTGCAGCCGTGGGAGCTGGGGAAGCCCCTGAGTGCAGGGTCCAGCTGCTGCCCCATTGACAGGGGAAAGTCAAGGCTGGGTGAGGTGAGGGGGATGGGCAGGAGCAAAGGCGGCTCCCGTTGGCCACCTCCAGTCTGAACCCAGCGGCTGGCACAGTGGAGGAGAGGGCCCCAGAAGCCGCCTTCCCTCTCCACCCAGCTTCCTGCTGCTAAAAAAAATGGACACAGGCCTGTCTCTGACACTTCAGTGACCACCAGGCGGTGCGTGCCCTGGCCCTCGAGCCAGTCCAGGCTGCTGCCTGCAGAGCCCGGAGTAGGGCTCACATCCCCACATGGCCAGCGATGGGCCCGCCATTGCGCTGGGTGCCCAGGGCAGACACGGCCCAGCAGGTGATGTGAAGGCTATGGGCGTGTGGGACACATGGGTGCCCAGGGGAACACCAGGAGCGCCTGGGGCAGTGTGGGTAGGAGGGCAGCAGGGCAGTGTGGGCAGCAGGGCAGCAGGGAAGTGTGGGCAGGAGGGCAGCTGGGGCCATCCCTGGGCCTGGTGGGCTGCTCAGCCCCCTCCCAGTCCCCAGGCCCTCACTGCCTTTGGCCACTGTGGGTTTGCATGGCCACTGGCAATCTGGGCCCAGCCTCCTGGCAGGAGTGCCTGATGACGAGCGGGGGCCACCACCCCTTCCCATCCCAGCCAGAGGCCCCCAGCCCTCCTCACAAGACCCCCAGGAGTGTCCCGGGCCTGCCCTCATGTTGGGGTGAGGCTCAAAAGGCTTAGCGGACAGACAGGCTGCAGGGCAGCATTCTTGGAAGCCCGCTGGAGTCGCTCGGCTAAGAAGAAGGGCCCAGTCTCTGCTCCCGCCTGCACCAGGTGGGACCTGTGCCTGAGTCCAGGGCATGGCAGGATCCTCTCTCCCTGTGGTTACAGTACCCGCGGAGCTCCTCAGCACCACCCCGTCTTCATCGCCTCCTCTCAAGCCCCCTCCCTGCCTCCCCTTCACGCTGATGCCAGCAGGCGCCCTGGGAGACCCACAGGGGAGGTCCCAGGAGGAGGGGCTCCCCTAGGACCTCAGGCTTCCCAGAGCCCCAGGTCCAGCCCAGGGGACCCCAGAGACTCACCAGGTGGCCTCGGGACATGCTGACGGGGGTGCAGGGCCTCCTGTACCCTCCCTCGTGGCCTCTCCTCTCTCCTTGTCCCCTTGTCCCCCGTGGGGTCGGCTGGGCTGAAGGGATGGGCTCCTAGCGTCACCACCAATGCTGGCAGGAGTGGAATTGTGCTTGAAGGAGCCCCCACCCCAACTCTGCTCCTGTGCCAGGGTCCTGTGGGAAGCCCCAAGAGAGGGGGGCAGGAGGCAGAGGTGGCCTGGGGTCATGGCCCCTGCCCCTGCGTGACCCCTCCTCTGGCACTTAGCCTCCTGGGACCCATGGCTGGGCAGGGAGGGATTTAGCGGACAGTGGGGTCTGGCACCCAGAGCAGGAGGTGGGGAGGGAGAGCCAGGTGGCCCTGGAAGGCAGGCGGGTGCCCAGGGCCTGGGAAGGGGGAGGGGAGTGGGTATTGGGGAGGGGCTCTGGGGCTCAGCATCCGCCGCCCCCCTCTTGCCAGCCACCAACTGGCGGGCCCGGGAACAGGGGCTGTGCTATCGGCTGTTGTCTCAGGCGCTGCTCCTTGGTGTGCAGAGGGTGGGGGCTGCCTCCCGGGGCCCCATTCAGCCGCCTTCACTCTGGCAGGGGGGCCAGCCGCAGTAGCACAAAGAAAACTTTGTCCCGGCAGCCCGTCCCCAGGGCCTCCCTTCCATGTGCAGAGCCACACAGGGCTGTGCCATTGAGGCAGCTCGGGGTCTCCCAGCCTCCCGGCCTCTGTCTGCTCTGACAGCCTGCAAAGCCCCCCGAGGGCGAACAGGAAGTCTCAGAGCCGCAGAGCACAGGGGCCTCTGGCTGGGGGCAGGCGGGGCCGGGGTCTCTCGTCCTGCCACTAATTCCAGCTCCGTGCTCTCTGCTCACACAGGGGCATGTGTGGCCTGTGCTTCTGCCAGGGAAGGAAAGAGCTTTCTCAGGGCCTGGGGCTGGCTGTGGGCTCAGGTGGTGGTGGAGGGAACAGCCATGGGGCCCTGCCAGGTCTGGAGCTCCGGGCCTGGAGCACCCAGGCAGGTGGGGCTGTGTGTGTAAAATGCAGCAGCAACCCGTGTTGGTGGGTAGGCATCACACCTTGATGTGTGTGCATGTGCGAGAGAGGGCATGAGCGCACACAGGCATGCATTGAGGTGTGTGTGCACCAAGGAGTGTGTGCACTGAGGAGTGTGTGCATTGAGGAGGAGTGTGTGCACTGAGGAGTGTGTGCACTGAGGAGGAGTGTGTGCACCGAGGAGGAGTGTGTGCACCGAGGAGGAGTGCGTGCACCGAGGAGTGTGTGCACCCAGGAGTGCGTGCACTGAGGAGTCTGTGCACTGAGGAGGAGTGTTTGCACCAAGGAATGTGTGCACTGAGGATGAGTGTGTGCACCAAGGAGTGTGTGCACCGAAGTGTGCACAGTGTGCACTGAGGAGTGTGTGCACCGAGGAGGAGTGTGTGCACTAAGGAGTGTGTGCACCGAGGAGGAGTGTGTGCACTGAGGAGGAGCACGTGCACTGAGGAGTGTGTGCACCGAGGAGGAGTGTGTGCACCAAGGAGGAGTGCATGCACCGAGGAGGAGTGTGCACCGAGAAGGAGTGTGTGCACTGAGGAGTGTGTGCACCGAGGAGGAGTGTGTGCACCGAGGAGGATTGTGTGCACCGAGGAGGAGTGTGTGCACCGAGGAGGAGTGCATGTACTGTGAAGGAGTGCGTGCACTGAGGAGGAGTGTGTGCACTAAGGAGTGTGTGCACTGAGGAGTGTGTGCACTGAGGAGGAGTGCATGCACCGTGGAGGAGTGTGTGCACTAAGGAGTGTGTGCACTGAGGAGGAGTGTGTGCACCAAGGAGTGTGTGCACTGAGGAGTGTGTGCACCAAGGAGTGTGTGCACTGAGGAGTGTGTGCACCGAGGGGGTGTGTGTGCACCGAGGGGGGGTGTGTGCACTGAGGAGGAGTGTGTGCACTGAGGAGGAGTGTGTGCACTGAGGAGTGTGTGCACTGAGGAGTGCGTGCACCGAGGAGGAGTGTGTGCACCGAGGAGGAGTGTGTGCACTGAGGAGGAGTGTTTGCACCGAGGAATGTGTGCACTGAGGATGAGTGTGTGCACCGAGGAGTGTGTGTGCTGAGTGTGTGCACTGAGTGTGTGCACTAGGAGGAGTGTGTGCACTGAGGAGGTGTGTGTGCACTGAGGAGGAGTGTGTGCACCAAGGAGTGTGTGCACTGAGGAGGAGTGTGTGCACTGAGTGTGTGCACTGAGGAGGAGTGTGTGCACTGAGGAGTGTGTGCACCGAGGAGGAGTGCGTGCACTGAGGAGTCTGTGCACTGAGGAGTCTGTGCACTGAGGAGGAGTGTTTGCACCAAGGAATGTGTGCACTGAGGATGAGTGTGTGCACCAAGGAGTGTGTGCACCGAGAAGTGTGTGCACCGAGAAGTGTGTGCACTGAAGAGTGTGTGCACCGAGGAGGAGTGTGTGCACTGAGGAGTGTGTGCACTGAGGAGTGTGTGCACCGAGGAGGAGTGTGTGCACTGAGGAGTGTGTGCACTGATGAGGAGTGCGTGCACCGAGGAGGAGTGTGTGCACTGAGGAGGAGCGCGTGCACTGAGGAGGAGTGTGTGCACTGAGGAGGAGTGTGTGCACCGAGGAGGAGTGCGTGCACTGAGGAGGAGTGTGCACCGAGGAGGAGTGTGTGCACTGAGGAGTGTGTGCACCAAGGAGGAGTGCGTGCACCGTGGAGGAGTGCGTGCACTGAGGAGTGTGTGCACCGAGGAGGAGTGTGTGCACTAAGGAGTGTGTGCACCAAGGAGGAGTGTGTGCACCGAGGAGTGTGTGTACTGAGGAGTGTGTGCACTGGAGTGTGTGCACTGATGAGTGTGTGCACCGAGGAGGTGTGCACCGAGGAATGTGTGCACTGAGTGTGTGCACTGAGGAGTGCGTTGCACTGAGGAGGAGTGTGTTCACTGAGAAGAAGTGTGTGCACTGAGGAGGAGTGTGTGCACTGAGGAGTGTGTGCACTGTGGAGTGTGTGCACTGAGGAGTGTGTGTACTGAGGAGTGTGTGCACTGAGGAGTGCGTGCACTGAGAAGTGTGTGCATACGCGTGCCGCAGGACCCTCTGTGCCTTAACGCAGACGCCCGCCTGCACGTCCGCATGTGTGCCTGCATCCTGCCAGCAGTTGACAGCATCTTGGCATTCCTGGCGTGCGTGGTGTGCTGCCCGGGCAGGTTCCCTCCCCTCTCTGCCGGGGCCCTGGCCCCTTGGGGATGCAGGTCATGTCTGGACGCTGAGCGCTACTGGCACTGGGTGGGGGGAGGACCAGCACCCCCCTCCCTGGACTCCTAGAAGCCGTGGGCAGCCCCCCAGCCGAGGGCCAGGGGAGGTGACAGGTAGAGACGGCTCCTGCCCAAGTCTCCTGGACCCATTGCCAGGCTGGGGGCCTCAGGGCACCTCGGTGATGCCCTAGGGACAACCTGAGTTGGGTACTGAGGGAATCTGGATGGAGCCCACCCCTCAGAGCGGGAGTGGGCGAGAGATGAGAAAGGGAAGCCCCCCAAAGGCGGGGTCGAATGGAGTCAGCAGCCGAGGGGGCAGGTGGGCGGGCGGGGTTGGGCGGGCTCCCAGAGGAGGGAGCTCGAAGAGCCACGGGACTCCTGCAGCCGGGGGCACAGCCTCCCTAGCTGCAGAGTACCTTGTCCTCATCCTGGGTCCACCCGCCCCAGTGCTGGCAAGTGGCTGCGGGGCCAGCGGGGACGGAACCTGGCCTGCCTTGTCTCGTGGTTCCAGTGTCTGTCGGCAGTGAGTTTTGCAGCTGGGGCGGGGACAGGGGTAAGGCGGACAGGAGGCGGGTGCAGGTGGAAAGGACATCTGCCTGGGAACATGGAGCAGCCAGCGCTCGGCCTGGGGCACCACAAACATCTGGGATCCAGGAAGGGGAAGCGAGACTATACTTCGAGGGATCGTTTCTACAGTTCACTACTGGAGAAGCGTTTCTGCACGTGCAGAGCATAGAGGAGGAAGCGACCCCTGCCCCGTGATTGGTCGGGGGAGGGAGGAACGTGTGGGATCGGGTCTCCCAGGCTCCCAGGTGGGCTTCAGGTGACCCCCTGCAGGCCCCCCCACCCCAGTTCGGGCACTGGCTTATGCAGTCTCAGCTGACCACCCCCACCCAATTTCTGTCCTGGGAAAAGGGCAGGAGCCATGGACCCAGCCTCTTCAGAGACCCTGGCGGCCCCAGGGTCCGACCCGGCCTTTTCCCCAGCATCCCACCATTCCCGCACCAAGGTTCTGTTGCTTTGGTTCAGCCAGTGCCTCCGAGCTTATGAAGTGTGGGTAGCAGTCACTCACACTCCAGCAAGAACGCTTTGCTTCCATCCTCTGCCAGGGGCCTCCTCAGACCCCTTCTAAATGCCTGGCGCTGGCAAAGTGCCCAGAACCACTTATTATCTGTGACTCCTCCCTACAGTGACCTCCACCCCCACCAAGCCTTGGCTTTTCTGTCTCAGAGCCACAGGCCCCGGAGAGCGTGGGGATGGCACCCCTCCCTAGAGGGCCTGGACCCTGTGCCAGGGACTTGCTGGCCACTTTGTGTACACTGTAGACTCTACAGCGACTCCTACGATATTCACGCAACATTTTGGGGCCTGCATTTTCTCCCCATTTTACACCGGAGGAAACTGAGGCCTGGTGAGGCTAAGCTAGCTGCCAGGCCTCCACCTGGGAGGCAGAGGGACGGTGGAGGTGCGGCTTGCACCCGGGTGCGCCTGCCTCTAACGTCTGTGCTTCTAGTCATGGCTTTTATTGTCCCCAATAAAAGGGCGCTGGACTTCGGGCTCTGTCAGGTACTTGGGGCTGTGAGTTGTGAGTTGGGGAAATAGGCCACCGGGAACCAAATATGCTCCCAGGCTCCACAACCAATGAGGGTGTGGCTGGGATTTGAGCCCAGATGCCAGGGGTCCTGGTGGGGTCCACGGCCTGGCTGGGGCTGGGAGGCGCTGGTGCTTGTGGGAAGACCAGCCAGTGTGGGGCTCTCCTCTGGCCCAGGTGCCTCCAGGCTACTCTGGGTGACCCTGTGACACCCTGCATTCTCCATTCCCCTAGGCCTCAGTTTCCCCACCAGTCAGAAGGCAGACACCTCCTTTCC